>NC_068911.1:103424563-103727593 GCF_023091745.1 Budorcas taxicolor
AATGAAGCTTACTAATAAAAGACCTTCCATATTCATATCATTTCCTGCCATACTCCTGAATTAGAACCTGAAATAAGTTTAACTTCCCCATCTTATTTGCAGTTGTTTTCTTAAATTGCATTATATTAAAAGAAAAAGCTATCAGGTATTCATATATCTCTTACCTAATTCTGGATTACATTTCAAAATGATGATAATTAATAGTCTATAGAAGATGGTACAATATTTACAGCAACATGGTAACCAACAATTAATATTAAAGACAAATTGAAATCTCTATGCTCTTTCTCTTGATTCAGATAATTTTCTTCATGATATGAAAACTCACATGGAATTACATGGCTTGATTACTTTTTAAAGTGATTATTGCATTCTCCAGATCCTTACTGGTTCCTCAGAATCAGTTATCCATATTTATAAAGTGCTATATCTAATTGGCAAATCTATTTCACTTACACTTTTAAAATTACTCCATTGTTGGTCAAGTTGTGTTTGACAGTACCAGACTCAGTTATACAAAGTAATTGAGTTATAAATATAACTTCAGATTTCCCTAATGCTGTTTCTCTGATTATGCATGACAGCTTGGATAGGCTCTAGCCATTGTAAAGACTGGAGCTGCCGTAGCATGTTCCATATTATGGAATCAGTCTATATTCTTTTCAAATGTGGAGCCCAGCAGCAGGTTTAACCTTGATTTGCCACATCATAGTTTATATTATAGGCAAACTCAGTGAGTAACAGTACAGTAATAGCAATAGTTTAATACATGAAGAAAACCCATAAATTCCAAATTATTTGACTTTAGAATCTAAGACTTAAAAGAGATATCAATGATCTAATACAACTTCTAGCTAAGGCAGAAATCTTCCTCTGTTATATACCAGATAAAGGATAGTCATTTTTCATTTAAATAAGTTCAATAATATAAAATATCAATTGTTAATAAAGAATCAATTATAGTTCAAAGCATCAGAGAAGTATCACACGCTCATGGTTAAGCCTGTAGCCTATAGAGCTAGACTGTGTGTTCAAATTCTACTTCTGCTGGCTCCTGACTAGGATGCTACATTTCATCACACCCTGGTATTTCAATTTTGTGATGTGTAAAGTAAATTCCTATAAAGATTAAAATTGTTGAGGCATCTAAAGACACAGAGTTAATAATATATAAATGCATCTAGAATAACTATTGGCATGAAAACTATAATATTTTTTAGAAAACTGTTTCATGTATTAAACCTGTCTCCCAGTACCTTCCACTCATCAGTTCTAGCTCTGACTCTAAATGTGCGCAGTGTGAAACCTGTCCCTCTTTTGCGTTTCCAAGCTTGGTCTTCCAGACTTCTTTTCTTCAAGCAAAGTGTTACCAAGTCTCTAGTATACCTGAATACTGTCTTTAGGCCAGTGGAGGCCCAAGATAAGATGCATATGTTTCTTGACTTCTTTGCTGATTCTCTGCATTCTACAATGGTTTTAAAAATTTTTTTAAGTGAGATTATAGTTGACATATAACATTGCATTAGTGATTGGGTATTTGTATGTACTGCAAAATGATCACCACAAAAAAGCATAGTTAAACAGCCATCACCAGACATAGTTACAGTTTTTTCTTGGGGTGAGCACTTTGAAGATCTATTCTCTTAGCAATTTTAAGTACATGAAAGTGTTAGTCGCTCAGTCATGTCTGACTGTGACGACCTGATGAGCTGTAGCCCGCTAGGCTCTATCCTTGGGGATTCTCCAGGCAAGAATACTGGAGTGGGTTGTCATTCCTTCTCCAGGGAATCTTCCCAATGTAGGGATCGAACCTGAGTTGCTCACATTGCAGGTAGATTCTTTACTTTCTGAGCCACTAGGGAATCATCATAGTACAGATTAACGATAGTCACCATGCTGTACATTATATCCCTATATCTTATTTATTTTATAGATGGGAGTTTTTACTTTTTGAAGCCTTCACCCACTTTGCCCATCCATTGCTTCTGGAAGCTACCAATCTGTTTTCTGTTTGTAAGTTCACTTTATTTTTATTTATATTCTGCATATAAGTAAGATCATACAGTATTTGTTTATTTCATCTGACTTAAGTCACTTCCATAATGCTGTTAAGGTCCATCCATTTGTTGCAAATAACAAGATATCTTTCCTTTTTTGATGCTGGACATGACTGAACAACTGAACTGAACTGAATTGAATACCCATGTATATATTTTTTCTCTACCCATCATCCACTGATGAACACTTAGGATGCCTCCATGTCTTGACTGTTGTAAAGAATGCTGCAACTATATGGGAAAATTATTTTTAAAGACTTTCAGCATGCCTCATATTCCTTCACAAAATGTACAGTCATTTTAGCAAAAAATGTAACCACTAAATTTAGAGTGAGGAAACTGTTGTTGTTATTCAGTTGCTAAGTAGTCATCTAACCTTTGTGTCCCAGTGGGCTTCAGCTTGCCAGGCTCCTCGGTTCCCCACCATCTCCTGGAGATTGCTCAAATTCATGTCTGTTGAATCGGTGATGCTATCTAACCATCTCATCCTCTGCTGCCCCTTTCTTCTTTTGCCTTCCATCTTTCCCTGCATCAGAGTCTTTTCCAGTGAATCAGCTCTTCAATCAAGTGGCCAAAGTATTGGAATTTCAGTTAGCATCAGTACATCCAGTGAATATTCAGAGTTGATTTATTTTAGAATGGACTGGTTTGATCTGCAGCCCAAGAGACTCTCAAGGGTCTTCTCCAACATCACAATTCAAAAACATCAGTTCTTTCTTGCTCAGCCTTCTTTATGGTCCAACTCTCACATACATACATTACTACTGGAAAAACCACAGCTTTCACTACACTGATGTTTGTCGACAAAGTGATTTATCTGCTTTTTAATACACTGTCTAGGTTTGTCATAGCTTTTCTTCCAAGGGGCAATTGTCTTTTAATTTTGTGGCTGCAGTCACCATCTACAGTGATTTTGGAGCCCAAGAAAACATAATAGTTCACTGTTTCCATTGTTTCTTCATCTATTTGCCATAAAATGATGAGACCAGATGCCATGATCTAAGTTTTTTGACTGTTGAGTTTTAAGCCAGCTTTTTCACTCTCCTTTCACCTTCATCAAGAGGCTCTTTAGTTCCTCTTCAGTTTCTGCCATAAGAGTAGTGTCATCTGCATATCTGAGGTTATTGATATTTCTCCCAGCAATCTTGATTCCAGCTTGTGCTTCATCCAGCCCAATATTTTGAATGATGTACTCTGCATATAAGTTAAATAAGCAGGATGACAATATACAGCTTTGACATGCTCCTTGTCCAGTTTTGAACCAGCCCATTGTTCCATATAGTTGGCATGTGGAAGGTATGCCACATGCAAAATACATGCAAACACTGTGTATCTTGTTGCTGGGGCTACTGAGAATAGAGACAGAGCACACAATCTGGGCCACCATCTCCATGTGGAGCCTTCTAAGACTGAGAAAGAGTAGCTGGGTCAAAATAGTAAATATTTAGTAAAATATTTGACCATCATTTCACTTTCAGAAATCAGAATCTTTTACATTTCCTCATGTACTTCTATCAAGCTTTGAACAGGTCAAAGACACTCATCATGAGGAAAATTACACAGAAGAAAATAATATGTATTAGTCCTAGAAAATATAGATCATAATAGCACATAGTATAATGGATGGAGTCTGTTCTTATCACCTATACACATCCTTCAGTCCACAGATGCAATGGTCATTATATGATCCTTTGCCATTTATTTACTCAAATTAGTTCATATAATTTTGCATAATTACAAATTGCACAGGGGCCTTATTACTACTCTTCTATTAACTTTAAGACTTGAAACATTTAACTTCTTGCTGCCACTTCTGACAAATGTTTAAAAGCAAGCTTGATTATTTTACAGATTTGGGTTACCATGAGATAAGAGAAACTCTGAAATATTAAAATCCCTCTAAAAGTATAAAATTTGAAACTTATCAGGACTTAAGCTGTTAACAATCTGAGAAGATGCTGGGTCTGTTATCTGTTTTTTGTTATCCAGAACATTTGGGTGTGCCTAGAAGTTTCTTTCCAGAGCATTCAAACATAGGATCTGGGTCAAGTTTGTTCAGTTTTTCTCCAACTGTGACGGCATTCATATATTCTTTTCCAAATTTCAACCAAGTTCTCAGAGGGCAAGAACCAAGATTTCTCATCAGGGAGCCTCCACAAAAGCAAGCATTTGATAAAAATAACTAAATAAATGTGTGACCCAAAGGATTAAAAAAACCACAAAAACAGTAAATTTTCAGCATACCAATTCTTTAGTGCTTCAAAAGCTAGTCTGAGAAAATCTGCCTTAAAATGTCAGTGTGAACACATACTAAGAAATTTTTTTTTAATTATAAAACTCTAATATTAAACCAAAGCATTATTTTTAGACTGTAAGGGAATGCTAATATCAAGTAATTTCTTTGACAGTAACTGGGACATTTATTGCCCATGATGATACATTTTACTTTTGGTTTCCTTCTCTTGCAGATGTGTGTGACTTAGTAATTTATTAATGAATATAATAGGCATCTACTGAATGCCTAGCTCTATCCTGAGCACTAGAAATCCAGTAACAAATGAGACAAATTCCCTGTGCTTAAGTTACAGTAGGAGAGATAGAAACTCGATAGTTAAACAAGTATATACTTTCAGACTGTGCTAAGTGTTGCCAAGACTTTAAAGAGATCCTAGGAAATAGACTATTTTAGAATGGATATCAGGGTAAGTTTTTCTGAGGAGGTGATATTTGAGCAGAAATTTGAAGCTATGTAGGGGACAAACTATGTAAAGATCTGATGAAACTCTTCAATAGAAAAGGAATATCGGGTGCAAAGTTCTCAAAGCAGAAATGAGCTTGGAGTGTTGTAAAAACCTTGAGGAGGCCAATGTGACTGAAGTGGAGGGTGTGAGGAGGAAAAAAGAGGGGGAAGGCTGGAGTGGAGCAGAGATCAAGTTACATAGGCCAAGGGAGCTCTGAAGAAGGAGCGAGGCTGTTATTCTAAGAGTGCTAAATCCATCAGTTTCTTTTCTTCTGTGAGGGAATCAATGAGGCAGGGGATGAGTACTGCAGGGGAAGTGATAGAATCTGGTCTGTGGTTTAAAGAGCTCTCTGATAACCGCCTTAGGAGAAAAAACTGGAATGTTGTAAGAGCAGACACAAGGAGACCAGTTGTGAGTCAGTTTCTACCATCCATGAAAAAGATGGTATGATGTTTGGAGAATTGAACAGAGGTAATGGATTTAGATATTAATATAGTTTGAGAGTGAACCAAACAGAGCTTTCTGATGGATTAGATATGGGGGAATTAAGGTGAGAGAAAGAACTGAAATAATGGAGGCATCTATATTCGGGCAGGGCACAACCTTCATCCGTACACAGGTGAAGCTTTAGCAAGTAGATGAATGCTGGTAGCTACAATAAGGAGGAGAGTTAAAAAGCAGACTTTAGAGGAGTTGAGGTGGAAGTACACAGTTTTGATTTGAACATATTGTATTTTAGATATCTCTATGAGAAATCTGTATGCATGCAGGTCAAGGAGCAACAGTTAGAACTGGACATGGAACAACAGACTGGTTCCAAATCAAGAAAGGAGTACGTCAAGGCCGTATATTGTCACCCTGCTTATTTAACTTATATGCAGAGTGCATCATGAGAAACACTGGACTGGATGAAGCACAAGCTGGAATCAAGTTTGCTGGGAGAAGAAATATCAATAGCCTCAGATTTGCAGAGAACACCACCCTATGGCAGAAAGTGATGAGGAACTGAAGAGCCACTTGATGAAAGTGAAAGAGGAGAGTGAAAAAGCTGGCCTAAAACACAACATTCAAACAGCTAAGATCATGGCATCTGGTGCCATCACTTCATGGCAAATAGATGGGAAAACAATGAAAGAGTGAGAGACTTTATTTTGGGGGGCTCCAATATCGCTGCAGGTGGTGACTGTAGCCATGAAATTAAAAAATGCTTGCTCCTTGGAAGAAAAGCTATGACCAACCTAAACAGAATATTAAAAGGCTTTACTTTTAATATTACTTTGCCAAGACCATTACTTTTCCAAGAAAGGTCTGTCAAATCAAAGCTATGGTTTTTCCAGTAGTCATGTATGGACATGAAAGTTGGACTATAAAGAAAACAGCACCAAAGAATTAATGCTTTTAAACTGTGGTGTTGGAGAAGACTCTTGAGAGTCCCTTGGACTGCAAGGCGATCAAATCAGTCAATCCTAAAGATCAGTCCTGAATATTTATTGGAAGGACTGATGCTGAAGCTGAAACTTCAATACTTTGGCCACCTGATGTGAACAATTGACTCATTTGAAAAGACCCTGATGCTGGGAAAGATTGAAGGTGGGAGAAGAAGGGGACAAGAAGAGAGATGGTTGGATGGCATCACTGACTAGATGGACATGAGTCTGAGTAAGCTCAGATAGTTGGTGAAGGACAAGGAGGCCTGGTGTGCTGTAGTCCGTGGGGTTGCAAAGAGTCAGACACGACTGAACAACTGAACTGAACTCATACTATTACTGTTAGTACTAACTACTGAGTTAAGGACAAGTCTGCAGTCAGAGAGATCTGGATGGAGAATGCATATTAGATGACATCAGCATGTCGATGTAGCATGTAATGTAGCATGATACTACATAAGATACTGGGGTTGGAAGATCACTGAGGGAAGTAGAAAAGGTGTTGGTGACATAAATGAGTGATTAGTAAGGAAAAGAGCCTGCTGTAAAGTTAAAAAGAAAATGGTCTTTAAATAAAAGTTTATATTAATCCCAATTCCATTTTTGATGTCTTAAGTTTAAGATGCCAATAAATAATCAGAATGCCTTCTGCAGATCAATGAATCTGTGGATCAAAATAGGAAGTTAGAAGGTGAAAGAAGGAATACCTGCAATTAATTTTACAGACAATAATGGTAGTAATGTATTTTTTAGAAAAATATACTACTATTGTCAGTGGATATTTCCTTTAGGATATTTTTAGGAGAGTGGAAGAGGATAGAGTTAATTTTTTAGTAACATAAGTACTTCTGTGATGCCAAAGTATGTTATTTCCTGCATACTTATTCAAAGTATGCAGGGCTTCATCCAAATATCAATCATTTACAAATAAAAATATTTGTAATGCTATAAAAAAAAAAGAAAATGAAAGCTAAGAAAGTGGGGACTGGAATGTAGATGATCCATTCAATGACTTTTCTCCCTAAAAATAGCAAAATAAGTTGACCAGTAGCTCAAAGAGGATGTAGAATCAAGAATTTTGTGTGTGTGTGTGTGTTTTTTTTTTACAACAGTATTTCTATGCTGTGTTAGTCAAGATACCCTAGATTGCTGCTAAGTCACTTCAGTCATGTCTGACTGTGCAACCCTATAGACGGTAGTCCACCAGGTTCCCCCCTCCCTGGGATTCTCCAGGCAAGAACACTGGAGTGGGTTTGCCATTTCCTTCTCCAGTGCATGAAAGTGAAAAGTGAAAGTGAAGTCACTCAGTTGTGCCCGACCCTCAGTGACCCCATGGACTGCAGCCTACCAGGCTCCTCCGTCCATGGGATTTTCCAGGCAAGAGTACTGCAGTGGGGTGCCATTGCCTTCTCTGACCCTAGATTATGCTGCAGTAAGAAGTTAGGCCCCAGATCCCAGTGGTTTACTGCAACAAAGGTTTATTTCTCTTGCATGCTATGTGTTCTAGGAGAGTCAGTTGAAGGATGTGCTACTCATAGTTTCAGGGTTACAATCTGACTTAGATTCTTTTGCTTTATATGTGCATGGTCTCAAATATGCAAAGTCTCAGTGGCTACAGTAGAAGAGAAAGAATAGAAAAGAATGAATGAGATTTTCATTCTGTAAGCCTGAACCGATGCATGTTCAATAGGTCACAAGTAATCACACAATCTGTCTAACTGGAAAGGAGGTGGAAAATGTAGGAGCACTAATGAAAGCTGTAGTGGGCCAGTAGGAATGATTTGACAGGGAAAGAACATTAAATGTAATAGTCAAATTCCTGAGCAAACTGGAGGGCATGGGAAACAGTACACTTTCGGAGAGACTAGTGTTAGCAGCCCCAAGGATGTTTTACCTGCTGCATCAGGAAAGAAAGTCGGCTATAGGGATACTGAGTCATGGAGGCTGGGAGATTTGACGATGGAAAGATGAGAGCATTGTTTTCTGAAAACTTTATTTTCCTGGGGAAATAAAGACAAACAAACAAGATCATAAATTAAGAATGAAGAAAGGGAAGCAGTTTCTATAGATTTTAAGAGACTGTCAATAGTGGCCTCTAACAGTGGAAAAAACAAATTTACTAGGGAAACCAAGGGAGATGGTAGAGGTAGAATGGTGCACTAGTTACTCTGCATAGATTCTGGAGCGAGGCTGTCTAGGATTCAGTCTTAGCTGTGTCACTTTATGACTGTGGCCTTGGGTAACTTGCTTAGCAGTTAAGTGCCTCAGTTTTCAGATCTGTAAAATTGTGATAATAATAATACTTACATCTTAGGGTTGTTTGGGAGGTTAAAACAGCCTGACCTTATGAAGTGTCAGCTATTATTGAGAGGATAGCCTGACTGTGGGACAACTTTAGGTTTATGGTCTAAAAATGAAATAATGCTAGGTAATACAGCTGTGTTTTTTTTTCCTCCCTCCATGTTCAACTGCTGAGTTGCTAGTAGGCAGATGTGGAGTAGGCAGAAAATGATTAGATTTAACCATGATTAGACTAGATGTGTAGGAGACAGGGAATTTTTTCCAGTGCACTATTGCCAGATCGTCTTAATCTCCCAAGTGTGAAGATGTCTACTTCCATATTATTTTTTATTTGAAGTCTTAAGCATTAAAAAAAAAATCTATGACCTACAACAGATTTCATAAGGTAAAACTTTGCAGGAATCCTTCAGATTATTTAGAACGTTGGAATTCCATTTCTGAGTAAGTTAGTGCTTTTCTCTAAGAAAAGCACCATCAGTGATTCTGTAAAAGTGGCACAGCTGGCAACCACCAACCTACAAGTCTCTCTATGAAGAAATGTCAGAGCTACAGAAGTCAAGTAAATTATCTTCAAAGTTTTTCTCTTAGAAATAATGAAAATTATTCTTATACAAATGAAATGGCATGATTGGGATAAAATTCACATTATTTTTCCCATATGTGACTCCTTTTTCCTCTATTTGAGAAGCCCCCAGTATTTGAACTTTGATCTTTACTGGGAAACAGCACACCAAGGATCTCTGCTTCAGTTATCCTGCCAGCTTATACACTGCTTTTTCAGTTACTAATGATCTGAAGCAAATGTCATCAGGTAGAAAAGAGGAAGAATTCTAATGAGATTAAATGGGCATGCCAAATCTATCTTCTTTGCTCACTCAGGAATCTGCAATGAGACCAAGAAAGGAATCTGTTGTTGTGAATTAACAATAGGACAGTCTTCTCCATGTTTTTCTTTGCCTTCAGAAATCTTTTTACTTTGGCTTCTCTTTCCAAAACTCATCTCTAATTTCCTTAGTAACTCAATCTTTACAGAAATCTTTGTGATGTTTGATACTTGATAGTACTCGCTATCTAATTCAAGGGCCTTCCACATTCTATAGCTATTCGATTTCTGATTTCAAAGGGCAAGTGGGCAGTCTCCATGAAGGCCTCTTCCAGCTCTCATTTAAAATATGATTGCAAATATATGAAGTGAAAAATGTAGAAACAGCAAAAGGTGAAAACTCAGAATAAAGAAATGAAATTGGAAAATAATACCAAAAATTAAAGAAAAATTGTAATTATTTATCTTGCAGTTGGAGCCAGATGGAAAGATGCTCCATAGTCCATTCTTCTATTCAAAAATCTGGACGACCAAGGAAGCAGGCAGTTCTTCTATGATGTCAGATATGATGCTCATATTATTTGCATGATGGAATTGTGAGTGATTCTGATATATTTGCCAATATTTTTTCTGTATTTTCAAACTTAAAAACCTAAATTGCTTTAAGCAAAGAGTATCTATCTATTGACAGAAGATGATCTCAAATGCAGAGCGGTTGTTTTGGGGTTTATTGCTTCTTAAATATTTTATTCCCTAATTAGTATTTTTTATCTCCAAAGTTAGAAAGACTGTCTCTTCCATGAATAAGATTTGTATATAAAAAAAATTAAAAATGGTTGCCTGGATTCTTACTCAAATGGACAGTATATTTGGGTGTTATGCCATAAAATATAGTCTAGGTAGCATGCAGAACTTACAGTGATTATTCTAGAGCTATTAGTATATTGTCCAGAAGCTAAAACTGAGGATGACTTTTTAATAATAATCATTTTAAGAATGTGTAGATAATTATTGAGCTAATCCATATCATTAATAAAATATCTTTAGATGCATAAGACATATCTGTGCCTTATGTATAACTGTGGCATATCTTGAAAGATACAGGAGTCATCTTCAAACACAACTAAAACTGAGGTGTGATAAGAGAGGCTCATAAGCTAATAATTTGGAAGCACCTGCTTTACACTATTATTTATTATTAAGACATAATTTACATATATTGAATGTGCAAATCTTATGTGTATAATTCTATTACTTTTGACAAATACCTATAATCTGCATCTGTATCAAGATACAGAACATTTCTATCACTCCAGAAAATTCTGTCAGGCTTCTTTCCAGGCAATTTGGGCTCATTCCAGTTTAGAGTTTTTATGAATAAAGATGCTATGAACTGTCTTGTACATTATGGTAGACATGAACACTTATTTCTTCTGGGCATATGTGCGGGATAAAGTTTCTAAGTTATGGGTATGTTGAGATTTATTAAGTACCTTAAAACATTTTTTTTCTACATGATTGGATCAATTTACAGTCACCCTGCTAACATAAATTCACAGTTGCTCCATAGACTTGCCAACACTTAATATTATTCATATTTCTAGTTTTACTCCTTTTGATATATATTGACAACTTATTATGGATTTAATTTGCATTTTTCTGATGATTAATGATGTGAGCCCCTTTGCATAATTTATTGGGTGTTTTGATGTCTTCTGTTATGAAGAACACTGCATATCACAGTGTATAGTAAATGTCTATTTGTTTGTCTATAATTATGTTCTATCAACTGGCCTGTGAATTCCCTAAAGGTAAGAATGTTTTGAATAGATCTTTCTCTTCCTGATACTTAGCACATCACACTAGCACACTGCAGATTCTAATAAAGTATTGGTTTGAATGAAAAAAGGATAATTATTAAATAGCTTTGCCTACGTGTCAGATGCTTTTCATGTATTACCTTAATTAATCCCAAATTACTGATGAGAAATTGAAGGTCAGAGGCTTAAGTATTTGCAGTGATCACAGAGCTCTAGTGAGTGGCTTGCATTGCTATAATCTGAAACCTAGACTTTCTCCTTTGAAAAGTGTTTCCTTTCTTTCTTCCAGTCTATCACAATGGCTTTAGATTGGATTCATGTATTCATTTTGCACCCATTTTTACCATTCATGATGGCAGAGGATGCTATGCTAACATCCAAGTTTCTCTTTTTTTCACTGGTTACACAGCTAAATTACCTTCCCCAGGTTCCATGAAGTTAAGTAGGGTCTGTGACCAAGTTATGACAGTAGAATGCTGTTTAATGTTTAGTGTGCCACTTCTAGTTTCACCCATAAAAATCTCCCACATGTAATCTTCTACTTACTGTTTGTGTAGCACACTAGGGATCCACACATTGAAGACGGTGGTAACATGAGTTATAAGGAGCCTGGGTCACTGAGTGGCTGTGTGGGACAGAAGCTCCTTCCCTCTCCCCTTCATACTGGCCCATCTGGGTGAACATTGGGCTGTCATCATAATAGACCACAGAAATGTCAGCAATCCAGTCTACTACAGTCTCTGTCCAAGTGTTGGTCATCCAGAGATGAATAGCTGTAGCCTTTGAAAACTTTAGTTTGGTAAATAAAGAATTCTAACACATGACAAATGGTTTAGTAAAGGTACAGAGTAAGTTCTGTGGTAAATGATAGAGACAGATCATTCTGCCTGGTAAACTTAACAAATATCTCACTGAGGGAATAGTATCTTTTTTACCTTGTCCTTGGAGGCTCAGATTAAAGTGATGGGCAATTCACTTTGTGGAAACAGTGGGAGGAAATGTGTGGAATGCTAAAAATCAAGCTGTACTTCTTCCTGGAGATTTGTAAAAGTCAGTGTGACTAGATTACTCATATAAGGGGAATGATAAGAGAGAGAGAGGAAAAAAAAAAGATTGGTGGCCAAAATTGAAGCATCTATTCTGCTATGAAAAGGAATTAGAACGTGGTGTTATGGTCAATGAGGAGCCACTTTTTATGCATTGAAGGGAAAGAAACTGAACCAGGAAAATCATTTAAAGGCCTTGCAATTATCCAGATGAAAAATAATCAGGGTCAGAACCAAGACATTATCGATGAGAATTAAGAGTAAGTAGATTTTTAAAATTAATATGGCTGTAAAGATAAAAAGAATATGACATTTAGACAGTTTCTTTTGCTGAGTGTCACCCACTATTAGAAAAGTGTTACATAAATCAAGTCCAAATGAATCTTTGGTATTTTCAGGTCTTATCTTTGAGTCTATGTTTCTTGATAAAATGTCAGTTGTTGATTTCTTTTACTAATTTCTCAGAACTTTTGGAAGGTTTGTTTTACTTAAAATGTGCTCGTCAATAATATTCTATCAATGGAAGAAACAAGTTATGATTCTGTAATTGCTAGTTCCTTGCATGCCATTCCCCAATTTTTCAGTTTCTTTTTTTTTTTTTCTGTTTTAGATGAAAGATAAACAGTTTTACTCCACAGATAGTTATTGAGCTTCTATTATGTTCTCAGCATAGCAATAGGCAATAATGATAAAGAGAGTATAAACTTAATCTTCAGCCTTTAGGAAATTCCTGGTCTAGAGTAGGTAGGGAAAAGGAGATCAAGAAGGAGGACAACCCCGGATAACAACAATACAGTCTCAAATTACTACCAAAATGAAGTATGAGGGTTCAAAATGAGGGTTCAAAGTGCTGTGAAGATTCAAAGGAATGATGTTAGGTGTTGGGAGTGTTAAGTGTGGTTCTGGGCAGACCACACACAGTGTGGTATAGGTTTCAATGATGAAGACAGTGATGCTCATGATAATGCTGGAGAACAAGTTCCTTTATCATCTATAATTATATTAGTTACTGCTGACATGCCTGTGGGCATATAACCAGGAAGACTATTCTACCTGTGTGCCTGGTCTCCTTACTTAATGATTCAAATCACTGATTATGTAATAATAATAATGAGACTTGGTAGCCAAAGAATCAGTTTTCACTATTTGATTTGCTTCTTCAGGTGAATAAAGGCAGTTTTAGAAAGGCTCCCATGAGTTCACAGAATAAAGCAAATACACAGGAGAGAAAGTGTCACCAAGGATTAAGGAAGCTCATGTCAGAGTCAGAGTAGGGGGCACACAGAAGCTTAGCAAAAAAAATGAAAAAGCAATTTCTTTCCTTACACCCCTGAAAATATACTTATAAACTGAATCAGAAGCAAAGGAAGAAAAGGTAGGCTATTGTATGATGAGGGGAGATAGAAAAAAAAAGGCAGCAAGCAGGATTTTAGTTCAGTTTTTAGAGGATTAAATAAGGCTGATGCCAGGAACATGATGAAGTAAATTTCCCAAAGGGGTAAGACTTTGGCAGAAAATCAGAATCATGTATTTAGAAATGAGCATTATTCTTTATACCAACAAAAACTCGAAATTATTCAGCCTGGAAATGAATTTTGGAAAGACTATAATAGATGTATTCATTCATTCATTTATTTGGCAAACATACATTGAATGCTTATTATAGACCAGACAGTACGCTAAGCATTGGTAGAAAAAACTGCCAAGACTGTGAGGCCTCCCCCCAAGAAGTTCATGCAGGGCGACTCACAAGAAAACACAAAAACAACAATGAAGATATTGATGTGTATTGTGAAGCTAGGTATGAACTGCAGAGGAAGTGTGGAGAAAGAAAGTCTTCTTCTGGCTGGGGTAGCCAAGAAAGGCTTCCCAGAGGAGAAACTATCTTGAGTTAGGATGTGCAAGATGAATAGAAATTGACTGAAAGGAAAACGTGGGGGCAGATATTTAAGGCAAAGAGAAACAGATCATGCACCAGTGATAACTGATGAACTTAAGACTCACTGTCGGATGCTAAAATTAGTGGCTAAAACCTTTCAAATAAACGAAATTTACAGTCTCAAAATATGTCCCCCAAGGTATGTATTAAATACAAAGGCAAAGATAGTAATTTTTAGTAGAAAAATCCAGCAGAAACCACCTTCCAGTATGTAGAGATCAACATCACCAATAATAAGATATCAGCATTATGAACCCAGCGATACAACACACTGAAAAGAACAGAGCATTTCTATATTTCTGCAATGTCCTTGTCCAAAACAATTTCACTTCAATCATGAGAAGACATCAGACAAAAGAAAACCAAGGAGCATTCAACAAAACTACTGATTGATACTCTTCAAAGGTGTCAAAGTCATGAAAGGTAAGGGAAGACAGGGGAACTGTTACAGACTGTAGGAGACTAAGAAGAAATAATAACTGAATGCAAGGTGGGATCCTGGATAAGCTGTGGAATCAGAATAAAGTTAGTGAAAAATTGGTGCAATTTGAATAAAGGTATTGGCTTAGTTAGTAACCGTCCCAATGTGAATTTCCTTTACTCGATAAATGGACTGCTGTTATGTAAGACAATAGGGGATGTGAAGGATATATAGAAACTCTCTGTACCAGTTTTCATTTTTTCTGAAGTCTGTGGTTCATAATTTATTGACTTATTTTAATGGTTCAGAATTTAAAAGTTTAAAAAAGTCAAGTTTAAGATAACAGAAGGTGGGTACACGTGGGAAGATGAGCACACTGATAATGTCTGCACGTTGGACATTTGTGGGAGGTGAGGTTGGCTGAGTCCCTCTGAAGGGGTTTGAATGCGGTCCTGTAGGTGACAACAGGCCATTGAGGAAATTAGGCAGCAGAACATTATAACCAGGTTTATGTTTCATGTATCCTTCTGGTGACAGCATGGACAGGAAGGTAGGGATGCTAGAGCTGGGGACAGTGTTAAAGTAGCTAGAGATGCAAAGAAAGATGGTAAAGACTTGTAGCAGGATGGTGGTACAGGTAATGGAATGGACTTACAGAGTTCCACAACCATCTCCTAAGAGAGTCATCATTCCCTTGCTAAAATGACCTATGAATGTTTCCTAGGCCTATTTTCTACATTCATCACCCATATACCTATGTATGTAGCTGACACTATTGTCCATTTTATCCTGATTAGGAATTTACTCATCTTCTATCTCATATGTGCTTCTGCTTCCTGAATTCCAGTCTAAAGTTTGATGTCATTACCTGGAGGTCAGAGTTCTTTCAGTGGATTGTCCGTCCAACCTGGCAGTGAACTTTTCCATTCCCAGAACACTCTCCATGTAGGCTGCAAGTAACAGAGATAAGCAACTTCTTCTCTTTCCTTGTGCTCAAGTTACTAATCCAAGTGATCAAGACCACTAGAATTTAAGGTCAAAGAAGTTCTTAGCCAAGAATCACACTACCTGTTTGTTAAAGGAAGAAAGAAAAAAGGAATAAAAAAGTGAGATTGTCAAAGAG
This sequence comes from Budorcas taxicolor, assembly GCF_023091745.1. Taxonomy (NCBI): domain Eukaryota; kingdom Metazoa; phylum Chordata; class Mammalia; order Artiodactyla; family Bovidae; genus Budorcas; species Budorcas taxicolor. The sequence continues at coordinate 103,440,262 of NC_068911.1, forward strand.
AGTATTTCTCAAATCTCAAAACAGAATAATACCACCACCCCCCCCCCCCCCCCCCCACCCTGCAAACAAACCATTTCTGTTCTTTGGGTCTTGTCACCACTTTAGAGTGCTTAGCCACTGGCTCCAAAATCCGCTACCTGGGCTTCCACTTGAGGTTGATTAGTTCTGCATTGTAATTTATTCTAGAGTTTCTATTTTAAAAGACCCAGAATGGGAAAGGCTTCAAGTAGGATAAAAAGACTGGCAAAACCTCTATTCCATCCTACACCCTCTACTATATTCTTGAGTGCCTCCCTGTAAATGGAGCTCAGGTAACCATCAGATGGCTTCATAGTAAAGCAGATTTGAGTTAATAAGTAGAGGAAATAAGTTTCCTTCCCCACTGATATTTTATCTGCTTTGTTCTACTAGAGACTTACTCCTTTCTAATTAAGCATGGCTCCCAGTTCTTCCTAAATATTTTTTTTGAAGTATTATTAAAAAAAACTTTATTGAAGTACAGTTGATTTACAATGTTGTGTTAATTTCTGCTGTACAGCAAAGTGATTCAGTTATACACATATATACATTATTGTTTAATATTCTTCTTTCCCATTATGGTTTATTATAGGATATTAAATATAGTCCCCTGTGCTATACAGTAGGACTTTGTTGTTTACTCATTCCATATATCAGCTTATATCTGCTAACCCCAGTCTCCAACTTTGTCGCTCTCCCAACCTTCTCCCCCTTGGCAGCCACTAGTCTTTTTATCTGTCTCTGTGAATCTGTTTCCATTTCGTCAGTTCAGTTCAGTCGCTCAGTTGTGTCCGAATCTTTGCAACCCCATGAACTGCAGCTCACCAAGCCTCCCTGTCCATCACCAACTCCCAGAGTTCACTCAGACTCACGTCCATCGAGTCAGTGATGCCATCCAGCCACCTCATCCTCTGTCGTCCCCTTCTCCTCCTGCCCCCAATCCCTCCTAGCATCAGAGTCTTTTCCAATGAGTCAACTCTTCGCATGAGGTGGCCAAAGTACTGGAGTTTCAGCTTTAGCATCATTCCTTCCAAAGAAATCCCAGGGCTGATCTCCTTCAGAATGGACTGGCTGGATCTCCTTGCAGTCCAAGGGACTCTCAAGAGTCTTCTCCAAAACCACAGTTCAAACGCATCAATTCTTCGGCGCTCAGCCTTCTTCACAGTCCAACTCTCACATTCATACATGACCATGGGAAAAACCATAGCCTTGACTAGACGGACCTTAGTCAGCAAAGTAATATCTCTACTTTTGAATATGCTATCTAGGTTGGTCATAACTTTTCTTCCAAGGAGTAAGCGTCTTTTAATTTCATGGCTGCAATCACCATCTGCAGTAGATAGGTTCAATTATGTCGTATTTTAGATTCCACCTCTAAGTGATATCATGTGGTATTTGTCTTTCTCTTTTTGACTCATTTCACTTTGTATGATTACCTTCATATGATTATCATCCATGCTGATACAGGTGGCAACGTTCCATTCTTTTTTATGGCTGAGTAGTATTCCACTGTGCACATGAGCCACATCTTCTTATCCATTCCTCTGTTGATAGTTACATAGGTTGTTTCCATGTCTTGACTATTGTGAATAGTGTTGCTATGAACATAGGGGTGCATATATGTTTTTGGATTAAAGGTTCATCTGGATACATACCAAGGAGTGGGATTGTTGGATCATATGGTAATTCTATTTTTGTTTTTTTGATGAACCTCCATACTGTTTTCCATAGTGGCTGCACCAACTTCCATTCCCACCAGCAGTATAGGAGGGTTCCCTTTTCGCCACACCCTCTCCAGGATTTGTTACTAAATCTTTTTCTAACAAAGCAAAGACCCCCTGATTAGGAATGCTATGCCACTGCCATGTAGTGTGTTCAGTGCTATTGGATCTCTGTCTTTGAGTAAAGCAGGTTCTTTAGTAAAGCCTGAATACACCAGATATTTTAAGAGGAGCAGTGTTAGAGGTCCAGAGTTAAAAAGATATAGCAGAGATTCTGACTTTCCAAGGATGACAGACCTCCAGGTATTAGCAGAATACCCAATTATTCCCACATTTTCCCTGTTGCTTTGCATTATGCATGCGATTGCCTAGCACATGTTATATAGAGCTACCCATTGCTTTGTACACTGGGGTTGGTAAAAAGTAGCTTGGTTTTAGGTGAGAGATAGTAGAAAAGAATTTCTGAAAAAGATCTTGAAAGAAGTTCAGGAAGAGACTGTACTCACGAGAAGAACTGGAGTTAACATAGAAAAAAATCAGCTAAATGCCCAAGTTGAGCTGGGAACAAAAAATAGCCAGAACCAGAGTTTGTGACCAGGATAATGCAAAGCCTGGTGGCAGGGAAAGATGAATCAGAAAGAGAGTGTAGACCCATAATCATTTGCCTATTTGTCTGAATACCTTGGGTCTAGTTACCTGGGATGTAGCTTTGCTCCTATCAACTAATGTAAAAGACATGATAAATGCTGTCAAGGCTAACAGGTTTAGTAATAAGGTTATTGAAATCCTTGGTCTATTTTGTGACTCTGTGACAGGGAGGAGGAAGTCACTGTAGATGAGAAATTCAATAACAAAACCATCCCAAGGAGAAATTGTAGGTGTGTTTCTATGTTAGCAAATGTATTGGGAAATATTATGGGAGATTTCCAACTTGTTCTCAGGCTCCAAATTAATTGGATCTTTTCATAAGGAAATAAGGAGCATTTGGAAAATATAAGGGAAATTGGACAGAAAAGTTTTCAGCAAAGTCCTTTTATTTTCTCCTCAAAATGACATTAATAATTAAATATTGCCCACATTGATTTCTTAGTTTGGTGTGAATGAGTTCTTTTGCTTTTAAGTTTTCAAATGCTAGAACATAGATTCAAGATCTCTTCTGTTTTATGAGGAGGAAACAAAAAGAGATTCTTTTGCAGCCAAGCTTACTGACAATGCTCCTCCCTACCAAGACCATTAATAGACATAGTAACCTGATACATTATTCCCTTTCTTATTTGAATGCAGGAAGTAGGCTGTTCTTTTCTGCTCCCCAGCTTTTACAAAGTAACAAGCAGGCAGAATTCTCTGGACAAAATAAGATACAAAGCCCAAAGAACATGCTACATTCACTTCTCATTCTCTTGTAAATTGTGCCCTGGAGTGTACCATGCTATTCTAGGGACAGTACTTAGTTCCTTATACTCATGGATGAAAGAAGTATGAAAGAAGTATGTCACATGGAAAATGGTCAGGAAGAGTTATTCATGGGACATGTGGTATGGTTCCAAAGATAAAACTTCACCTAGCTCATAACTTTATCCTGAGTGTGCCCTGAGTTCAGGGAAGAGTCCTAACTAACAGCCATATGGACTGACCTCTCTCCATCACAACTCCACCACTCAGGACTCTGGGATTGTAGAGCTTCACCATTCCATGTACTGACTGTCCATCAGTGCTATGAATGCTGCTGTTGGGCTGCAGAGGTTGTCTGTGTGGATTGGTGGGATTTTATAACAATTACCAAGAGCTAATTTTCATTCAACCTCCATTAAGCATGATGTGCTATATATTAAAAATATTACTTACCAGGGATAATTTATCCATGACCTTTTGCAACATGAGGAATTATCTTGTCATGTATCATTATAGTAAATCTTCTCTCTCCTTTATCTAACAGCAAACATTTTTAATGGGTCTCTGAGGATCTATTTTAAATATTCAACCTAATACAGAATGCTGTAAACATACATCTTTTGCAAGCAAAACAGAGCTGCTATTCTTTTTACTTGGAGATCCTGGGCTTTAGACTGAGGGACTTCTGGGGGAGGTGAAATGTTGAAAACTGTATATCTGATTCAACCCCTTCACTTTAAAGCAGAAAGCTAAGAGGTTAGCCGATTGTCCATGTTCATGGGTAAATCAGATGCAAAGCCTAGACTCACAGCGAAGTTTCCTTCATACTATGTCCAGAGCTCTATCCTGCACACTGACCGACAGGGTTTAGAGAAAGCTTCTGTTAAGCAAGCCAAGACAGGGAAACCCATGCAAGAGTGGAAGGAAGGACTATATAATATATACAGTAAATTGTGTTGCTATTACTCTGCTGCTAAGAGATGCTTTACAATTGTGGTGCTGGAGAAGACTCTTGAGAGTCCCTTGGACAACAAGGAGATCAAACCAGTCAATCCTAAAGGAAATCAACCCTAAATACTTATTGGAAGGACTGATGTTCAAGCTGAAGCTCTAATACTTTACACTTGATGTGAACAGCCAGTGCGCTGAAAAAGACACTGATGCTGGGAAAGATTGAAAGCAAAAGAAGAAAGAGGGTAGCAGAGGATGAGATGGCTGGAAAGCATCACTAACTCAATGGACATGAACTTGGGCAACCTCTGGGAGATAGCGAGGGACAGAGAGGCCTGGTGTGCTGCAGTCCATGGGGTTGCAAAGAGTCAGACATGACTTAGCGACTGAACAACAACATAAGAGATGAAGTGTTCTGTTCTCTGGACAATAAAGAGGTCTCACTGGAATTCTAACATGGGCCACCATACATGTGCAGGAGACATGGATGTTTGCTCTTTAAACAAATATGTATTAAATACCTCTGCACAACAGACATCGTAGTAATTGTTGTCTAGGGATCCTAGAGGCCGGGTTGGGCATCTCCCTTTTCGAGCTTCAGGAGTCTATGAGAAGAGATGCTGCTTGTTGTCTCTAACCCCCTTGGCCACCTACCCCTCTCCCCCATCTTCTCCAGTTAGGGAGTAAAGGTGGGCAGTGACCTACTTTATTGAAGAGTTTTAAGAGGAATCTGGCATGACTCAGCCCCTTCTTATTCTCTTTCTCTTTGGAATCTGGTCAGTTCTTGGTTATGTATTCAGCTTAACAGTAAGAGCTCTGTTCTAATGGTGACCAGTCTGTGGTTTGCCCTCCATGCTTATGAGCAGAATTGTCGATTTCTCTAATATAAAGGCTCAGTTTTATGAAACCAAACTTGCCTCACACTGATGTAAAGTTTTGCATCAGCTTTATTTACAAATTTGGCTGAAGTCAGGCAAATGGTGCCAGGTCTACAAACAGCTTTTGAGCCCCCGCAGTGCAGGGCTCAGGTCATGGGTATAAAGGCAGTGCAGTTGTACATGTTCCTCTCCTTGAGGAGCCCATGTTAGTTAGGGTTAATATTTTGCTGTCATGGTCTTGAAATTTTAAAATTTGGAACAAAGGACTCCCATTTTCATTTTTTACTTCGCCTTACAAGTTGTGGAGCCAGTCCTGCCAAGGTTCTCAGCTCAACAGCGGGGTCTTAGGACACGGGCTACATAGTTTAATCTCAAGTTACTCAAGATAAGCTTGGCCTGGTATTGCAAGATCATTCTAGGCCTTAGTGGATAGAATATCTGCCACTGCTAAACCACAACAACAACACAAATGTTAAGGTGGCTGGGGTCTGCATACAGAGCACTGGTATGACTCAGGCGGTAAAATGTTAGCTTGACCTCGATTTGCTACTTCCAGATTCCATTCCATTTTCAGGACTAGGGAAAGAATTCTGTATTCCTGAGGCTTATTGAAAGCCTGGAATATCACTACCCCCACCCCCTCCCAGACACACAGACTGACTTCAGATTGGTTCAGGACTAGTTAATCACTAAGCTATTGCTGCATTTTTCTGTGTTTGGAGAGCACATGTCAGAGATTTTCATCCACATACAAGTTTCAGAAGCAATCAAGGCTTTGCTCCAGAGTGCTGGTCCTGCTAAGACCTAGGTAAAGAAAGGGAGAAACTTGGAGGCAATTTCATAGGCCTAATCAATTCCACAAGGGACTTGGTTAAGAGACACTGAGGTATAGAGGTAAGCATGCCTGCCTGCATTCTTACTATAAAATGTGCTTCTAGAACAAGTTATGCTCAATAGGACTCAGGGATTAAGGAGAAATGTGCATGTATGCTTAGTCACTCAATCATGTCCAACTTTTCTTGACCCTTTGGACTGTAGCCCACCAGGCTCCTCTGTCCGTGACATTTTTTCAGGCAAGAATACTGGAGTGGGTTGCCATTTCCTACTCCAGGGGATCTTTCTGACCCAGGGATCGAACCTGAGTCTCCTATGTCTCCTGCATTGTAGGTAGATTCCTTATCCACTGAGCCACAGGGAAGTCCAAAGGAGAAATGGAAATAAGTAAAGTTTAAATACAGTGAATGGGGAAGAATGGTACCTCAAAAAGGACTTGATGATTGGACTGCTACATTGCAAATTTCTAAACCCCAGAAGAAATACTATGTCAAATGGCACTTTCTGGGTGACAGAACCCATAAGCGGAGCTCCTTCTCAGATATGGTAAAAGCACCAAGCCCAAATAAGCTTTCTTTAAAAAGACCTTCCAACTGAATTTAAATTGAAAGGTGATGGCCTTCTTAAATCAGCCTAATTGACATCATTTGGAGCTAAAATTTAAAAGTTCCCAATAATCCCAAATCTTTCAAATACCATCAAATCTTTGCTATTTGCTATTCTCTGGCAGCCCTAAGTTATAAGTTTCTTTGCCTGAGATGAGGACTTGAGGACCGAGAATTGCCATTGTTTCTATGTTTGAAGCACTTCTGAAATAATATGTTGTGTTCTAATAGATCTCTGAACTCTTTAAGGAGTGAGGTACATTAAAGATTTTATATGGAACTAATCCAACCAGTCCATCCTAAAGGAAATCAGTCCTAAATATTCATTGCAGTGACTGATGGTGAAGGTGAAACTTCAATACTTAGGCCACCTGATGTGAAGAACTGACTCATTGGGAAAGACCCTGATACTGGGAAAGATTGAAAGCTGAAAGAGAAGGGGACAACAGAGGATAAGATGGTTAGATGGCACCACTGACTCAATGGACATGAATTTGAGTCAACTCTGGGAGTTGGTGATGGATAGGGAGGCCTGGCGTGCTGCAGTCCATGAAATCACAAGGGGTCAGACACAACTGAGCGAATGAACTGAACTGAACTGAAATCAGCTTGTAAGGTCCAAAGGAACTGCCTGCATTCTAGTGATGAACAGTCTAGGTTGTAGCTTCTGAAGGAACCCAATTCCTTTTGGTCATTGAGAAAACACCTTCAACTAAGACAAAGCAGAATACAAAAAAGACTTCACTTTCTTTGGTCTTTTCATACCCAAGAACATTATCTAACTTTGGAATTTAATTACTTTCACCTTTGTTGTACTTGAATTTTCAAGGGACTCTAATCTATGACCTTTGTTTTCTCCCAAGGAATTTGATCCTGGGAGGGAGTTTATATTCAGGTATTGGGAATTTTATAATTGGTTGAAGTTTCCCAATGAGTAATATTAGGTAATGTACTTGAACATAATTCGAAACTGGTCAAAAATAAGGCAGAAATTTCACGTGGTTACCATGGTTTCAGAATTGGTTTAATTAATGACCCATTTCAATGAACGCTGTCATCTGCGACCTCAGGAGGGTCCTTAATGCAGGAGTGATTTGATTGGTGTAAGGGAGAGCTTTAGGAAGGTAGAATCAAACCACCCGAATGGGCTGCCACCCTCTCCCCCACTGAGATAATCATGCCATTGTTGGCTGTGTATTTAGGATTAAGCCAAAGGAGTTCAGAGAACCAAAATCTTAGGGATGCTGATTAGAAAGCGTTGTTTATCCTGGTTCACGTTTCCGAGAGAAGAGACATCGATCATAACCTGCTGGCTTTGCTCCTCTCATCTTGTTTGTTCCTCTCTAAGGCAGATGGGATGAATTGTCAGGTTGGCGTGATAGGGAGGGGGACTGGGGATGCTCCGTCTCTTGCTCTCTTTTTGAACTCTCTCTCGGCCTTCAGAGAAAGTGTGTTCTTGTCTGCTCCTGGCCATGTGCTAAACTTAGTGCTTGAGGCTTCCTTTGGGGATGCCTGCAGTTTTCTTTTGCTGTTTGAGATGAGGGTACAGTATTATAAAGTTCACTGTTGCTTTTCACTTAAGCTGGAATCTCATTCAGCTGTATAATGGAAAAGTTAACATTGTAATCTTTCACTGCCTTGCTGTAGATGCTGGAGATACTGTAGATACTTCCATTTGTAAGTTAGATGATCTTTGTCTACTTAACTACTTAACCTCTTTCTCAGTTTTCTCACGTGTAAAATAGGGAAAATACCTGTACTAACTTACACAGGATTGTTATAGATGAGAACAGTTAGTAGCAAGTGCTTGGGAAAATGCTATCTCACTGTTTGCTGTTACTGCTGTATCTACCAATTTGTACAGAATTTGAGGAGTAGGAATGAGAGTTGCTTTTTATTAGGTTTCCTATGCAGTTCAACAGTAACTAATAGGTACACACAGAAAAGAATGTCATGGTCCTGGCTTTAGACTGACTAGTGGGAAAAACAGATGAGTGAATCAATAACTGTAGTATAGCATGTGACATGTTATAATAAAGATCTATGCTCTGTGTTATGGGAACTCAGAGATGGGGGGCAACTAAAAATTCAACTGGTACTATAGCTGGAACTCAAAGTTAATCCAAGATAGGATGTGAATTGGAGCCTAATTATTTTTCAGCCCTGAGCTTCCCTGGTGTTATTAAATTTTAGCAAAATTACAAACTCATGTAGATACACAAACAAAAGTTAGCTTGATGCATTCTTGAAGTAGTCAAAGAATTAATGTCATTAAAATAATGTAATCCAGTAAAGAAGCTGCCTGCCAATGCAGGAGATGCAGGTTCAATCCCTTGGTTGGGAAGATCCCCTGGAAAAGATAATCACAACCCATTCCAGTGTTCTTGCCTGGGAAATCCCATGGACAGAGGAGCCTTACAGACTACAGTCCATGGGATCACAAAAGAGCTGGACATGACTTAGTGACTACACAACAACAGTTTTTCAGATCCAGAGTGCTTCATTTTAGTGCTCTCTGTCCCTATTTTTATGCCATACCATGATCTATGCTTGTGTGCCACTTTCTGGCTTCCCTCCTGGAGTTGTTCCGTCCAACATGCAGTTTCAGATTCAGTAGCAGACCGTCACAACAGCTGTCTGAGGCACTCATCCATATCAGCTGCCAGACCATCAGTTGAGGAATGAAACCATCACTGGATATGTAACAATATGGAGAAAATTGAGCTTATCAGAAAGGAAAGGAGACTGAGTATCAGATGAGGAGTATAGTTCTAAGCAACAGAAGCTAACTCAGAAAAGACTGAGCAGACAAGGAATTTATTAAAAAGATACTGAGAAGATCACAGAACCATTGAAAGCAAGCTAGAGACTGTGTTCATGGCAATGCTTTAAAACCACATTGGGCAGGAAACGGTAGCTGAGGCCGCTATAGACTAGATGACAGCATGTGCACTACTGTGACTGTACGTCGGGACCTCTGTTTCTGCAACCAGAGTTGCTGCCTGCACAGACCCCAAATGATGGACACCTTAAACCTTGCAAAGACTGCGTCAACAACAACAGGACAATGAATTCTGTCCAGCTCTTGCTTTTGCTACTGCTTACTTTTTACCACAGTATTGCAAAGATGCATCTAGCTAGTAGAAGTCCAAGTCATATTTCCGAAATCCAGGGGCAAGGCAGCTGAAAGAGCCGCTTCTTTGGCTCCTCCCTTGGGGTGGTGCTGGGAAAGCATTAGCCAGAAAATGTGACAGATGTCTAGTGTACTAGCGAGAGCCTTGGAGGAGGAATGAGGCCCTTTAAAGATGTGGGTGCATAATGATTGATGCCAGTAAGAATCTTATAGGGTTTCTCCTTTCTTTTTCAAATGAATGGGAAGGTTTTCTTTTTCTTTCTTTTACACGCAAGCATGAAACCAGAACTCAGAAAAGTATGTGCAAGGCCGCCTACCTCCTCTGTGGTTTCCTTTTATCCAACATTCTCCACGCAGTGATCTGCCTCTCCTTTAAATGCTGGATATAATGACTGAATATAAATGTTTAAAAGCAAATTATTCTGAAGTTATATTCAGTTATTAGCCTACCTCAGACACCCACATGTCTTAATATGTAATGGTGTTCCATAGTAAAAGTCTTTCTCACCACCCCCTCCAAGATACACAGTCAAGGACTCTCTTATTCAATAGTGTAGTGTTGGTTATTGTCTGGAAGTCAGATCCTTCTGAAATCTGGACTAAATGATTTCTCCATCTTCCATATTCTTTCTCTCACAGATGCAGCAACCACACTGGACACAATGGACCTTGCTCAAACATTATCCATATACTCAATATATATTTAGTTTGTACCTGCAAATATTATAAATTCAGGCCTTGAAGCCAAAACTGCCTTCAAAGTTTATTGTGAAATGCTACAAATGGAATACTTCCATCAAGTTTTCTTCCCTAAAATGAGAAACATCAATACTATCAAGTAAATATTCAGAAAACATTAGATATTATTATTAGTTTTTCATTTACTTCTTTCACTGTTGAAGTTCTACTGCTGCTGCTGCTAAGTCGCTTCAGTCGTGTCTGACTCTGTGCAACCCCATAGATGGCAGCCCACCAGGCTCCCCCGTCCCTGGGATTCTCCAGGCAAGGACACTGGAGTGAGTTGCCATTTCCTTCTCCAATGTGTGAAAGTGAAAAGTGAAAGGGAAGTCGCTCAGTTGTGTCTGACTCTATGCGACTCCATAGACGGAAGCCCACCAGGCTCTTCCATCCATGGTATTTTCCAAGCAAGAGTACTGGAGTGGGGTGCCATCGCCTCTCTGGTTGAAGTTCTACTCAGGCTCTAAGTCAAGATGAGATCTAAACATTCCTAAAGAACCCCACCACACCTCTTTCCCCTCAAATACAACTGTGCTTTGCTCTCCTTTTATAACTCATCACAGTTTCCAAGACAGGCCTTTTTTTGAGTCATATATTTTCCCACTGATGTAGCATCCTTTGTGACCTTTCTAGAAGCCAGAATTGGTTTCATATTCAGATCTCCCACACATAGGTAAGTTGCTTACGGAGAGCAGGATTTCAGCAAGTATTTGTTGAATTGAGCTAAATATTAATTCTTATTTTGTCTCATACTGCAGTATTTTGTTAATTAGGCATAAAGGATAAAGGATTTTAATAGGATATGGAGTATCTCTTCAAGTAACTCATTTTTTATTTTTATTTTTTTAAATTTTAATTTATTTTGATTGAAGTTATAGTTGATTTACAATATTATGTTAGCTTCAGGTATACAGCAAAGTGATTGTTTTATATATATATATATATTCATATTATTTCCATTATAAGTTATTATAAGATATTGAATATTGTTCCCAGTTTTGTTATTTATCTATTTTATATATGGTAGTGTATGAATCCCATACTTCTAATATTTGCCTTCCCCCTCCTTTTCCCCTTTAGTAACCATAAGTTCGTTTTCTAGGTCAGTGAGTCTGTTTTCTGTTTTATAAATAGATCATCTGTATTATTTTTTAGATTAATATACTTGTCTTTCTCTGATTTACTTCACTTAGTATGATATTCTCTAGGTCCATCTGTGTTATTGCAAATGACTATATTTCATTCTTTTTTATAGCTGAGTAGTATTCCATTGTGTGTGTGTGTGTGTGTGTGTGTGTGTATACACACCACATCTTCTCTATCCATTCATCTGTCAGTGGACACTTCTTGCTTCCATGTCTTGGCTGTTATAAATAGTGCTGCTGTGAACATTGGAATGCTCAATGTAATGTTTTCATCTTCTCCAGACATATGCCCAGGATTGGGATGGCTAGATCATATAAATACAGGAAACCTCATCCAGCCTGGACATGGACAGGATTGACAGATTGATAACTCTTTCTTAATTCCATGGGTGGTGGGGCATGGCCGTTCTTAGAAGGTGGAGGAATTGTCTGGTTAATTCTGATAACAAATGAGACTCTGGCATGCTAACTAGCTACACAACCCCCAAGAAGTCGGTGTCCCCCAACTTCTTAGTTTTTTAAAGTAACTCATTTATTTTTCTAAGAGACTTCTGGAACCGCATTGCAAACTTCTTAGGTGTAGGGGTTCCTTAAAAACAATATAGGTAAATATCCATGAAAGCAAGTCTAGTAAAGCCTCATGGCCCAGATGATAGGTATATCCAGAATCAGCCCCTGTGTTTCACAGGAGAAAAAAGGAAACTTTCCTGATTTTCAGAGAAAGAATGACAGTAAACTGAAAGAGCTGACTTCTAGAACCAATAAGGGTATTTCTGGGTTTAAGTCAGCACCAAAAAGTAAAGTCACTTCCAATCTCTCCTTCCCTTGAAAAATCATTAATGGAGTCTGGTCTAGTGAAAACTTAGTCATGTCCAACTCTTTGCAATGCTATGGACCATAGTCTGTTAGGCTCCTCTGTCTAAGGGATTCTCCAGGCAGACATACTGGAGTAGGTTGCCATTCCCTCCAGCGGATCTTCCTGACCCAGGGATTGAACCTGGGTCTCCTGCATTGCAGGCAGATTCTTTACTATCTGAGCCACCTAGGAAAGCCTGCATTACTGGACATTGTTAGCCAAATTCTTCCATGACACTTTCTGGATATGAAAAACCATGAGGTCAGAAACTACAACAGACTGATTGGAAAGTCAGCCTCTCCTTCAGACATGAAAGTCCAAAGAAGAGGGCTGGCAACCATTTTCTAAACTTCCTCTGTGAGTTTGATCTCGTTTTATTTTAATTTGGAGAAATAAATTGTGTCATCAAACATTTGGAAGCTGCAACAGACTTTATTTTCTTGGGCTCCAAAATCACTATGGACAGCCATGAAATTAAAAGACGCTTGCTCCTTTGAGGAAAAGCAATGACAAACCTAGATAACACATTAAAAAGCAGAGACATCACTTTGCCAATAAAGGTCTGTATAGTCAAAGCTATGATTTTTCCAGTAGTCATGTAAGGCTGTGAGAGTTGGGCCATAAAGAAGGCTGAGCATTGAAGAACTGTTGCTTTCAAACTATGGTGCTGGAGAAGACTCTTAAGAGTCCCTTGGACTGCAAGGAGACCAAGCCAGTCCATCCGTAAGGAAATTTACCCTGAATATTCTTTTAAAGGACTGATGCTGAAGCTGAAGCTCTAATACTTTGGCCACCTGATGCAAAGAGCCAACTTATTGGAAAAGACCTTGATTCTGGGAAAGATTAAGGGCAGAAGGAGAAGGGGGCAACACAGGATGAGGTGGTTTGATGGTATCATCAACTCAATTGACATGAGTTTTAACAAACTCGGAAAGACAGTGAAGGACAGGGAAGCCTGGCATTCTGCAGTTTCTGCTGTTACTGCTGCTAAGTCGCTTCAGTTGTGTCCGACTCTGTGCGACCCCAGAGATGGCAGCCCACTAGGCTCCTCCGTCCCTGGGATTCTCCAGGCAAGAACACTGGAGTGGGTTGCCATTTCCTTCTCCAATGCATGAAAGTGAAAAGTGAAAGTGAAGTTGCTCAGTCGTGTTCGACTCCTAGTGACCCCATGGACTGCAGCCCACCATGCTCCTCTGTCCATGGGATTTTCCAGGCAAGAGTACTGGAGTGGGGTGCCATTGCTTTCTCCAGTTCTTCAGTTTATGGGGTTGCAAAGAGTCAGAAACAACTGAGCAACTACTCAACGTCAAACTTATAGGCTGAATTACAGTATTCGAGAGTAACATATTTTCACTGCTATAGGTGGAAAGGACTTGGGGAAGATTGTGAAGCTGGATGGGAAAAGTGTGATAGGATAAAATATAGGTAGAGGTAACTTAATGTGGTCACAGATAATAGCTTTTCTTCAGAGTAAGTTCTAGTTGCTGTTTATTCTTCCACTGCCTTGTGAAGTCCTTTTGAGAGACGGATCACAGAATGTTTGTAGAAGAAACTTGGAAATTGTCCAGTCATTTCATTTGACAAAGAAGTACCTTGAAGGCCAGTGAGGAAGTAAAATGTAATAAAAGTCACACAGAGTAAATAGCAGAAGTGGAACTGGAATCAGATCTGTTTTGTACCACCTGGCCTGATCAAAAAATCATCTAATACTCAAAGACTCCTAATACTCTAATACTCTTTAACTTTTCTCCTAAGCATCAGGCAGACTCTGTTTCAAGTTCTCACTTGTAAAATGATTACTTTTCAAAAATTAGCAGCCATGTTGGAAAACAACAGAAGTCCAATGTTAATTACTGAATGAAAGGGGAGGGGGACTTCGCACATATTTCACACCACCCATAAGCAAATTCAGCTTTGGGGCTAATCTTTTCTTTGAGACCTTCCTCCTCAATCCCAGTCTAAAAATACTTGCTGATGAATAACTGTTCCAACTTGTCCCTTTTCAGAATATCAACACTTCTCTTTACCTCTCTTTAACATTGGGCACCTGTGGGTCCTGTTTTGGCTTTGTTCCTAATTACTTTGCTATTAACTACTCTTCATCTGTTCCTGTCCATTTAGTCTGTGTAGACTTGCTTTCTCTGCCCTACTGATTATGAGCTGGGCAGTAGGATAACTGAAACAATCCACTCCAACCCAACAGATAACCTCGTCCAAGATTAATTGTCTCTTTTGACCAAATTATCACCAGCCAGTCCCAGAAGCATTTCCTTTGAATTATAATCCATTAGTTGATAAAGTTTCCAAATTACCAATCAGGAGTCCATATGGCTTAGGTAGACAAATCTTATGAGTTCATCCTATTAATCCAGTTTGTTGGGGATGAGCACAGTTTAGACCCAAGGTTCTCCTTGAGAAGTTTTATCTAGTTTTAAGGTTGTATTTGGCACCTTTATTGTGGTGAAATTTACTATATAACCTGGTATATATTTTTCTCTGGGAATCTGTGTGTGTATGAGTAGGTTCTTCACACATAAAAAAGTGAAACTGGTTGATAACCCAGCTGTAGTCACCTAAATGAAAAGCATGCTCTAGGTGGTCTGTTCAGCAGAAAAACGTCTGGGCCTCTGACTCATTCAAGTAGATCTGAAAAGTCCCAATTAATTCATTCTACTTAATGGATTCCATTTCTAACCATTCACTTTTTATTATGGAACAGTGAGAGCAGGGCCTCAGAAGAATCCCACAGTTAGTGTTATGTCTACTATTGCTGTCTTGAAATATGATCATTTAATCTTTGAATGTGTTTTGTAAGTGAAGTCTGATGGAACAATGGAGCATATACTTGAGCAAAGGATATATATAATATTATAGAAGAAAGGCATGAATGTGCTTTGAATGGCACTTTGCCCCTGAGTTTTGAGCAAAAAATCATTTTCATGTCTGTTCTGAGAGTGGCATATATCACAGAGTCCACACTTCACCTTGGACATTCGTCTTTACGTAGGGCCCTATCACTTTTTGTCCTAGCCTACATTCTACTGACACTTATCTCACAGACTAAGATTCACTTTCTCTCATTTTCCCTAATAGTTAAACTATTTTTTACTCTGTGCCAGACATGCACTTAACCCACATTAGTTATGTAATCACCATGACAACTCTTCTGGAATCACTCTTCTCATTAGTCCCATTTTACAGATGAGGAAATTGAAATTTAGGTTAAGCAGCTTGCCCAAAGTCACAGATAAGTGTCAATGTCAAAATTTGAGCTCTGGTAGATGAAAGCCAGACCCTATGCCCTAGATTCATGAATATAATTGAGAAATATCTTTAAAATGCTCAGTCCAAGAATATGATTGGAACATTATATTTTTATTAATCAATTTCATTAATCATTGGCTTTTTTTAACCTTTTGTTAATTTATTTTGAATTCTAAAAGTATTTTCTATATAGTACTCTGTCAGAGTAAGGTTCAGTTCAGCTCAGTCACTCAGTCATGTCTGACTCTTTGCGACCCCATGAATCACAGCACGGCAGGCCTCCCTGTCTATCACCACCTCCCGGAGATCACTCAAATTCACGTCCATCGAGTCAGTCATGCCATCCAGCCATCTCATCCTTTATCATCCCCTTTTATTCCTGCCCCCAATCCCTCCCAGCATCAGAGTCTTTTCCAATGAGTCAGTTCTTCGCATGGGGTGGCCAAAGTACTGGAGTTTCAGCTTCAGCATCATTCCTTCCAAAGAAATCCCAGGGCTGATCTCCTTCAGAATGGACTGGTTGGATCTCCTTGCAGTCCAAGGGACTCTCAAGAGTCTTCTCCAACACCACAGTTCAAAACCATCAATTCTTCAGCACTCAGCCTTCTTCACAGTCCAACTCTCACATCCATACGTGACCACTGGAAAAACTGTAGCATTGACTAGACAGACCTTTGTTGGCAAAGTAATGTCTCTGCTTTTGAATATGCTATCTTGGTTGGTCATAACTTTTCTTCCAAGGAGTAAGCATCTTTTAATTTCATGGCTGCAATCACCATCTGCAGTGATTTTGGAGCCCAGAAAAATAAAGTCTGACACTATTTCCACTGTTTCCCCATCTATTTCCCATGAAGTGATGGGACCAATGCCATGATCTTCATTTTCTGAATGCTGAGCTTTAAGCCAACATTTTTACTCTCCTCTTTCACTCTCATCAAGAGGCTTTTTAGTGCCTCTTCACTTTCTGCCATAAGGGTGGTGTCATCTGCATATCTGAGGTTACTGATATTTCTCCCGACAATCTTGATTCAAGCTTGTGCTTCTTCCAGCCCAGTGTTTCTCATGATGTACTCCTCATATAAGTTAAATAAGCAGGGTAACAATATACAGCCTTGACGTACTCCTTTTCCTATTTGGAACCAGTCTGTTGTTCCATGTCCAGTTCTAACTGTTGCTTCCTGACCTGCATACAGATTTCTCAAGAGGCAGGTCAGGTGGTCTGGTATTCCCATCTCTCTCAGAATTTTCCACAGTTTATTGTGATCCACACAGTCAAAGGCTTTGGCATAGTCAGTAAAGCAGAAATAGATGTTTTTCTGGAGCGCTCTTGCTTGTTATGACATGCTAAAATCCATCTTAATGAAGCATTAATGAAGTTATGCATGCATGGGTGTGTGCTCAGTTGTGTCTGGCTCTTTGTGACCCCATGGATCGTAGCCTGCTAGGTTCCCCTGTCCATAGGATTTCCCAGGCAAGGATACTGGAGTGTGTTGCCATTTCCTCCTCCAGGGCATCTTCCTGACCCAGGGATTGAACCCAGGTCTCTTGCGTCTCCTGCAGAGGCAGGCAGATTCTTTACCACTGAGCCATAATAAGGTGAAAGTAGGTAATCACCCCACCTTCTCTCATTTTGTTTTCCTTACTGAAAGTGAGGAATATTTGAATAAACTATATTGTTCTGCTTAAGGTTCTTGGGTCACTATTGCACTGTAAGTCAATTAATTATCACTATTTCCTAATCACTCCCCTTTCTGAGACTCAGTTTAGAAAACTGTGTGCAGTACAGATAGAACTCAAATTCTAGAACCCAGTTCCAGGAAAGCATACCTGGCCTCTGTATCAATCCTGCAAATATAACCAGAAGCTTTCTTTCTTTCTCTCTTTTTTTTTTTCCTATCCTATTCACCCTCTAACTCCAAGAACAATCCACAACCCCTACTTTCAGGCCCTCACTGTCTCTCCCCTGACTGCCATACCCATCATTCCAAATTCAGAACTTATAGCATATTTCTGTCTGTGAATGCAAGGAGTAGAAAAGTTCACTATTCATTTCTTTTCTCATCTGTCCCCACTTCTGTTAAGTCTAAATCCAAATGTTACATATTCTGTAGGGCTTCCATTGAATGAGCCCATGAGGAGCAGGCAACTGAGGGAGAGAATGTATAGATCTTATGCTGAGTGTTTCCTGTCCTACCCAGAGGCTGCTGTATTGCTGGCCCTTCACTGCAGGGTAGAGGGAGTGGGGAAGGTGCTTTCCCTCTTGCAACTATAGGAAGTCCCCTACATACAAATGAATTCTGTTCTGAGAGTGCATTTGTAAGTCCAATTTGTTCCTAAGTCCAGCAACAATAGCCTAGGTATCCAACTAACACAATTGACTATATAGTACTGTGCTAAGTTCATAATACTTTTCACACAAATAATACATAAAAACAGACACAAAAAATAAAGCATTTTTAATCTTACAGTACCTTGAAAATTACAGTAGTACCTTATAACAGGTGGCACTTCTTAGCAGTACCAGCTACATCCCCAGTGCTTTGGGCATCCTAGGCTTGAAATAAAGATATTGTGCTATTGTACTCTATACAGTATGGTACCCCAAAGCACAACCACTTGCAGAGGAAGCACGGATGTGACAATGTATGCCAGACACATGTAACTTACATGATTAGACATGTGAACACATGCTTGCATCTTTGAAAACTGCAATTTGAAGGTTTGTATGTAGGGAACTTTCTGTACTGGAATGGGCAAACTTGGTTAAAATGTACACATTAGTCTGCCTCTCCCAGTGACTGACACAATTGATTTTTCTTATGATTTTTGATCTGAGAAGTGCAAAATGCAACTATTTTCAGGGAAACATGTGCCTTTGAATCTGTGTTCTGTTTCATGTGAGCTTTCCTACAAGGAGAGGGAACATGGCAGCAGCAGCAGACTGCAGAGGAGGCACTTGATGAGCTACCAGAATACCCATCATCACTGAGAGTGCCTTGGCTGTGACCTTTTTAGGCAGTAGAACTTCCAAAGAGAGGCAACTTTGCAACTTACACTGGCCTGACTGTGCTGTTAGCCTGACAGTGTTTCTTGAACTTAGGGTGATTTAGTGGTCGTTTTTATCTGAGGGCTTCATTGTCCATGTTGTTGTTGTTGTTGTTCAGCCGCTCAGTCAGGTCCACCTCTTTGAAACCCCATGGATGGCAGCACTCCAGGCTTCCCTGTCCTTCACTATCTCCCAGAGTTTGCTCAAACTCATGCCCATTGAGTCAATGATGCCATTCAACCATCTCATCCTCTGTCATCCCCTCTCCTTTTGCCCTCAGTCTTTCCCAGCATCAGGTTTTTTTCCAAAGAGTTGGCTCTTCGAATCAGGTGGCCAAAGTATTGGAGCTTCAGCTTCAACATCAGTCCTTCCAGCGAATATTCAGGGTTGATTTCCTTATACCAGCCCAACTGGTCTAGGAAGAGGAAGCTGCAGCTCCTGCTGTGACCAACAGTCAACTGCCCCCCAGGAAAGAACCACCTGTTTTGAGCTCTCTCATTGCTGCTGGCCATAATTACACTCACCGAAGCTTCTAATACCAGCAGGGTGGGTAGTAAAGGAGGAACTGTTTGGGCCTTATAGACAGATCCTTCTAGGCCTAATGAACACACTCCTCTGTCAGCAGGGTGCTTCTGCCATTGTTTGCGGAAGTGTAAGCATAACCAGTCACCAGTCACACAGCTTTCACACCCACTCCACTCTCCAACATGGAGGCTTCCCTTCCACACCCTGCTGTTCCCAAACTCTTCCACCATGCCTCTGTAATCATGACCCCAGTGGGCAGATTCCCTCATCCTTAGCTTATCTTGCAAAGGTACTCTGTCCATTTTTTCCCCCTTTTTTTAATATTTATTTATTTGGCTGATCAGGTCTTCGTTGCAGCACACGGGATCTTTGTTACATTATGTGGCCTCTTTCATTGTGGCGCAGAATTGTAGTTGCGATGCATGGGTTTAGTTGTTCCCTGGGATGTGGGATCTTAGTTCCCTGACCAAGGATCAAACCTTCATCTCCTGCATTGCAGGTGGATTCTGAACCACTGGACTGCCAGGGAAGTCCCTATTCTTTTATTTTATTTGAACCCTGTTTCCTGTAGCCTACAGAAATGGAGAGTTTATCTAATAATAGGGATGGGAGATGGAATTATCTCCCTTTCTCCTTGGGGCTAATTTCAGACCATTCCATACTCCTTTGAGAAGGAAAGAATTCTTCTATATCATCCTACCAATCCTTTACCAACATGGAGATGTTATGTCACTCTCACTGAATATCATATGCCCTGTTCATTGTTTTAATATCCACCTCAACTTTGACCGCCGCCCCCCCCCCCCAACCCCTGCTTCCAGAAAACTTCAAAGACAACGCCTATCACATCTTCAGCCCACTGGTCTCTCACTTCCCTGAATTATTTCTTCCCTGAAGAAGGGAAAGTCTACCCACTCCAGTATTCTGGCCTGGAGAATCCCATGGTACAGTCCATGGGTTGCAAAGAGTTGGACATGACTGAACAACTGTCACACTTCACTTTGAAATGGCCTTCACGTTCATTTCAGTGTGACCACCCATTTCCACATACCTGTGTGAAAGTATGATTATAAATCTATGATCTTAAATTTCAACCGAGCTTTCAGAAATGCTTAGCATCCTAACTTGTCTATGCTACTAAGTAGATTCTTCTGCATGCTTTAAAATATAGTTTGTATACTTTCTACCTTTTTCATAAAACCTAACCTTCACCTCTACTCAGTTTCATCCTTGAATACCTTGCCTCATACCACAAAGATAAAACCAAAATGTTGAAATGGGGCTTCCATTTCATCCAAATCAGTTTTACTACATAAAAACCCATCTTCCACTTTTTAAAGGAAAAAGTATGCTTTACAGATATCAAGGCTCCCAAATACCCAGGTCCTCTTTTGCCTTCCTGGAGAAAACCTCTCTATATCAGTTATATCTTCTTTGTCTGAAATTTGAAGTGTTCTCCCTTAGTGGAGTCTTCTCATTAGCATTCAGATGTGTTCTTGAGCTACCAACTTGATCCCCATCACCATTCAGCCACTGTCCAATATTTTCAACTGGTCTTCACCATTAACTTCTTAAATCATCTGCCTCAGCATCCTTAACTTCTCTCACTCATCCGTAGCATTCAATTTAATGGCAAATTAAATCAATTGTAGCTTCAGAATATTTCCATAATTTTACCTTTTCTCATCCTGTCAACCACTAGCACCTGATGCAAGCTGCTCTCATCCCTCACCTGTCCACTGCAATAGCCACCTGAGTGCCTTCCCTCCTTCCTCCACCCTGTCTCCTGAAGCAGCATTTGTTGAGAAGCCCTCAATGGCTTCCCATCTCAGAAGAAAATCCTAAGTCACGAGAAAAGATTTTCAAAGCCAGACATGATCTGCCCCACCCCCACGCCATCACCACTCCAACCTCACCTCCAAGCCTTTTCCACTTTGTGTAGTTACTTTAGCTAACCTGGCTTCATTGTTATTTCTCCAAAATGCCCTGTTTGCAATTATCTTTTGTCTATGCTGCTCCTGCTGCCTGTACTGTGTTCCCAGAAAAATTCTCTGTCTCTCACTTTCTGTAGGTCTGGGCTCCAACATTAGAGAGAGGACTTCCCTATAAAAAGCAACAACTGCCCCCCACTCAGTAGTTCCTCTCCCCTTTAATACCACTTTATTCTCTCCATCTGCATATTGCATATTTAACTATTTGTGTGTTTTTTGTCTGTCTCTCCTCTATATCAGAAGTGTCTTCAGGCATGTTATTTTGTTTCTATTTTTGGTTTTCAATTTACTACTCTTGCCCCAGCATCTAGAACAGAGCCTGGCACGTAGTCAGTCTCAGTAACTATTTCCTGAAAATATCTCCATCTTATCATTCCCTCTTTATTCTCGTGGTCATTCCAAACTGGTCTGCTTCTTTGACTTCTAAATTTGTTCTTATTAAGGTCTTCACTGACCTCGTTTGCTAAATCCTCACCTAAGTTTGCCTCATAGCAGGTTTCGACAGAATAGGTAACTCCTTTCCTCTAGAGTCATTCCTCATGGCTTCTGTGACTTCTCTTCTGGGTCCCCGGTCCTCAGTCTCACCCCTTCTGGCTTTTACAGCACCCTTATGCTGTGGAGTTCTTCAGAGCCCTCTGTTCTCATGCGGCACTCCTTCCTGGTGATCTCATTTCCTTCTATGGATTTATAAACACCACCTATTACCACTGGCCTCAAACATATTCTCCGGCCTAGTGTTATCTTCTGAGCTTCAGGAAGAATCTCAATAAGATGTGTGAACAACCAAATGCCAAACTTCCTATCCTTGAGAGTTACTTCCCTCAGAAAATGGTGCAGTCTCTTCCATTTCCTTTATTTCCTGATTTCCACTCCCCATGGAGCCCTGTGCATGCTGCTGTCACGCCATACCCTGTGCCTATGGCCTTCTCTTTGTCTCCTTTGTCATATCTAAACCACCATCACTTCCCACCCATAGTGTCATCTACGTGGTCCTTCTACCTCTATTCTGTCACCTTCTGATCTGTTCTCCACACAGTCTCTAGTATGATCAGGCCACTTCCCAGCTAAAAACACTGCAAGCAGTCTTCAGCACAGTCAGTTATTATAAAGTCCATCACAAGCTGGTCTGTAGCTATTTCTTTTGCATGATATGTTACACCTTTCCTTCATCCTCAGTTCAGTTCAGTCGCTCAGTCATGTCCGACTCTTTGCGACCCCATGAATTGCAGCATGCAATTCTTCTCACCACCTGACACCATATATTTATTTTCTTGTGGTCTGCTTGTTTTTGTTTATTCTGTCTCCCCCATCTAGAACCTATGCTTGAAGAAAGCAAAGATTTTGGTTCGTTTGCAGTTGTGTCCCTGATCAATAACAGGCTCGCAGTTGGCAGTCACTGGATAAATAACATTTTAAAACCATGAATCGTGATGTACTGGGTTGAATAGAGTCCATTCTTTAACTGAGGGAGTCAGTTAGGGTTTTGGGTGATCACTTCAACAAAGCTCGAGTATTATCCTTTCTTGACTGGAAAATACCACCTTCTTCTCTGTTCTCAGTTTTCAGTTGCAGCCACCCTATGTCCCCAAGAATACGATTAGAGACCCAGGCCATGCCCTGTTAGAGCCTCCATTGGCAGCTGCCTGCCATCTCAGTGGGCCTTACTTTGGGTGTGGCTTCAATCCCCAGGATCCCCAGCTCATCTCCAAATGCACTGTTGAGATTTGATCCAGATACTGCCCTCCAAGAGGCCCCACACTGTCTCCATTCAGCTGTGACAGTGTGCCCAAAAGCTGCCACAGCTTTCACTAAACTCTGCAGTGAATGTCAGGCTTCCTTTGCATTATCAGACACATCTTACATGGCCTCTTTATTGGGTTTTTATACCTTGAGGGGGTCCTAATAGGATGAAAGGGAGGCTGGCTAGGTGCAAATGAGTGCCATTCGACTATTTAAAGGCACATTTAATTAAACCGGATTCATTGCCTGCATGGGGCAAGTTAAATGAAAACTAAATAGATGGAGTATGATTACATATTATTAAGAAGAGAGACAGCTCTGGAGACCAAATTCTTTTAACACAACATTAAGCTGTGCTCATTTCATATGCACAGTTTAGCACTAGCCTATAAGGAGGACGTGTTTTGAGAAAATCAGCAGAATGGTTATGAGCACTAAACAGCTTTTAATAAAATGCAATGTTTCAGGCAAGGAGCAGCGTCTAAGCTTCACTTAAATATGCTAATTAAAGAAAATGAAGTTTCCTACTGCTTCCAGGTTCGCTTTGTTTTCCCTCTATTTTTTATGTTCATCTCAGCCTGGCTACTTTCCACTTTATTTTATAAACTCCTAGAAGTGCCCCAGATCTCTTATTTACAAGATGTCAGGACTTTCTGAGAGTTGGGAAAAATAAATAACAAACACAAGTCTGTGAAATTGATGACTTTATTCAAATAGGCAGTCTGGGTCTGATTGTCCGTAGACTGAAATAACCCTAAGTTTCTAGCTGGTGAATAGACTATTTTAACCGAATGGGCCCACCAAACTTGGCAATAATAGTAAAAATGGCTGTGATCTGTTGAGTCGCTGTAGTGGGGCAGGTTCTTGACATACATCATCTAATTTGATACTCGTCATCTGCCTACAAGATGGATATTGATATTCTCTTTCCACAGAAACAGAATGAACAAGGGTAATAGTCATTGCTGGAATTCACAGGCATTCTGAACGACTCTAAAATCCCTTCTCCCTCACTGGCAATGCCTGCCCCAATCCTATCCTGGGCGTTAGATCTCTAGAGGAGGAGGCATTATTGGCAAAAGCATGTGAAATAGTCAACATAATTTGACATTACAAAATAGAACAAAAACGTTTCCAATAACTTTCAGGGCTTCCCAGGTGACACTAGTGGTAAAGGACTCACCTGCAGGTAGAAGTAAGAGATGTGGGTTGGATCCCTGGGTCAGGAAGATCCCCTGGAGGAGGAAATGGCAACCCACTCCAGTATTCTTGCCTGGAGAATCCCATGGACAGAGGAGCCTGGCAAGCTGCAGTCCATGGGGTCGCAAAGAGTCATGACATGACTGAAGTGACGGCACACAGCACACAATAACTTGCAAAGCATGAACCCCTTTAAAGGAAGTTTTACAAAGTTCCCTTGGCTGCTTGTCCACAGGTTAAAAAGCAAGATCAAGAAACACTGATCTGATTTTTATCCACCCTAGATATAAAACCTTCTGACTTTGCCTCACCAGGATCCCATCTTCTGATAGCAACACTTTGGTATAACTTCTTAGAATCTGCTCTCCTCCATTTTCAGACCCTGTGGCCTGAGCTATGTTTACACTGCCCTTTGGTTCCATTTGTACATGTCCTCATTCTGGTCAACAGTGTTTCAAACTGGTTCATGAAATCCATTCCAAGAAAAGAACTTCAGCCCTTATACTTTTCACTGGAACTCTTGGGAAAGAGATGCTCTCTAAGGTTGCTAAGCTGGTCAGATATATGCCTGGCCTTGCTTCTGGCCCTCTTGTCATCATGAGGGAGAGCCTGCCTGAAATAAAGCCAAACCCAGAGATAGAAGGGCTCAGAACCCCAATGACATTGTTTGAAAACCCATGTCTAACCGTGAATGAAATCAAATATCTACACGTGGACTTTGTAAGTTCATGAACCAATCAATTCCATTTTGTCATTAAGCCAGCTCTGAGTCATTTTTCTATCACTAATACCTGAAAAAGGATGTCCTGCTTATCTCCACCAAATTTATAGTTGTAGAATCTGAAGCTCAGAGAGGGAGAATGATGTTCTCAAAATGCCTAGTTACTGTTATAGTAAGGCCTAGAATCCGGGACCATTCTTCCCAAGTTGGTTTTGTCTCCATTGATCATTGGTTCTCAAAGGTTTGATCCCCAGACCAGTGATACCCAGATCATCTGATATTTGTTAACAATGCAGGTTCTGCAGCCCCTTTCCAGATCTACTGAGTCAGAAACCCTGGAGTTAGAACTAACAATCCAAACTCTAGGGGTAGGACTAATGCATTAATAGTTTAATACGTCCTTCAGGTGGCTCGAATGCCTGCCCATATCTGAGAACCACTGTTCTGGATCAGTGTTCTCCAACTCTGCAGTGGCAAAACATTTTCTTTAAATAGAATATTGCATAGGAATTCAATATAAATAACAGATAAGGGCCACTTGCTTTGCTTGAAAGGTGTCTAGCGACCTACTTGTTCCTGAAGACATATGGCAGCACTTGAGGACATTTCCAGGGAAGCTCTGCTGCTGCTGCTGCTGCTAAGTCGCTTCAGTCCTGTTCAACTCTGTGCAACCCCATAGACGGCAGCCCACCAGCCTCCACCGTCCCTGGGATTCTCCAAGCAAGAGTACTGGAGTGGGTTGCCATTGCCTTCTCCGGGGAAGCTCTAGGATCCCATGACTCACAATTCACAGAAAGACTGAAGAGATACTATGTTACATCCAAGCCCGTTTTCATCACTTTAGGGTACTGTCCCATTACCATTTATGCTCAACTTTTCTGTAATCTCTTACAGAATCAGAGGGGAAAGCTGGGACTGGGGAGTTCACAGTAACAGAGATCTGCCTTGGGAAGCCCCAGGTCCTGTCTCAGCTCACCCCAGCTCCAAAGGTGGATGTAGGAAGTGAAGAGGCAGCAGTTATTTTTTTCAGAGCTCAAGAGCCAAACCTTTCGTATTTGGAAATGGTGTAGGAAGTGATTTATATTGCCCTCAAACATGTGTTGCTCTAAATCTTAGAAATTCAGTAGGGTTCCTCCTTGACAAATTTATGGAAAATGGCAATGTGTTACGGAACCTGGCACTTTCCTTGCTCTGTGCTCGCCCAGCCTTGCCCTTGGCAGACTTGGTCTCTTCCACAGAAAATTGTCTAATCATCCATGTGTGCTGCAGCCTCAGATACCTGGTGGTCCACCTTCCCAGGGATGTTTGCAGGAGACAGGGCAGTGTTCAACAGAAAGGCAAACATCTGCTGAAGATTGGGGGACTGGGCAAGGAGATTTTACAGTTCCCCCAGGAACACTGGTAACCACTTCTGTGTCTCAGCAATGGTTAGTCAAATGCCCGGTGACCTTGAACTCAGCCCATTTCCAAAACTTCTTATTTTATAATAAGTTCAACTATTGGAAGTTCAACTACTACCTCCCCTATAAAACTATACATGGCTCCCTATTGCCCTTGTCTTTCCTGACCTCCTTTTTCAGGGTTCCCACCGATTCTTATGCATGGCTCTGTTACAACATTCTTCATATTATTTTAATACTGACAATATATTTATTAATGTAATTTTGGTGACACATCTCTTCATTATGTGGTAAGATTTGGGACCCTGTAGTTTCATCTGTGTATCTCAATTGTTATCTGTCATGTGACAGGTGCTCAAAAATATCTTTTCTGTGAAAAAAATAAATTTCTTGCTAGGCCTGTTACCCCAAGGTCATCTATGGAGTTCACCAGATTGAGAACTTAATCATGGCCACTGTGAATCTAATGCTGGATACAGGCCAAGCCCAGTGCTTGGTTAGTTTCAGATGAGGAACCTTGTGAGCTTCTCCAAGATCAGGTAGCTGGTGGGTGATGGAGCAGTGACTTAATCCTAGTATTGTCTGTTTCCAAAACCTTTGCTCTTGTCATTGTATCTGTCTCTTCCTCTCATTCATCATTCACTCATTTAACCCACACTTCAGGAGAACCTGCTCTGCTTCAATAGCGTGATGTATGTATATTCTGAGAGTCTGTCTTCATCCTCAAGGGCCCAGACTTCCCTGAGCTCACAGAACGGTGGAAAGAAAGTCCCTAAAACTACTCAGCAAGTAGATAAATACAATCCTGTTTGATAAAGGCTTTTGTCTGGGATCTACAGAGTACTTTTCTTCTAAAGAATATAAAACTCTGACTACCTGAACAATGAGATCGTAAAGAGATTGTTGTCATTTCATTCCTTTCCCCCCGTGAAAATGAAGCCCATTCCTATACAACATCCCGAGACCTGGACGCAGATCAGATGAAGCAGGGTACCTTGGTACTGCTCATTATCTGAGACCTACCTGCCTGTCCCCTGCTCTGACTGCTAGCTTTCCTGGGCAGAAATATTTCTGAGCTGCACTCTGCACTTTTTCCTCCTTTTTAACATCATCAGATTTGAAGTAGACATACGCTGCAGTAACTTGCTGGAAATATTATAGAATTCCAGTAGGAGATCGTTTACCTTCTGTTTGACAATAACACGTGTTCACAGTATCAGCAGTTTGTTCACTTTGTCTGAGGAAAGAGCCAGGAATATATTAGCAATCTGAGAAGAAGTTTTGGGGGGTGGGGTGGTTACAAGTGATTTCACTTTCCTTAATGTTATTATTCCATGAAGTTTCTGTTTTGGCATAATTTCCTGGTACAGCCTTCTTCTGGCCTTGACAAACACAGAATCTTTTGGAATTCTCCCCAAAACGTACCAAGCATTTAGATCAGACTTTGCCAAATTGACTCTAATGACACTCATTGTTCATCCTTGACAAAGATAATTTTGTCAATTTTTGTCAATCTTTTGGATAACTACTTAAGATGAATCACTTTCAACTTTCTAAAAGTTTTTCTGAAGCCCTTAAGCAAAGGGGAATGCAAATCTGACTCCCAGATAGCTAGTTTGTAGTCTCTTTCTAGGAAGAGCATGAAGATTCTAGAAGAAATGTTTTAATACAGAAAGATGAAAATTACAGTGCTTTTAGTGACACTGCATCTCTCGCAGACAGTGTTTGTATTAAATTATCTTCAGCTATCCCACCAGTTTACTCTAATTTTGAAATAGTTTAAAATAAACGAGTTCCCTAATGAACAGGCTGAATGACATATTGGAAAGATAATGGTTTTGATGTTAGACAGACCTAGACACAAATCCCCACTCTCCTACCTAATTGCAGAGGTCTTCTGGGAAAGTCTTTAACCTTTTTGAGACCCAGTTTCATCAGCTGTAATATTGGGACCGTCTTGCACAACTGTGTGATTCTGTAAGTTTTAAATGACAAAGAAATATGGGGGAATTCTGAGTACAAAATGCTCCAAAACTATAAGTAGGTGTTCACTGACCATACTTTTGACCATTATCTTGGGGTACATAGTCCATTTTTTACTATATTTGTATTATAACTATTGTGTAGTTTTAGTGCCATTACTAGCTGTCTTTGTTTCCTATGGCTGTGCTCTGCTGTGCTGTGCTAAGTCGCTTGTGTCTGGCTCTTTGCGACCTTATGGACCATAGCCCACCAGGCTCCTCTGTCCATGGGATTCTCCAGGCAACGATACTAGAGTTGGTTGCTGTGCCCTCCTCCAGGGGATCTTCCCATCCCGGGGATCGAACCGGAGTCTCTGTGTCTCCTGTATTGGCAGGTAGGTTCCTTATCACTAGTACCACTTGGGAAGCCCTTTTGTGGCTACTGTGACAAATTACGCACACTGAGTGGTTTATAACAGGAAAAATCATTGTCTCATAGTTCTAGAGGCCAGAAGCATCAAATCAATATGCTGACAGGGCTGCGCTCTTTCAAGGTTCAAGGGGTAAACCTGTCCTTGCCTCTTTCAAATTCTACTAGCTCCATGTGTTCCTCGGCCTGTTGCTGCTTGACTCTAACCCTGGGCTGTCTTCATATGACCTTCTTTTTGTTTTCTCCTATTTTGACTATTATAAAGACACTTGTCATTGGATTTAAGGTGTACCCAGATGATCCAAGAGAGCATCATCTTGAAATGCAAAGACTTTTTTCAAAACAAGATCTCACTCACAGGTTTTGGAGATTAAGGCATGTATATATCTTTGCAGGGACCATCATCCAGCTCACTACACTGTGTCTTGTGAAACCACATTGAAGCAATTTCAAAGGTTAAATTCCCTTATTTGCATGAGAGGATGGAGCAAAGTCTTTAAGTAAACTATAACCTCAGTGGACCCATGAAATGGATGTTCAGAGATGATAATTAAGAAAAATTAGGCAGGAAGCCAGAAAAGAATATGTTTAGATGAGATGATCCCAGTTTATAAAAAGCCAAGTCTGTCTGCTCTGAACTGCTCTCCAGCTTATCTACACTAAGCCCAGTCTTTCTAAAATTTCCCTGCCTCAAGTTTTTCTGAAATCCCAGAATAGGAATAGGGGCATGGCAGTGAGTTAACTGACACAGTGAATTAGTCTTCTATAATTCAAAGAACTGCTGCTTAAGCAGGAGGGCTTCCCTGGTGGGTTAGCGATTAAGAAACCACTTGCAATGCAGGAGATGTGGGTTTGATTCCTGGGTAGGGAAGATCTCCTGGAGAAGGAAATGGCAGCCCACTCCAGTATTCTTGTCTGGGAAATCCAATGGGCAGAGGAGTCTGGTGAGTTATAATCCATGGGATTGTAAGAGTCAGACATGACTTAGATACCAAACCACCCCTACCATCATTTAAGCAGGAAATCAGACCCTGTTGAGACTCATTTGAATAGAGATATTCCCAGATAAAGGTATATGTATGGTTGAGTCCTTCTGTTTTCCACCTGAAACTATCATAATATTGATAATTGGCTATACTCTAAAATAAAACAAAAAGTTTTCTGAAGTCTGTTTTGTATTGCTAAAAAACAGATATTCAAACAACTAGCAGCTGAACTTCATAAATACTGACCTCTGTTATAGTTCCTTGGGAACATCACTAGTGCATCTAATATTTGTGAATGTTACTGGATTTGAGAATGCTGCCTGTTTTTTCCTTGAGCCTTGGTCTAGGGTTTCTTACCATTGCCTCTTTGTAGTGAAAAGGAGTTGTGTTTGAATAAGGCAGAAGGATGATGCACTGTCTATGTCATTCCTCACTTGGATCCTCAGTAAATAGCCCAAGGTTCCAAGAGTTGCAGTTCTTCCATTCTTACCAGACCAGATGCCAGTTTGAGGTCCTATTATCAACTAACATACTTGTTTGGACTCACTAATAGCATCCAACAGCTTAAGCCTTGGTACTGAGTCTCATGCACATTGTCCAGGCTTCCTATTCTCAAAGGGTCCAGATTACCTTTTTTTATAATCTGGTGTTCAAACACAATTCCTATACCCATCAAATCTGTTTTATCTCTGGATGCAGAGCTCTGGCGGTCTGAATTCCATTCCCTTTTGACCAAATCTTTTTTGTCCCTTATGCAAAAAGCATACAAATAGACATAGCAAAGTTAAGTGCCCAAGTCTACCCACCAGCTGTGCCCAAGTTCCAGACATGGCCCAGCCATGTTATTTTAGGATTTTACACCTGAATTTTGCAACTGGAACTGTAAGTGAAGCTTGGTATCATTCCCCTACATACACACCTTTTATAAATTCCTTAGAAAAATATGTCTAAGTAAGTAGGCTTCCCTGGTGGCTCAGATGGTATGGCTCAAATGTCTATATATATGCTTAAAGACAAGAGAAGTGCAATCTTTACATTATAGGGACAAATGAAGTACAAGGATCACTGGGTGAGGACCCAATCGAGGAGGTGCCCTTGGGGAGAGAATCAAAGACTAGGCATACATCCATCACTTCTCCCCTATACATTATCTTCTGGAGGTCTTTTCTGTTACCACAGTGAAGAACCTGGGTCTTTTTGATTGATGTTAGTATAGAGGGGAAAATTACAAACCTTGGAATCAGAAGAACCTGGATAGAGTCCAAATCTACCACTTACTAACTTTGCTTTCTCAAACAAGTTGTCTAGCTCTTTCAATCACTTGCACTATTATTAAGTTGAAGAAAATACCTGCTAACTTAAAGCATTGCAAGCAAGGTTAAATAAGAATTGAAAGCTTTTAGCTTTGGCATCTGGAGAAGGCAATGGCACCCCACTCCAGTACTCTTGTCTGGAAAATCCCATGGACAGAGGGGCCTG
The DNA here is from genome assembly GCF_023091745.1 of Budorcas taxicolor. Lineage (NCBI taxonomy): Eukaryota > Metazoa > Chordata > Mammalia > Artiodactyla > Bovidae > Budorcas > Budorcas taxicolor. The sequence continues at coordinate 103,471,276 of NC_068911.1, forward strand.
GTAGGCTGCAGTTCATGGGGTCGCTGAGGGTCGGACACGACTGAGTGACTTCACTTTCACTTTTCACTTTCATGCATTGGAGAAGGCAATGGCAACCCACTCCAGTGTTCTTGCCTGGAGAATCCCAGGGACAGGGGAGCCTGGTGGGCTGGCGTCTATTGGGGTCACACAGAGTTGGACACGACTGAAGTGACTTAGCAGCAGCAGCAGCAGCAGTTTTGGCATCATAAGAATTCATTACCTTATAACTTGGCATAAGCTTTAGTAATTTACAAATTAACTATCCGTGGCACCTTTAACTCAGAGCATCTTTTCTGCTGGTCCCACCTCTTTGACTTGTTATCTCCTCAGATTCTCAGGCCTGCCACAAACTTTGTTCCCCAGCAAGTTATTTGATGGGTGCTGAAGATTTAGATGGAAGTACAGTCATTTTCAGAAATCTATCCTTAAATAAATACACAATATTCATATCCTCATCTTTCATTTGCCTTTAGAAATAAACTAATACAGATAGAACTTTCTGACACACTTAAATGCTAGTTTGAGATCACTCAACTCATTTACATGGATGACCTCTGCTTGAACTCATTTCTCTGGAAATAAAAGTTCAGTGCACTACTAATTCAACTTAGAAAGTAATTGGAAGACTTCAGCAAATGAGGAAAATTCTAATTTTATAGGGACTGGGGACTTAATTCAAATGAAAAAAGCTCCATTGATGACATGAGTTAATTGTGCAGTTAACATGAAATAACCTTACCTAGCATTACAAAGATTCTAAAAACACCAGCTTGCAGGTATCAATGCTTAAAAGATTCTTTAAGGGGAAATCACATTTCTTGCATTTTCTCTGTGTTGTGTATTAAAAGAGACAGTCACCAGTCACTCGAGAGTCTAATACTCCATAATATTCTATAGCAGAGCCCTATTATAACCCCAAGGTAGCATACCCTCTCTTTTGTGGAATCCTTGCCTTCTACCTCTAAATGCTGGAGATCTCAGGGTTCAGTTCTGGACCTTCTTACCTAATTACATAACTGCTTGAGATTTCATCCATTCCTGTGACTATTAATACCATTCATATGCTACTGATGCCCAAATGCCCCATCTCTCTGAGGCTGAGTCATCTATCAATCTGCTTACTTAACACCACCACTTGGATGTCTCATCCTCATGTCAGACGTAACATGTTCAAAATTAAAATCCTCTCTCAGGCTGCGTTCCTTAGAAGCAGAGCCTCAGACAGGAATTCTCCAGTGATTTATTATATTGTTACTGATTTAGTGATATTCAGGTGATTTATTTCACGAAGACTCTCAGGAGAAAGGGAAGGAAATAGAAGAGGGCTGGGGAAGAGACCTAAGTGAGACCAGCTTTGGTATCATCCCACAGGAGACCTCTGGAGGGCAAACTGCGCACGAGGTTGGTCTCCCCTTGAGGCAAGGGGGCTGGCAGTTTATAACCACATGGCAGGTTTCTGGCTTCCTAGAAATGGGAGGTTGGAGGACATAACTTCCCAAGAACTTTAGCTACTGTTTTACTTGAGAAAATTCTCTAGAAAATGTGGCAGCTGTAAACAATTAGCACCCAACATTTATGGCAGCTGGGGAAAGGGAGTATCTGCCAACAAAAAGGGTAAAAGCAGGGGACCTGTATCATCCACTAAAGATTCTTTTTTAAAAAGAACTCTTTTTAAGTCTTTATTGAATTTGTTACAATATTGTTTCTGTTTTATGTTTTGGTTTTTTGAGGCATGTGGGATTTTAGATCCCTGACCAGGGGCATTGGAAGGCAAAGTCTCCATCTCTGGACTACCAGGGGAGTGTCTCACTAAAGATTCTTAATTGAGCCCTCAATATGCCGCTCAAGCATATTTCAACCTTTGTCTGAAATCCACCGGTTTCGCTTCAACTCCGCTTCTAATACCCAGGCCAAGCCACTATCGTGTCTCAGCCACACTGGTAAAACCCTTCCAACTGGTACCCTGGATCCGCTCTTACTTACCAGCTGTACATTGTCCTCCCAAAAGCTAGAGTTCTTTTCTTTGTTTAAAACACAGATCTGATCACCTTCAAATCCTCTGGTAGCTTCTTATGGCCTTTATAATTAATTTTGAACTCAAGGCCAAGGTCTAAATTCATCAGTTAGGCCTTTGCCTCCAATGCCAGCCTCATTAGAGGCCTCTCTCCCTCTGTTGCTGCCATTTGGCCCATTCCTCGAAAATTAGAAGCTTCTGCCTTATAGCCTTCTCTTTTGTTGTTTCTTCTGGTGGAGCAGCTCTTTCCTCACCCCTTCATCTTCTTTTTTCCTCATTATTCAAGTCTCTCAAGTATTTGATGACACTTGCCTGAGGGAGGCCTCCCCTGACCTGTTAGCTCATTCATAGCACTAATCACAATCTTCAAGGTTATTTGTTCTCTAAAACTTGCCTACTGAATGAGCTGGACTGATGTATGAATGCAGAAGACAACTTTGTATTAGTTTTGCTCTCTTAACTCATTATCCTCCACAACGGATAATCCCATAGCTTCTCCTATTCCTCTCAGTTATTAAATTCTAATTCAGTGAAACATTTACACTTCACTTTCTTAGACTTATACTACTTAAAGCTTTTTACATTGCTCAGCTTGGGCCTGCCTTAGGCTGGAGAGACTACATTGGGCAATGACAGCAAGATCAGCTTCTTTACTATTTCCCTTAGTTTGTACCCCTTCTCCCCCAACTGAAGGGTATATGCTTCCTGTGTCTTCTTTAGGATTGAAGCAAGGGCAGAACAGGATGGGGTATAAAAGGAACTTACTCTACCCGGGTAATTGTAAGCTGGCATCAAGGCTGTCTACATGTTGTAGGCCTGACTGCTGACCTCCAGCTGGGATGCCCCCTCTTCAATTTTCTGATACAGTTAATGCCTTAGATGCTGGTTGATTATACCTCCTTCAGCTCCTGGCTTCCTGTGGCCTCTTCCACCCAAACAGCTGTATTGGGGTCTCCTCATTCCTTTTTCCAATATACTTTTGAGATAATCCAAGTACAGTTCCCTTTTGCAAAGACTATACCTGGAACAGAGAAAATAATTCAGCCTTATATTGCCAGCCTCAGCACATGCAAGACTGTCTCAATCCATTCAGGCTGCTACAACAAAAATATTATAAACTGGGTACCTTATGAACAACAAACATTTATTTCTTACAGTTTTAAAAGCTGGGAAGTCCAAGGTCACAGAGCTGGCAGATACAGTACCTGGTGAGAGCCCACTTCTTCACTGATGGTCATCTTCTTGCTGTAACCTTACATGATACAAGGGGCAAGGGAGCTCTCCAGAAACTCTTTTATAAGGGCACTAATCCCGTTCATCAGGGCTTCACCCTCATGACCTAGTCACCTCCTAAGGGCTCCATTTCCAAATTTCCCCACATTGGGGATTAGGTTTCAACACATGAATTTTGGGAAGACACATTCAGATCATAGCAGAGATGTTTAAGTGAAACAAGCTGCCAAAGGTTGTGCAGGGTTGGTTGGAGGCACTCAGCCATGAGTAATAAGATATTAGAACCTACGTCTCCCAGACACCTGCTTTCTGAGGATGAAGGAATCAGCTCCCCAACCCTGGGCCATACTCTGCCAACACGCTGTCTATCACCCTGTACCCCCAGGCCTCTTTTGTTTCCTGTTCTTCATAGCCAGGAGGTGAGTGTCGAAACAGATGGCAGAACTGACTCTATCCGGTCTTTTTGCAGAGCCAGCATAGACAATCTCACACTAGATTTAGAATTTGGAGTACATTACACCTGCTATTCTCAGCTTTAAGGCCTCAGTTAAATTCTGAGACAGGGAAAGCCCCATTTAACACCCTGTTATTTTTTCCCTTTTGTCTATAACTCTCACTAGAATATATATTATGAAAACTGGTATCCTGTCCATCTGGTGCTAGATGACTCCTCAGCTGGCTCAGTTACTGACACATATTTGTGACCAGTAAATATTTGGTGAGTAAATTTATAGTGCTGTGCATATAAACATTTTTTCTTAGTTCCTTTATCTGTAAAGTTAGTTTAAAACTTAACTGTCAAGAAAAAAAAAAGACTCAAATTTTGCATACAAAGAAAAAGTAGGGGACTGATGTTTGGATTATAACCTTTATTTAAGATTTGAAGGGTCTTGGAAGTCAGTATCAGGGATTTACAACCCCCCATGGATTCCCCACAGGTCTTTTGTTTAAAATGTATTATTTAAACTCTTTAGTACTTTTTTCCTACCCAATTCCTGGTAAATTCTTCCCAGCATTCATCTACACCCCTGTCCTCCCTAGAAGAGCTGTTCAACATAAAATGGTCTATGTACTGATAGTTCTGTGAGGCAAGAGACCTTTTCTCCCATCAGGCAGGAGTCAGTTTCACCAACCCTGTCCTGCTTCAGCTGTTCCTGCCTCCCTCCCAGGAGTTCAGAGATCCACAGCTGTAGCTCTCTGTCTTACCTGAGGCAGGAAAAAGAGAGCTCCCTGGAAAGTTTCCTCTGTTATTGAGTGATCAATCGATCATAGTTATTATAATAATTATTATCATCAGTGTTATCATGTAGTTGTTTTTGTTTAGTTTGTCAGTTGTGTCTGGCTCTTTGTGATCCCATGGATGGCACCATGCCAAGCTCCTCTGTCCTTCACTGTCTCCAAGAGTTTGCTCAAATTCATGTCCATTGAGTCAGTGATGCTGTGTAACCAACTCATCCTCTGTCACCCCCTTCTCCTCCTGCCCTCAATCGTTCCCAGCATCAGGGTCATTTCCAATAAGTTGCTTCTTCACATCATGTGGCTAAGGTATTGGAGCTTCAGCATTAGTCCTTTTAATGAATATTTAGTATTATCATGATATGTTAGTAAGCCACCCTGCCAGAGTCTATTATGTCATGAAAGTAATGAACCTCCTTTCATCACTACTTTCCTTTGTCAACACATATTGTTTCTCCAGCTAAATAAGAAAACTAGTATGTATTTTCATTGTCAAAGTGAGCAATAAGTTCTGTAAAAAATGTTCAAAAGGATGGAGTGTCAGTCAGGAAGACCTGAGGATTCCACCCTGGAAGCTTAGTTGTCTAAGGAGAGGGCCTCCAGCTCCTTATGGGGCTCCCTGTGTGTCAGGTAATGATTTTGCTGGATCAATGCAGGTGAAAATGCTGGGAAAGTGATTGATAAGTGTTGGGAGTTGTAATTTTAAACAGAAAGTCAGGGAAGGCCTCATTTAGGATGGAATTGAAGCAAAGACTTGAAGGAGGTAAAAGAGAGTCTTCTGAGTAAAGAGTATTCATGCAGATAATAATAATTATTATCATCATTATTATCATGTAGTTGTTCAGTTGCTCAGTGGTGTCTGAGCAGAGAAATGGAGAGGCATGAGTGAAAGAGGGGACTCAGGAAAGAACATAAGGTTTCTGACCAGAGCTTTTGGAAGGATGGCATTCTTATTCATTGAGACAGAGCAAAGATAAGGGGTTGGATTTGGGGAGATTAGGAGTTTAATATTTATGCATATTAAATTTGTGTAATGCCTATTACATGTTTAAGGAGAGATTCCACAAAGGTAGTTGTGTCTGTAAATCTAGAATTGAGAGAGAGAGATCTCAGAGTTATCAGTATATGAAGGGTACTTAAATAAATCAAATGAAAAGCTCCAAGGTAGTAAGAGTGAGCATCAGTTCAGTTCAGTCACTCAGTCGTGTCCAACTCTTTGTGACCCCATGGACTGCAGCACGCCAGGCTTCCCTATCCATCACCAACTCCCAGAGCTTATTCAGACTCATGTCCATCGAGTTGGTGATGCCATCCAACCATTTCATCCTCTGTTGTCCCCTTCTCCTCCCGCCTTCAATCTTTCCCAGCATCAGAGTCTTTACAAATGAGTCAGGCCAAAGTATTGGAGTTTCAGCTTCAGCATCAGTCCTTCCAATGAATATTCAGGACTGATTTCCTTTAGGATGGACTGGTTGGATCTCTTTGCAGTCCAAGGGACTCTCAAGAGTCTTCTCCAACACCAAAGTTCAAAAGCATCAGTTCTTCGACACTCAGCTTTCTTTATAGTCCAACTCTCACATCCATACATGACTACTGGAAAAACCATAACTTTGACTAGACAGAGCTTTGTTGGCAAAGTAATGTCTCTACTTTTTAATATACTGTCTATGTTGGTCATAACTTTTCTTCCAAAGAGCAAGCGTCTTTTAATTTCATGGCTTCACTCACCATCTGCAGTGATTTTGGAGCCCACAAAAAATAAAGTCTGTCACTGTTTCCATTGTTTCCCCATCTGTTTGCCATGAAATGATGGGACCAGATGCCATGATCTTAATTTTCTGAATGTTGAGTTTTAAGTCAACTTTTTCACTCTCCTCTTTCACTTTCATCAAGAGGCTCTTTAGTTCTTTGCTTTCTGCCACAAGGGCATATCTTCAGATATGCTGGTGACACCACACTTACGGCAGAAGAGTGAGCACAGATAGACAAATAAGACAATAGAATCTTTGGCACTCCGAAAGGAAGAAGTCAGGGAGATGAGAAGGAACTCAAAAAGCAGCTGTGTGAGTCAGGCTTCTCCAGAGAAACAAAACCGATAGGACTCGTATAGAGATATAGACATTCTTTATTGCTGTTGTTGTTTAGTTGCTAAGATGTCTGATTTTTGTGACCTCTTTCCATGGGATTTCCCAGGTAAGAATACTGGAATAGGCTGCCATTTCCTTTTCCAGGGGATCTTCCTGACCCAGGGATTAAAACCATGTCTCTTGCATTTACCACTGAGCCACCAGGGAAGCCCATAGACATATTTAGAAAGAGATATAGAACTGGCTGCATAATTATGGCAGCGACGAAGTCCCATGATGTTCTGCCCATAAGCTGGAGGCCCAGAAGGGCTGACAGTGTAGTTTCAGTCCAAATCCAAGGGCCTTTGAACCAGGGGAGTCAGTGGTATAAGTCCTAGTCTGAGTCTGAAGACCAAGAGCATTGATATCTGAGGGCAGAGAGAAATGGATGTCCCAGTTCAAGCAGAGAGCAAATTTGCATCCTCTGCCTTTTTATTGTATTCAGGCACTCAATAGATTGGATGATGTCTACCTACATTGTCAAGGCAGTGATCTTTACTCAGTCTACCAATTCAAATGTTAATCTCTTCCAAAAACACCCTCACAGACCCACCTGGCAATAAGGATTTGCCACCTATCTGTGCATCTCTCAGCCAAGTCAGCTGACATGTAAAACTAACTAACCCAAAAGCTTAGAAGTAGCGGCAAATGAGGTTTAAGGTAAAAATGAAAAGAGGTGTCCTGAAAGTCACAGGAATGTGTTTCAAGATAGAAGGTAACAGTGCTGCTAATAAATAGAATAAGTTGAGGACTAAAGGCTTACCATTACATCTAGTCATCCAGAGATCACTGGTGATGCTGAAAAGAGCAGAATTCAGTGGAGTAGCATGAATTAAGGAGACTGGGCTTATGCGAGAATGAAATACTATGAAAATGAATGACAGTGAGCATAGAGAAAACTTTTGAGGAAAGTTTCTGTAAAAGGAAAGACAGAAATGTAGCTAGAGGAAGAGGTAGAATTAGTTAAGACATTTTAACATAGGAGAATAAACAGTAAATTATGATGTTGATAAGAATGATCTAACAGAGAAAAGAAAATCATGATTCAGTAAAAGTGAATGTGACGTCGCCCAGTCATGTCCAACTCTTTGCTACCCCATGGACTGTAGCCCATCACGCTTCTCTGTCCATGGGATTTTCCAGGCAAGAGTACTGGAGTGGGTTGCCATTTCCTTCTCCAGAGGATCTTCCTGACCCAGGGATTGAACCCAGGTCTCCCGCATTGTAAGCAAGACGTTTTACCATCTGAGCCACCAGGGAGGTGGAAAGAGAGGGGGTAATTGCAGTGTCTTTGAGCAGACAGGAGGGGTTGGCACCCAGGGCACAAGTAGGGGCATTGGTGTTAGCTAACAGCATGGATTGTGCATCCAAAGCACCAAGAGAGAAGGTGAATGGGAATAGACAAAGATAGGTAAGAAATGTAGGGGGAGATTGAAGGAGTTCTCTTTGTATTACTTGTATTTTTCTCAGTAAAATATGAAGCTGAGAAGGATGAACCAAGTCATCAACTAACAAAAGAGGATGGAGGAAGAGATATTGGAGGTTTCAAGTATGGAATAGTCCACTGGAAGAATTGATGCTTTTGAACTGTGGTGTTGGAGAAGACTCTTGAGAGTCCCTTGGACTGCAAGGAGATCCAGCCAGTCCATTCAGAAGGAGATCAGACCTGGGATTTCTTTGGAAAGAATGACGCTAAAGCTGAAACTCCACTACTTTGGCCACCTCATGCGAAGAGTTGACTCATGGGAAAAGACTCTGATGCTGGGAGGGATTGGGGGAAGGAGGAGAAGGGGACGACCAAGGATGAGATGGCTGGATGGCATCACTGACTCGATGGACGTGAATCTGAGTGAACTCCGGGAGTTGGTGATGGACAGGGAGTCCTGGCGTGCTGCGATTCATGGGGTCGCAAAGAGTCGGACATGACTGAGCAACTGAACTGAACTGAACTGAGAGTGGGAGAGAAACAGATATGGAAATATAATTTCCAGTTAGCACTAAGAGCACATTTGAGATAAGTGGTCATGAATTGAAAGTGAAGCCATTTATCATAGTTTTATGCTTTTCTTCAATCATGTTGAGATGCACAGTTGCAGGCATGGATTGGACAGTTGGATGTGATTAAGGGCTGTGTTTTTGCCTATAATGAAGCTGAAGAGGGGTTAAGAAGCCATGGATATATGCAAGGGAGGGGTTATAATTATTGGTCACAGAACTAGGCTGAATGAGAAAGGGAGTGAATCCAAACGAATCGGGAGCAATGAATCATTGCTATCATTGATAGATTTTAGGTCCTGAATGGACTTAAACATAGGTTGGAGGAAAGATACTGGAAGGAGTGGGATGGAAAGATAGGTGGTTATCAGAGAGTGTGATGCTGGGAACATAGAATATGGAAGGGACACAGTTCAGATAATGACAAGGTCTATGGTATATTCATGAGAACAGAAGGCTGAGGAATACAGAGGAGTGGATCCTGGGAAGAGAAGAGCTCAGGGACTAAGAAGCTGGGGTACCAGAAGGATCATATTGGACTAGAAGAGCATTGATATCACCAAGAAGCAGAAGTGGTGCAAGAAAAAGTGATAAAGAGCCAGGATCAAAAATCTTCCAAAATTAAGAAGTGGCATGAGTATGAATTGATGATCACTACAAGGAGAAGCGGTGTGTGGAAACACCTGATCATCTCAGATTCAAAGTGTTTTTTGTGGAAAAGGAAGAGAAAATACAAAGGAAGGAGCAATGAGGGATAAAAGGACACTCATTCCTCCTATAAGCCCAGTGTAGTAGACTGCAAAAGAGCGAACAGTTATCATCCGAAAGGGACATGGGGAAAGAGGTATTCTTGAGAGAGAGTCAGGGATCTTCAGTTATAATAGACTGGGCATTCAATAAGTCACAGTGGAAAAGTTTAGGAACTGGGGGGATTCCCCAGTGGCTCACTGGTAAAGAATTCACCTGCAACGCAGGAGACCCAGGACACGTGGGTCTGATTCCTGGATTGAGAAGATCCCCTGTAGAAGAAAATGGCAACCCACTCCAGTATTTTTGCCTGGGAAATTCCGTGGACAGAGTATCCTGGCGGGCTATAGTCCAGAGTTGCAAAAGAGTTGGATGCGACTGAGCAGAAACACAGTTAGAAGATATGCTCAGAAAATGATTTCGTGGGATTTCACATATGAAATATAGAGAATGATGAATTCTATATGATCTGTGTAATGGTGAAGACCAGGATTTCTGGGGTGGTTTTCTTTTGTTGAAACTTTGAATTTCTTTAACTACTGACTGATAGCTTTGTCTAATTATGGAGGGACTAATTTCTTCTCATGAGGCAAGATGCACAGGCCTGAATACATATGAATGGGGCTGTGTTTAAGCAATAATCTTCCCTGCACTGTGATGCACTGTGCCTAAGAAATAATGTAAGGAAATTGTGTGGAAAGCAGAGTTTGTCTCAGGATAGCAAGATCTCTACAGATTAAAAGAAATTTGCATGAAAGTGGGAAGAAGGGCTTATCAGAGTGTAAAACACCATTTCTGAAATCAAGCCTATCTTATTGTTACGGGAATACTCCTTCCACTCTCCCATCAAGGATAACATGTCATGCCCTGGTATTGACAGATTTCAAGGGTTAGTCAAATTCTTCCATGAGTGACAGATATTTTGCAAGTTACAAAAGCAGAATGTTAACTTATTTTTTCACAAATTGGACTTAGTTCCTGTCTCTTTCAATTTCATTTGCACCTAAGGATGGGAACATGAAAAGGGCTTCTCTGGTGGTTCAGACAGTGAAGAATCTGTCTGCATTGCAGGAGACCTGGGTTCGATCCCTAGGTCAGGTAGATCCCTTGGAGAAGGGAATGGCAACCCACTCCAGTATTCTTGCCTGGAGAATTCCATAGACAGAGGAGCCTGGTGGGCTACAGTCCAAAGAATTGCGAAGAGTTGGATGCAACTGAGTGACTAACAAAGTTGGGATGAATAATTGATTTGTCCAAATTCAGACAACTAATGGGTTACTGAGCCATGAGAGGGAAATGTCAAATTCAGAAAGTCTTTATCTACCCATGCCTCTCTGTAAGTTTGGAGGCCGGGAGAGTTTGGCTTTCCCTCTAAGGGAGACTCAGCAGATATTTGATCTGCATAGTGAGAGTGAAGTAGACAAAACAGAGCTGCAGCTGCTGTCAGCAATATTTCCTGATCGCTGGCATCCACTGTGCTCTCAGTGTGTTCCAGCCCCTCTCCCCAGGCAACCCTCTCTGGGTGCATCTTCTCAGTATCTATAAAATATCTGATGAAGACCACTGGCTATTTCTTGACCTTTGCACACGTTGAGTATTAGAGGGCAGAGTGGATAGGGATCTTAGAAATGCTTTTCTGTGCCACTCTTGGGCTTTTGAGAACATCCTGGAGTGTGGTGTCTTCTATTTCCCTCTCTTGCTCTTACAGGTTGAGCCATGCTGTGCTAGAAGCGACAGTTTTACTTTGCATAGCTGTCTGTGGTTATAGAAAGATTGCTCTATGAGGATTGCAGTCTCCCCTGCTTTGACCCAGGATGGAAGACCCAGATACACTGTACTCTTAGATCTCAATATTTAAAAAGGATCTTTTGTGTTACTTCACATATTTGACATTGAGTTGGGCTTATGTGTTTCAGTTCAGTTCAGTCGCTCAGTCGTGTCCGACTCTTTGCGACCCCATGAATCACAGCACGCCAGGCCTCCCTGTCCATCACCAACTCTCGGAGTTCACTCAGACTCATGTCCATCGAGTCCGTGATGCCATCCAGCCATCCCATCCTCTGTCGTCCCCTTCTCCTCCTGCCCCCAATCCCTCCCAGCATCAGAGTCTTTTCCAATGAGTCAACTCTTCGCATGAGGTGGCCAAAGTACTGGAGTTTCAGCTTCAGCATCATTCCTTCCAAGGAAATCCCAGGGCTGATCTCCTTCAGAATGGACTGGTTGGATCTCCTTGCAGTCCAAGGGACTCTCAAGAGTCTTCTCCAACACCACAGTTCAAAACCATCAATTCTTCAGCACTCAGCCTTCTTCGCAGTCCAACTCTCACATCCATACATGACCACAGGAAAAACCATAGCCTTGACTATACAGACCTTTGTTGGCAAAGTAATGTTTCTGCTTTTGAATATGCTATCTAGGTTGGTCATAACTTTTCTTCCAAGGAGTAAGCATCTTTTAATTTCATGGCTGTAGTGACCATCTGCAGTGATTTTGGAGCCCAAAAACGTAAAGTCTGACACTGTTTCTACTGTTTCTCCATCTATTTCCCATGAAGTGATGGGACCGGATGCCATGATCTTTCTTTTCTGAATGTTAAGCTTTAAGCCAACTTTTTCACTCTCCTCTCTCACTTTCATCAGGAGGCTTTTTAGTTCCTCTTCACTTTCTGCCATAAGGGTGGTGTCATCTGCATATCTGAGGTTATTGATATTTCTCCCGGCAATCTTGAGTCCAGCTTGTGCTTCTTCCAGTCCAGCGTTTCTCATGATGTACTCTGCATAGAAGTTAAATAAGCAGGGTGACCATATACAGCCTTGACGTACTCCTTTTCCTATTTGGAACCAGTCTGTTGTTCCATGTCCAGTCCTAACTGTTGCTCCCTGACCTGCATACAGGTTTCTCAAGAGGCAGGTCAGGTGGTCTGGTATTCTCATATCTCTCTGAATTTTCTACAGTTTATTGTGATCCACACAGTCAAAGGCTTTGTCATAGTCAATAAAACAGAAATAGAAGTTTTTCGGGAACTCTCTTGCTTTTTCCATGATCCAGCAGATGTTGGCAATTTGATCTCTGGTTCCTCTGCCTTTTCTAAAACCAGCTTGAACATCAGGAAGTTCATGGCTCACGTATTGCTGAAGCAATATGTGTTTCTTTTCCATCCCCCAATAACAGGAATTCTCTGAAGTCTAACATTCCTGTTTTTCTGTTAGCCATAGCTGCCTTTTTGAATTCAAACCATCTTTAGCTCATGAAGACATGGGAATTTGTTTGGGCAAAGAGGAAATCATAATTTATTGAAGTCATATGATTTATCCTTGGAGTAAGACATATGTTATCTTTATTCTTTGGTTCCCATGATGAGAAAACTCTGGGGATATCATTGGATCTGATACATAGTAGATTTTTACATTCTCCTGAAATATATATTTTTTATTTTAATAAGATGCTTGGGTTGATAAATGGAATAAAGTACCTGGCAATTGGCAGATTTTTTGCAAGAAAGGTGCTATGGTAATGGGAATAATTGTTTTAAATTCTTGGGTATGGGATATAGAGAATGAACAGATGGTTCATCATGCTTTCACTGGCTTCCAGGTTGGTTCCAAATGGCAAACTATTGCCTGGGCAAATATTTGGAATCAAAATGACCCTACTCCATTTGTTCAGAATATTTCAGTACTCTGTGTACTATGCAAGTCATGTTTGCCATTATAAAAAGGACATAAGACTTGCTAGGAAAAAAATGTGACTTATTAGAGCACTAGGATGGCATTTGGAAGAACAGAGATCTATCACCAGATGGCAAAGGTGCTAACAGAGGAAAGCAAGAGTCTGAGCACACCGTGAAACCTGAAGTTAAGGTGGTGAATATTTTATCTAGGCATGGGCAAACTCTATGTGCTTCATTGTTACAGAGATCAAAAGTGTTGTCAAGTGAAAAGCATATCTTGAACCATGGATTTTGTTCTGAATAAGTCAAACAGAAGCGAAGTGAAGTGAAAGTCGCTTAGTCATGTTCGACTCTTTGCAACCCCATGGACTATGCAGTCCATGGAATTCTCCAGGCCAGGATACTGAAGTGAGTAGCCTTTGCCTTCTCTAGGGGATCATCCCAACCTAGCGATCAAACCCAGGCCTCCCACATTGCAGGTGGATTCTTTACCAGCTGAGCCACAGGGGAAGCCCAAGAATACTGGAGTGGGTAGCCTATCCCTTCTCCAGCGGATCTTCCCAACCCAGGAATCAAACTGGGGTCTCCTGCATTGCAGAACGATTCTTTACCAGCTGAGCCACAAGGGAAGCCCAAGTCAAGCAGAATATTGTGTAAATTTGATAGAACCAATAATGTTTGAGTAAACAACATTTATTTAATTTTTTGCCTGTAGTTGAATATGAAATCACTGTATTTTTGGAAGAGCTCTTGAGAATAAAAAGTTCAGAATGATACATGAATGAAAGCATCAATCATATTACTTGGAGAAAGAAAGAGGGAGAAAGAGAGGGAGGGAGAAAAGAAAGAAAAAGAGAGGGGAAGGAAGGGAGGGAAGAGGGAGGAAAAATAAAGCACAGTACTTAATAACATAAACTAAGTTTTGGCTGGTGGAAGCTGGTTCTCTCAATGCTCAACTTTATTTCTTGAGATTAATTTAAAAAATAGCAATTGGGGAGAAGAGAGTGTGGCACAGCCTGTCTATAGTGTGGTATAGACGCACTGTACCACTTAATAGCTGTATGATAGTAGGCAAATCTTAACCTACTTTAGGTTCTATAGCTTGCCAAAGTATCCACTTTTCCCTCTATAAGATGGAAATCTTAAAACCTTCATGATTTGCAGGAACACAGTGAGATATATAGATTGCTTAGCATACTATCTGGGACATGAGCTTAGGATTTTTGCATCCAGTCGTTCTTAGTGAAGATGCTATGCAGAGATTGCCCTGATATCCCCTGAACTATTTGCCTTTTCTTTCAAAGACATTTGGGAATAAATTCAATAAAAGAGTCCATTTGCTCTGCTTTTTTCTGCTTAATGATTGAATAAAACTGAAGGCTCAATGTGCCATTGAAAGAGCCTAGAAGGACCTAATATTAGAGTTTCCCTGAAATAAAAAGCAGATTAATTCTTTCTGGCTACAGTTTAGTTGCTCTTCACTCCCTCTAAGCAATTGGTACATTCTGGCTACAAGTTGGGCAAGCTGAAATTAGTCCATCCAACCCTAAGTTAATGGTCATTCTTGAAACAGGATTCTATTATTCTCCTCTTTTTATGGCTTATCCCAGAAAAGGGGTTTGTGCTAGGTGATGGGGTGGAAGCGGAGTCGCTAGAGGAAAAAAAATAAATAAAAGGCTATGTAATTCTTCAAGATCCTGCACAAAACTGTCCTGTCTCTGAAATTTGTTTCTTTCATTCTCTAGTAAGAGTTAATTGTGTTACATTCCCCCAAGTAGTTTCTACAGCTCAGTTTTGCATTTCTGGCTCACTTTATCTTATGTTATATTTTTCTTAATTGTCAGTTCACCTGAGCACTTAGTAACTGCTGTCATAGACAGATTGGGCTTCTTCACCAGCACTTTCCCATCAAATCTAACTTTTGGTCTTGTGTACAAGTGTCCAAAGTCAGCCGCTGTCAATCATTCCCTCTGTGCAGAACCCCAAGACTTGAGTTTCTTGGTTACAGTGATCATAGTCATAGAAATGCATATTCAGGTAACTATAATTATCTAATTTCCCAGTTTAAAGTAAGAAAGATCAAAGTGTATGGAACCAGTTGCCCTTGTATTGCAGAGAGCCCCTTTTGGCCCTACAGGCTTCCAGCTCCTTGGCTGAGAAATACTACAAACTGGTAAATCTTGCCTCCAAGCCAAAGGCATATCTGTTTACACAGTTGTAGCTATTTCTGTTTCAATATTACATTTGCTTTTCCCATGATCCTTTCCCTTCTCAGTAATGTTTTCTCACTGCACCATGTAAATTCTTTTACTTTTCAGGTTATTTTATGAAAGGGGTAGAAATGGGGGGCTCTTGCACAGAAGGAAAAATCACTTGGCATATGTCATTACCCTGAATGCCTGACATTTGAGTTTAGGCATTTGAGTTTAGGCAAAAATTAAATAATGTCTTTTTAAGGCACAAAATTGTGATGGTTATAAACTCCGATTTTAAATACTTAGGTATCTGGGCCAGATCTAAACGTATATTTCTTTGGTGGAAAATGATTATGTCTCACAGGTCCCTTCAAAACTGTTGTGCACACGCCAGCAGACTTCTGTTCTTTTTGATTGGAAAATGTAAATCATACTTAAGAATTGTTCCAAAAAGAGTCTTGAGCTGAGTCCTTGGATGCAGAGTTGCAGCTCACCGCAGATTCTGATAGTTGAGCTACAACTCACTGAAAATCAGCGTTTTAAAATGGAAGCACAGACAAACCTTCAAGCCAGGGCAGCACAAATGGCGCCTTGATAATTTATAATCTACAGGCAGCTCTTGGGTTTATTATCACAATGACAAATGCACTGTCATTGTTAATAGGATATTTCCCAGCAAGGACTTCTTGTTATGCAAGCCAGGTTCGGTATGTCATGCAGCACGATAGCAATAAAGTCTACAAGAATTTGTAATGAACTTCAATTACTAATAGATTATGGTTAATGGGAAATATGTGCAGTAAAGATATGGGTTTTTATATGCGCCTTCTGGTATTCTACAAGGCAATGATTTATGCAACAATTTATGTTAACATTTTCTACTATGAAAAGGCCCCATTTGGTAGAAAGCCTCTTCATCCATAACAAATATTTAAGATAATTTTGTACATAATATAAATGAAGGTATAAAATTAGATATTAATCTATTTAATTTTAGCATTCTTTTTATTGAAAATGGAGACTTTTTCTCTCCTGAGTAGCACTGTTGGTTAAAAATTCTTGCTGTAAAACAGAAGCATGAGATATATTGATGTCTTTGAGTTAAATGTAACATTTTTGCATGTTAATTTCTTTTTTAACTTCCTGCTGTAATTAGGGACCCACTTAAGATTTGATTTATTTCTGGTGTCTTGCTTATGTAAGTATTATTTTAAATTAATAAAATCCACAAGTATACATGTGAAATTAACAGGAATTTGTAATCCACATCATGATCCTACTTTCCACAGAGATTGATAGCTGTAATATGTGGAAGTGCACATATAAATGATTTATGTTCGTGTGTAAATGGGCAGGTTGGAGGCTGGCATACACACACACACAGACACACACACACATATATGGTTTATATACATATATACACTTAGACAAAAACTGACAAAATTGAACAATGCTTACCACAGCTTAGCCAAGTATAGTCCAAAAAAAAAAAAAATCAATACAATTAAATTACAAAAATGACATAATTCACTAAAGGATTTTGAGCTAAATGATAGTGTATTTAAAACTATGAAACAGAACAGGTACAATCTTGGGAAATACTGAAAACATTTTTCCATCTATCAAATGTGTGTATGAACATGCTAATGGCTAAGATGTTTTATAGAAAGCTTGAGTTTTAAACTTAGAAAAAATATTTTTAATGCTCTTTCTTTTAATTCCTGAATTCATTTTTTTTCCCCTGAGACTGATATAGTATCTTGCAAATGGCCAATGTAGACTAATGAACACACATGTACTCACTACTGTCCTTACTTGAATAACCTTTGAAACATGGCTTTTCTCCCTGATCAACGATAGTGCTAAGAATGTGGAGAGGCCTTAGTATCTCAGAGTTATGCTCTCGGACTTTGGAGCAGAGACCCAGATCTGCCATGTCTTCAATTGTATTCAAGTCCATTTCAACTTATCAAACCTCATTATCTTCCTCTATAAAATGAGAACAGTTTTTTTTAAATATAAATTTATTTATTTTAGTTGGAGGTTAATTACTTTACAATATTGTATTGGTTTTGCCATACATCAACATGAGTCCGCCACAGGTATACACGTGTTCTCCATCCTGAACCCCCCTCCCTCTCCCTCCCCGTACCATCCCTCTGGGTCATCTCAGTGCACCAGTCCCAAGCATCCAGTATCATGAGTTGAACCTAGACTGGCGATTTGTTTCACATATAACAGTTTGTTTTTTAAAAATGCCTATTTATTTTGAAAATTAAATGAAACTACATGTCAAAAATTTTATATAGTGCCTGATACATAATCAGTGCTCACTTCATTTTATATGTTGTTGTTTGCAACATTTAGAGGATACTGGTCCAGATATATCAGTGAATGATGTAATAGTTCTATAATTATTACTATTGTGCTAAGTCGCTTCAGTCATGCCTGACTCCTTGCGACCCTATAGACCATAGCCTGCCAGGCTCCTCTGTTCATGGGATTCTCCAGGTGAGAATACTGGAGTGGGTTGCCACGCCCTCCTCCAGAGGATCTTCCCAACCCAGGGATCGAACCTGCATCTCTTAGGTCTCCTGCATTGGCAGGTTCTTTACCACTAGTGCCACCTGGGGAGTCCAATGCCTACAGTTGGACTAATTACAATAGTCCAATTACTATTACATATTTTTATTACCAACGTTCCATACAAACTTCCATATCTTGTAGATTTTGAGGCTCTGATGGGCCAGAGAGTCACCTGGTTGGTTCATAAAAAGACAGATTCCTAGGCATCACACATGGTTCAGATCTAGGGTGGAACCAAGAATTTTGCATGTCTCATAAACCTCCGAGGTGATTCTTCTGCCCACTGACATTTTTAAAAGTAGGAAGCAAGTATGATTGACAGCATTTATTGATGTTGATGTCTCTGTAACTTGTTGGAATGAACTAAATATCAGTACTGTGATGAACAACTAAGTAATCTGCTAGGTGAATATTTGATATCATGAAGATTAAGCATCTAGAATTCAGGTAATTGATAAAATTGGTACACTTATCTTGATATTTTGGCTCTATTTGGGGAAAAAATGGTTGTTGTTTTTTTTTTTTTTTTGCAAAAATAGTCTCCTAGACCTAATCTGTGTTGTACTTTTCAAAGTTTTCTTTTCTTATATCCTCAATATGTCTTTGGAGTACCTTATAGATTAAAAAAGATTCTGAAAAGGATGGGAAGGACTTGGCTTTGATAGGGCATGGAGTCAGTCACTGTTATTTCAAATAAGTTAGCCTTGTATGTAGGAGGCAGAGAGTTATTTCTGTCTCATAATGGTCTGAAGGTAAACAGTCCACTGCCGTCTATGGGGTCGCACAGAGGTGGACATGACTGACTTGACTTACGAGTAGGAGTAGGAAACAGTCCACTCCCTCATGTGGTAACTGTGCTCCAGCAGGTCCAGGGACCCAGCTCCTGTTGCTCTGCATTTCCTAGGGCATTGCTACTCTTGTCTGCATAGTCTGAAGGAGCTCACTATCACATCCACATTCCAGTCATCCAGAAGCAAAAAAAAAAAAAAAAAAAAACAGGCAGATGAAGATAACATGTATCTTCCTTTGTCAGCATATACCACAATGTTACTTCTCACATCCCCTTGGGTTTAACTCAGTCACGTGACTATATGTGGCACAAAGGGAGTATGGGAAATGTAGTCTTCCTCTAAGAAGCCATGCATCTCATTTAATATTAGATATTATATTATCACAGAAGAAGGAAGAATTGCTGTTAGGAAACAATATCTGCCATATTACATTCAACTCTCTGCCAACTGGAACTGGACAAGCCTTATGATTTGCCATTGCAAAGTTTCTTGTGTCATGGATACTAAGTGAAAATATGTGTACACAAGATTAAAATAATTAATCAGCCCTCTGGAATTGTACTCTGAATAAGAAGGCAGACACAGCCACATAGGAGCTGCTTTTGAAAATAATAAAATGTTGGATCAAAGTTGATCAAGTCAAAAAAGTGTTCTCTTTGTACCAGAGCCACCAGATGAGATCAGTCCCCAGGAGATAGAATGAAAATTCAAAGCTAGGAGATAATTCCTATAAGGAAGCTTAGAGAGTCAGGAGAGAAAGAAATCAAGGAAGAATCAAAGAAGATCACCATTAGAGACTGCCAAGCTATGAAAACTAAGAAAATGATCTCTGGGGTTTTACCTGTATGGGTTGGCATTAGCTGTGAGAATGTGGGGTAAGTTATATAAGCAACTTTATAAAATTTCATTATTTGTGAAATTGTGATAAAAATAATAACTATTCCATAAGCTCATTACAAGGATTAGATTAAATAATGTAATACAATACCTAACATATAATCTCTCAGTAAATATTAACTATTATTAATGTGAAATCCTCAAAATTCTTTAAGGTCTGTTTTATTTAGCAAAGACTCTTTCTCCATGATCAACTCTTTTTCAAGCTGGAAATCTATAAACTAGAGAAACCAAAGGAAACACAGTGAAGCAGCTAAGCCCAGAAGCCAATATTTACTCCACCATTCCTAGGACACACAGATGGCAAACCCATGGGTTGCCAACCTTGTCCAGACAAATCATCCCCATGAGGTGTCTTCTGAAGCAGCAAGCCCTAGCTAATTTCCTTGTGCCATTTTCTCATTATCTTTTATAAACTGAGAAAGAAGTCCAAACTCTTCTCCCAATCACACCTGGAGAAATAAAAGCAAAACCTAATAAGAATAATAATAAACAAACCATAAAGACAGTTACACTTCTGCCATTAAAAACTGTTGTGGGGTAGATGAAGTCTGCACTTGGAAAATGTGCAGAATGGTAGCAGTCTCGTGAAAAATAAGCCAAGCTTGCCATGTGCTTGTGCTGATAATAAGTAGCATGGCACAACTGCCTCTTCTACAAAACCCTAGGATTTATGTCCAGTCTGCCTGCATCAGAGACTAGAGAATTAACTCATGAAACCCATCCATCAACATGTAGAAAAAGGAATCACAGTATCAAAATGAAATTAGCATAAAATTAGTTAGCTGTAGGACATAAATAGAGGTGCTGACATTTTCTAGCATCTTCTGTATTAAGTGTCTTTGGAGAACTCAGCAAGCTTGGACTGTGGTTGATAGCCTCTGTGATTTATTTCAACATTTTCTACCAAAGGCAGATTGTTTGCAAAGTCCTTCATTAAGACAAATCAGAAAACATGGATAATTCTACAGGAGAAGAATATGATCATGGGAAGACACTGCTCATATCAAATATCCACAACATGTCTTTGCAGCCTCTAGAACAGCACATCACTGTGTTTATTAAACCATTGCTACAGAGAGTGCAGCAATCTGACATGGAGCCCTAATGAATTTTTGGCACATTTGGAAATTGTGACTCTTGTTGCCCAGGGAGACTCTTAAATCATCCTCCCTTTTACTGTAGTTGCCTTTTCACAGTGTATATCACATTGAGAAATGGGTTACGCAATCCATAGCTTTAACTCCCCTGCATTAGTTGATCGCATTCTATGAATGCATACTGCACAGTGAATGAATCACAGGGAATCTAGGATATAGGTGACAGATTATTTAAACATGAAACAAATGGGTGATGCCTGGGACCTGAGGAATTTTGTTTTTGTTGTTTAGTTGCTAAGTTGTGTCTGACTCTTTTGCAATCCAATGGACTGTAGCCTGCCAGGCCCCTCTGTCCATTGGATTCTCCAAGCAAGAATACTGGAGTGGGGGTTAGCATTTCCTTCTCCAGGGGATCTTCCCTACCCAGAGATCAAACCCATGTCTCCTGAATTGGCAGGCAGATTCTTTACCACTGAGCCACCAGGGAAGCCCCTGGTAGGAATGGAGAAAAAAATGAAAAGTTGAAGCAAATGGATGAGAGAACCCATGCATTTGGGAATGAATTAAAACTAACTTATTAGTGAAGCATAGTGTTTAGGAAGAGTGCTAATTCACCATTCAAGGAAGTGATTTTTTTTTTTTTATACTACCCTTTCACCATCTTGTTTCTTCTTTTTTGCAATGAGATCCCATTCAAATTGCAGATGGACATCTGGGCAAAGGCAATATAGTCTGATGAGTCTTACTCTGTAAAATAATCTGCATCTATGATGACCAGGGCTTCCCTGCTAGCTCAGTTAGTAAAAAAAATCTGGCTGCAATGCAGGAGATGCGGGTTCGATCTCTGGTTTGGGAAGATCTCCTGGTGAAGGAAATGGCAACCCACTCTAGTATTCTTGCCTGGGAAATCCCACAGACAGAGGAGACTGGCAGGCTGCAGTCCATGGTGTGGCAAAAGAGTCAGCACAACTTAGCAACTAAACCACCACTGCTATGAGGACAGAGGGCCATCAACTTAATTTTCCCAATGTATAGATGGACAGTGTGAATACAGACTAGCTTACATTCTTTTACAAACTGATTTTGAGAGCTGGGCAATTCATTTAATTTAGTATCCCAGCTTCCTCACTTCAAAAATGTGTGTGTGTGTGTGTGTGTGTGCGCGTGTTAGTTGCTCAGTCATGTCTGACTCTGAGACCCGTGGACTGTAGCCTGCCAAACTTCTCAGTCCAGGGGATTCCCCAAGCAAGAATATTGGAGTGGGTAGACATTTCCTTCTCCTGTGGAACTTCTCAACCCAGGTTTCCTGCATTTCAGGCAGATTCTTTATCGTCTGAGCCAATAGGGAAGTCTCACCTCAAAAATAGGATAATAATAATGTCTTTCAAATTCATTAAGTAAGAATTAAGTGAGATTCTTCCTAAGTGATCAATGCAAAGAAATAGAGGAAAACAATAGAATGGGAAAGACTAGAGATCTCTTCAAGAAAATTAGAGATACCAAGGGAACATTTCATGCAAAGATGGGCACAATAAAGGACAAAAATGGTAGGCACCGAATAGAAGCAGAAGATATTAAGAAGAGGTGGCAAGAATACACAGAAGAACTGTACAAAAAAGATCTTCATGACCCAGATAATCACAATGGTGTGATCACTCCCAGACATCTTGGAAAGTGAAGTCAAGTGGGCCTTAGGAAGCATCACTATGAACAAAGCTAGTGGAGGTGATGGAATTCCAGTAGAGCTATTTCAAATCCTGAAAGATGATGATGTGAAAGTGCTGCACTCAGTATGCTAGCAAATTTGCAAAACTCAGCAGTGGCCACAGGACTGGAAAAAGTCAGTTTTTAATACCAAAGCAAGGCAATGCCAGAGAATGTTCAAACTACCAAATAATTGTACTCATCTCACACACTAGCAAAGTAATGCTCAAAATTCTCCAAGCTAAGCTTCAACAGCACTTGAACCAAGAGATTCCAGATGTTCAAGCTGTGTTCAGAAAAGGCAGAGGAACCAGAGAACAAATTGCTGACATCCACTGGATCATAGGAAAAACAACAGAATTCCAGAAAACATCTACTTATGCTTCTTTGACTATGCTAAAGCCTTCAACTATGTATATCACAACAAACTGTGGAAAATTCTTCAAGAGATGGGAATACCAGACCATCTTGCCTACCTCCTGAGAAACCTGTACGCAGGTTAAGAAGCAACAGTTAGAAACGGACATGGAACAACAGACTGGTTCCAAATTGGGAAAGGAGTAGGTTAAGGCTGTATATTGTCACCCTGCTTATTTAACTTATATGCAGAGTATATCAAGCAAAATGCTGGGCTGGATGAAGCACAAGCTGGAATCAAGATTGCAGAGAGAAATATCAATCACCTCAGATATGTAGATATGCACACCTTATGACAAAAAGCAAAGAGAAACTAAAGAGCTTCTTGATGAAGGTCAAAGAGGAGAGTGAAAAAGCTGGCTTAAATCTCAACATTCAAAAAACTAAAATCATGGCATCTGGTTCCATCAGTTCATGGCAAACAGATGGGGAATCAATGGAAAAAGTGACAGACTATTTTCTCAGGCTCCAAAATCACTTGCAGATGGTGACTGCAGCCATGAAATTGAAAGACACTTGTTCCTTGGAAGAAAAGCTATGACAAACCTAGATAGTGGGTTAAAAAGCAGAGACATTACTTTGCTGACAAAGGTCCGTCCAGTGAAAGCTATGGTTTTTCCAGTAGTCATGTATGGATGAGAGAGTTGCACTATAAAGAAAGCTGAGAGCTGAAGAACTGATGCTTTTAAACTTTTGCGTTGGAGAAGACTTTTGAGAGTCCCTTGGACTGCAAGATCAAACAAGTCAATCCTAAAGGAAATCAGTGCTGAATATTCATTGGAAGGACTGATGCTAAAGCTGAAGCTCCAATACTCTGGCAACCTAATGGGGAGAACTGACTCATTGGAAAAGACCCTGATGCTGGGAAAGATTGAAGGCAGGAAGAGAAGGGGATGACAGAGGATGAGATGTTTGCATGACATCACCGACTCAAGGGACATGAGTTTGAGCAAGCTCTTGGAGTTGGTGATGGACAGGGAAGCCTGGCATACTGCAGTCCATCCAGTTGCAAAGAGTCGGACATGACTGAGTGACTGAACTGAAGTGAGATCTTACATGCTCTTCTAACTAGGACATTTGGTGGGCAAGAGTCAGACACCCATATGGATACCTTGGAGAAAGGGGTGCTTGTTTTCAGGCTGAACTCGGACAGGAATTGGAAATGGCAAGGAGCATGACTTAAGACAGCCAATGTGCATCTCCTGTTCAAAGGCTATGGGGTCTTCTTATCTCTGTGGGTCTGCTCTGTTTCTCCCTCTCTAACTGTGGCATCCTAGTGAGGTCCTCCCACATATGGCCACAGCAGTGGCTACTCTGGACTAGAATCAACCTCGTGACTTTTCAGCTCACTTATTGTAGAAACTCACCTAGCCTTCTGACTGTCTTTAGGATGTGTCAAGCTCATTCCCACACCAGGGACTCTGTACTTTACATCCTTCTTCCTGAAATGCTCATCTCCGAAGTCTGCATGGCCACTCCTTCAGTTAATTTAAATCTCTGTTCAAATCTTACCTTAAAAAAAAAAAAGCCTTCCTTGACCATTCCAACTAGTATTATCCCCACCAGTATGCTTTTCTGTTTATCTAGTTTTGTTTTCTTAATAGTGACTGTCATTATCTGACAAATATTTCCATTTCAGTTCACCCTCCTGCTAGAAACCAGTTCACTGACATTGGGAACTTTCTTTACAGCATTAACACTTTGCCTAGAACAGTGTCTCATACAGTTAGTATTGGTGGAATGTATATTTCATGAATGAGTGAAAGAAGGAATGCTTTATTTCCCTAGATTTGGAATTCTAAAGTTCTAACAGAATTAAAAGCATCACTTTTGTGTTTTTCAGGAGAAGCGACCGCAGTCAATGTCTGGCCAGCCTATGAAGTGCCATCCTTGTGGCAGCTGGCCCTTGGTCTTCTCAGGATTGAGATGGGGCCCCTTCTCACAGTACAGAGTACTGGTACTTATAGCATCAGGAAGGCAGATGCCCTCAGGTGGGGCTTGAGCGGCCCAGCTCTGGTGGCACTTGGGCTTTGTGAAGCTCCAGCTCAGCTCTAACAGAGAGGCCATCTACCTTTGGCTAGAAATGCCAAGGTCAGGGACTAGATTGATTCTGCCAGGTCCTTGCTCTCTCTCTGGCCTCAGTCATAATTTTCTTTAATTTTAATTTTAAAAAATTAATTTTGCATTTTATGTTGAATTTTTATGAGCTGTTAATAATAATCATAGTCAATATTTTTGAATTCCCTATGAGCCTGCCACTTTAAGAGCATATTTATGCAGCTTAACTTCTGGATCCTCATGACTGCCCTCTGAGGTGGCTATTAAGATTATGATCTTCATTTTGAAGATGAAGAAATGTAAGAATACAGAGAAAATGAATTGCCTGGGATCTCTCAGTGAGTAATTAACAGAACCAGGAGTTAAACCCAGGAAATCTGGTTCTACCTTACCATCTAACAAGACTGTTCTATTCAGTCCCCTGTGGGGCTTAGCAAGAAGTCCTTATTTTCTTAGAAATAACATTCTGATGGGTTTAATACATGAAAATGTGCTTTTAAAATGAAAAAAATATTATGTGTAAGCTATTTTTATTAAAGAAATATTATAAAGACATTAAATATTCACTTGGAACTGTACTATTTCACAGATGTAAGATCTAGTGTTTTCTATGACCTTTGCATCTGTTTTTATGGATACACACCAGAAACTTAAATGTTTTCTTTTGTCCAGATTGGCAGAGTTTTCTTCTTTTGTTTTGTTTTTTGGGGCTTTTAAAAAATATTTTATTCAAATATAGTTGATTTACAGTGTTGTAGTAATTTCTGGTATACAGGAAAGTGATTCAATTATATATATTGTTATTCTTTTTCATAGTCATTTCCATTATGGTTATGACAGAGTAGTGAATATAGTTTCCTGTGATATACAGTAGGACCTTGTTGTTTATCTATTATGTATATGTGTATATATATATATATATACACACACACACATATATATATAGTAACTCTCTCTCTCCCCCACCTCTCTCTCCCTTGGCAACCACAAGTCTGTTCTTTGTGTCTGTGAGTCTATTTCATAGATAAACTCATTTATGTCATACTGTGGTTCCACATGTAAGTGATGCGTGGTATTTGTCTTTCTCTTCCTGATTACTTCACTTAGCGTGATCATCTCTAAGTCCATCTGTGTTGCTGCAAATATCAAATGGCATTTTTCATTCTCTTTTATGGCTGAGTGCCATTCCATTATATATGTATCACATCTTCTTTATACATTCACCTGTCAGTGGACATTTAGATTGCTCCCTGTATTGGCTATTGTGAATACTGCTTCTATGAACATTGGGGTTCATATATCTTTTCAAATTAGTTTTCTCCAGATATATGCTAGGAGTGGGATTGCTAGATCACATGGTAACTCTATTTTTCATTTTTTAAGGAACCTCCATGCTGTATTCCATAGTGGCTGCACCAATTAACATTCCCACTAACAGTATAGGAGGGTTCCTTTTTCTCCACAACTTCTTCAGCACTTGATATTTGTAGAGCTTTTGATGATGACCATTTTGATTGGTGCGAGGTGATACTGCATTGTATTTTTGATTTGTGTCTCTAAAAATTAGTGATGTTGAGCATCTTTTCATGTACTTGTTGGGCATCTGTTTGTCATCTTTGGAGAAATGTCTCTTTAGGTACTGGGCCAATTTTTTATTGTCTTGTTCAGTTGTATGAGCTGTCTGTATATTTTGGAAATTAAACGTTTGTTGGTTGTAGAATTTGTAAATATTTTCTACTAGTCTGTAAGTTGTCCTCTCATTTTGTTTATGGTTTCTTTTGCTATACAAAGCTTATAAGTTTTATTAGGTAATTCAACATTAAAAAAACTAACATTATGGCATCTGATTCCATTACTTCATGGCAAATAGATGGAGAAACAATCAAAACACTGACAGACTTTATTTTCTTGGGCTCCAAAATTACTGCATATGGTGACTGCAGCCATGAAATTAAAAGATGTATGCTCCTTGTCAACCTAGACAGCGTATTAAAAAGCCGAGGCATTACTTTGCCGATAAAGGTCCATCTAGTCAAAGCTATGGTTTTTCCAGTAGTCATGTATGGATGTGAGAATTGAACCATAAAGAAGACTGAGTGCCAAAGAATTGATGCCTTTGAACTGTGATGTTGGAGAAGACTCTTGAGAGTCCCTTGGATTGCAAGGAGATCAAACCAGTCAATCCTAAAAGAAATTAATAGAATATTCACTGAAAGGACTGATGCTAAAGCTGAAGCTCCAATACTTTGGCCACCCTATGTGAAGAACTGACTCATTGGAAAAGACCATGATTCTGGGAAAGATTGAAGGCAAGAGGAGAAGGGGATGACAGAGGACAAGATGGTTGAATGACATCACTGACTAAAGGGACATGAGTTTGAGCAAGCTCTGGGAGATGGTGAAGGACAGGGAAGAATGGCATGTTGCAGTCCATGAGTTGCAAAGAGTTGGACATAACTGAGCAACTAAAGAACATTTGTTTTTTATTTTATTTATATTGCCTTGGGAGACTGACATAAGAAAACATTGATATCTATTACCTATGTCAGAGAATATTTTGCTATGTTCTCTTCTAAGAGTTTTATAGTGTCGTGTTTTAAATTTAAGTCTTTAAGCCGTTTTGAGTTTATTTTTGTATATGGTGTGAGATAATGTTCTAACGTCAATGATTTACATGTGACTATCCAGTTTTACCAAAAACTGACTTGCTGAAGAGACTATCTTTTCTCCATTGTATATTGTTGGCAGAGTTTTCAATTAAGAAATTTGCCAATTTTCATAGTAAACAAAGTCAAGGTCCTAAAACATTTTTTTTCCATTTAATATCTCCTCTTTGGATTTGGCAGTACTCTCTAACAAATACAGGAAGATTTCAGAAACACTATAAAGAAGTTAAGGTTTATACTGAGTTTAACAGACAACTTTGTTGGTTTTCTCAAGCTCTGGTTATAATAAAAGTATAAACATATAGGTATAAGATAAATGCTTGAAAAAGAATTCACTGAGTGTTCTGTTACTTAGCATCTTCCATATGCATGACTGTGAAAGTCCCTTAGTTGTGTCTGACTCTTTGCAACCCCATGGACTCTAGGTCTCCAGGCTCCTCTGTCCATGGGATTTTCCAGGCAAGAATGCTGGATTGAGTAGCCGTTCCCTTCTCCAGGGGATCTTTCCAACCCAGGGATTGAACCTGGGTCTCCTGCATTGCAGGCAGAGTCTTTACCATCTAAGCCGCCAGGGAAGCCCCCATATAAAACACTGGGAAATGTACAGTGATATATAAAACAACATTCCAAATTCATGCTGTAGGCTTCTTTTTCTGAAGCCCCACAACAGACTAGAAAATTAAATATGACACTGTCTCAAGCCCTTTGTAATATGCAATACAAGTAGAAGCCAAGAGTTCCATCCCCTTGCCCCTCTTGTACCCTTGTATCTTTCCATCACTGACTGGCACTGAACTCTTGAGGATTTTCTGTTTATAAAAAAACTTGATTATTTCCATTGCATTAGATTGAAGCAGATGAGAATTTATTTTCCCTTGTATTTTATAGTAAGGCCTATATGAGGAAAAAAGACTATATTTACAAACATCCATCTATATACTGCTATTGTTTTTCATCTTGAAACAGCATATTAGTTATTTTCTTGCTTTGCACATGTGCTTTTTAGAAACAGCCATCATTTGCTCTGCAGTTTTGATTTCTATCTTTTTGGTGAAGTCGTTCAAGGTCGTCATGGTCCATATCCATCAATCATGCCTGCTTCACAGATTTCCTTTGTCAGTAGTACATATCAGTATGATTAATAGTTCAGGGTTCATATTCAGGAATGTGATTGGATAACTGTCATTTCATTTGTTGGAACTGGCAATTCAAAAAACATTGATGAAGTTGTCCAAGAATAAAATAAAATAAAATAAAATTTGCAAGTCAATTTTACTTATTATGAACAATAAAGCTTGGTACTTTGCTGGTGTAAATAGATTCTGTACTCCAGTGTACTCTCTGGGCCTGAAGGAGGGGCATTAACTCTTTTAAGTGACATACTGCAGCATTAAGTGGTAGCTCTGTGATGTGAAAGAGCGAATATCATACCATGTGGAAGGCTTCATCACTGGAGAATTGGGGTCTATGAGCTCTTTAGTAAAACCTTACTTTTATTCTGTTTTTAACAGAGAGAATTATTTACTTACTTTAAAAATGTAAGTATTTATTAATTACAGAATTACTCAATTACTTAAGAGGTATGCTTTTTTAAAAGAATGACAGATGTTTATGATTAAATATGTTGTTGCTCTTCAGTCACTAAAAAAAGAAAAAAGTGCTCGGTCACTAAGTTGTATCCAAATCTTTTGCAACCCCATGGACTATAGCCTGCCAGGCTCTTCTGTCCATGTGATTCTCCCGTCAAGAATACTGATGTGGGTTGCCATTCCCTTCTCCAGGGAATCTTCCTGACCCAAGGATCAAATGTCTCCTACATTGCAGGCAGATTCTTTACCACTGAGCCACGATATGGAGCCCATATCTAATAAGTTTACATGCAATATTCAGGCTACTACTACTGATCTTCAATAATAATTAATTAATCTTTAGACTAAATTTTCATATAAAATTAAATAGTCTATTTTATACAATGAAACCACATCAAACTACCAAGGTTTTAGTTTTCTCTGGGAGCTGGGAACATTCAGCTACTTTAGGAATCCTTACAAAGTTAAATTCTGATAGCACTGGATTAACCAACTAAAGGTTATCAAAAACTTTTCAAAAATTCTCTGAAATCTTACTGTTAAAGATGATTCTTGCTCTTAGAGGAGATCTTTGTCATAGAAGGAACTATGAAGTATTGAAATAGACTCAAATATTTTCTAGAAATCTAGTAAATGATAAAAGATTTATTTTAAGTAAGTGGGGTTATTTTTTGTCAACTGTGTTGATATAGATGGTTTTATTTTTGTGAAAAGTCAGTTTGTTCTTAACTCACTCCTTGTGTAAACTTCAAACAGATCAAAGACTTTTATACAGTGAAATTATACAATCATTTTGATAAAATATGTTAATATTTTAAAACCTTGGGTTTAGAACGCCTTTTAAAATGTTTCAGAAATTAAAAAAAAAAACTAAATTTGAATGAATAAAAAAAACTTCAGTGTATCTAAAAACAAAACACTACAACACCATAAACAAAGTTAAAAGAGAAACCAAAATCGAAGGAAATGACAACACATGACAGAGTTAGTTTTGTCACATCCTAAGTGCTTACTTTTAGTAATCACTAAAGATAAGGATAGAAACTATAGCAAATAAACGTATATAGACAAACACTTCTTTACAAAAGGGGAAAGTCAATAAATATATGCTTTCTTAATGTCTAATGTATCAGTAGGCATATACTTTACTAGCATTTTAAAAATCCATAGCACATATTTTATTAGCATTCTAGAAAATTCCATCACAGTTAATAAGTGGAGTCGATTTTATTGTCAGTAAGCCCCTGAAACTTAGCTGTCTCATTTTTCAGATTACGTGGTATGTAGCCCATACATCGTCTCTTTACCTATAGGAGAGATAAGACCAGCAGTGTCTTATATGATTCTATATGAGAGTCCAAGAATGTCTTAAAACTTTCTAGGTGTTACATATAAGTGAAGATGCTTCTGTTTATGTTATGAGATATATTTATAATTTTAATACACAAATGAATGATCAACATTGTTCAAATTATAGTTTTTTAACATTCTCATGATGTGTATTTATGCCTCAACCACTATGAAACTCAGACTATTATTGAAAAGAACCTTTCCCTCTTTCTTTATACTGAATTCAGGCTTCTGCAGATCTTTCATAATTTCTGCTTTGAGATCAGGTGGTGCTGTTGTATTAAAGTTGCAGGTTTCTGTCAAAAAATCCCAAAGGAGGTCTCCATTTTCATTGCCATCAATAAAACAGTCAGATATGTCCATGGTGGACAGAAGGTCATAATACTCGTACTTAATCCCCAACTCATCCAGCATCTGAGTGAGGTCAGACGATGTGACATACTGGCAGAGGTCATTCCGGGGTAAGCGGGGTCCATACTTTTCCCATAGCTTTTGCCAGCTGCTGGCTCCTGTGCAACGGAAAAGCATTCATGCTCTCAGTTATTCTTCTTTTCACTTACCTACTCTGCAAGCAGTACATTAGATGCTTGGAATAGAGCAGTCCATTTAAAAAGTAGGAATGTTTGACTTTTATAGCTCAGTTCAAGGAGTGCAAGGGGTTGGAGA
Organism: Budorcas taxicolor; assembly: GCF_023091745.1. Classification (NCBI taxonomy): domain Eukaryota; kingdom Metazoa; phylum Chordata; class Mammalia; order Artiodactyla; family Bovidae; genus Budorcas; species Budorcas taxicolor. The sequence continues at coordinate 103,502,337 of NC_068911.1, forward strand.
GAAAGATAAATAAATAAGTTATACATCAGATGGTGCAAAGTGCTAATGAAAAACAAATCTAAGCAAGAGATAAGGGGGATCAAAAAGCTGGATGGACTGCTGCTTTATTTAGGATGGTCACAGACATTCTCTCTAATAATGTAACATTTGAGCAGAGACATGACAACAAGGCACATAGATATGTAGTAATCTATCAGGGGGAAGGTTACTCCAGGTAGAGAGAAGAGCAACTGCAAAGGACCTGAAGCAGGGACATGCTTGGCACATTAAGAACTAGCCAGGGAGCCAGTGAGATTGGAATTGAACCAAGGGGAGAATGAAAAGAGATGAGGCTGGGTGATGGTGAGGAGTGGATTGGGTGCTTAATCATATAGGAAAAGATGGGAAGTCATTGTAGTGCTGTCTAATAGACTATTATGGACTCCTGGACATGTTCCAAATTGGTAGCATTGTCCAATATGGTAGCCACTAACCATCACTTTGACTGTGTAGATCACAATAAACTGTGGAAAATTCTGAGAGAGATGGGAATACCAGACCACCTGACCTGCCTCTTGAGAAATCTGTATGCAGGTCAAGAAGCAACAGTTAGAACTGGACATGGAACAACAGACTGGTTCCAAATAGGAAAAGGAGTGCGTCAAGGCTGTATATGGTCACCCTGCTTATTTAATGTCTATGCAGAGTACATCATGAGAAACTCTGGTCTGGAAGAAACACAAGCTGGAATCAAGACTGCCAGGAGAAATACCAATAACCTCAGATATGCAGATGACACCACCCTTATGGCAGAAAGCGAAGAGGAACTCAAAAGCCTCTTGGATGAAAGTGAAAGAGGAGAGTAAAAAAGTTGGCTTAAAGCTCAACATTCAGAAAACGAAGATTGTGGCATCCGGTCCCATCACTTCATGGGAAATAGATGGGGAAACAGTGGAAACAGTGTCAAACTTTATTTTTCTGGGCTCCAAAATCACTGCAGATGGTGACTGCAGCCATGAAATTAAAAGACACTTACTCCTTGGAAGAAAAGTTATGACCAACCTAGATAGCATATTCAAAAGTAGACATATTACTTTGCCGACTAAGGTCCGTCTAGTCAAGGCTATGGTTTTTCCTGTGGTCGTGTATGGATGTGAGAGTTGGACTGTGAAGAAGGCTGAGCACCGAAGAATTGATGCTTTTGAACTGTGGTGTTGGAGACTCTTGAGAGTCCCTTGGACTGCAAGGAGATCCAACCAGTCCATTCTAAAGGAGATCAGCCCTGGGATATCTTTGGAAGGAATGATGCTAAAGCTGAAACTCCAGTACTTTGGCATCTGATGCGAAGAGTTGACTCATTGGAAAAGACTCTGATGCTGGGAGGGATTGGGTGCAGGAGGAGAAGGGGACGACGGAGGATGAGATGGCTGGATGGCATCACTGACTCATTGGACGTGAGTTTGAGTGAACTCCAGGAGATGGTGATGGATAGGGAGGCCTGGTGTGCTTCGATTCGTGGGGTTGCAAAGAGTCGGACATGACTGAGCGACTGAACTGAACTGGTTCTGAAACGTGTGAACTATGGCTAGTCTGACTAAGGAAATGAATTTTAAGTGCTATTTCATTTTAATTCATTTCAGTTTCAATTGCCAACTGTGACTTACATATCAGATGACACAGCATTAGAGTGACTTGACCTGATTTACATTTTCTTAAGGTCACTCTGGCAACACAGATGAGAACGAGGGCATAAGGACAGAAGCAGGAAGAACAGTAAGAAAGCTACTGCAAAAATCTGGGTGATAGATGATGGTAAGTTGACACAGCAAGATTGTAATAACGAGAAATGGTTGCTTCATACATATATATATATACACACACACTCACACCCTATATATTACACTCCTAGAGCCAATGCCATTTGCTAATGACTTGTATATTGTTAGCAATAACAATTTGGATAGTAGAAGAAAGAAAAGAATCAGTGATGACCCCAGTGATTTTGGCCCAAGCATCTGAAAAGAGAGAACTGCCATTAGAAATGGGAACAATGAGGGAGGAACATTTTTCAGTGTTTTAGCAGGCATCTTGTTTTGGAAGTATGAAAGTTGAGCTATCTCTTGGACATCCAGGTTGTGATAAGAGGAAGGCAATTGTTTACATTAGTCTGGTTCAGAGGAGAGGGTCTGAGTAAAAACTGAAATGGAAGAAAGAGCACAGCAAATACAATGATAGTTTACTCAAACCAAAGGGGAGATAGCCTCTCGGGTCTATACACTTATAAGATGCTGCCTTGGACTGAAACACCTCAGTTGAGTTTAAAAATTTTGTCCCCAGCTTTAGAAGGTATATTAGCAGTGTATGATGCATTTAATTGAAAATCTGGCCTAGTGTAGCAGCTAAGAGATACAGAATCTGAGGGAGAGAGAGGTTGGATTGTTCCTCTGACTCTTCATGAATGACATGAGGTTTGTTATGCAGTCTTTCAGAACCTCTAGTTTCTTATCTATAAGACAGAGATAACTATACTTGTTGCAACTGTGAATATTAAATAATATAATTGAAGTAAATCATGGCACAATGGTAAGCACATAGCAGATGTGTAATATGTACTTAGAAAATAAATGAACATTAAATGGAATTAATTGGATATTTCCACTGGTTGTAAACTTGAGACTGTGATAAAAACAAACTTGCTATTCAAAAATCTATAATAAAATAAAAATTAAAACAAATGACAATTTTATGGACTTTCTAATATAAGTGTGTAATACTGGGCTGTTATATATACAGTGGATACAGTGCATTAAGAGTGGTCTGATGTTCCACTAATATTGCAGAAGAGAGTGATAACTTCAGGGTAAGCTTTAGGAGAAGGTAGAATTGGAATGAAGCAGAAAAATTAGAAAATAAGAAACCTCAGTTCAATGAAAAAAAATCAGGGTCATGAGTATGTATTAAAAACATTTTTCATTCCAAAGACAGTGATTGTCTGCCCAAATAAGAATTTGCCTACAAATAAGACTTTATAAGAAAATAAATATTTCAGTGGTTGAGAGGCTCTGTTAGCATTATCATTATTATTTTTTAAATCTGGCAGAGAAAAAAGAGCTAAACACTAATTGCAGAGCATTTGTTGGTGTCAGTGTTTGGTGACTCAGTGCCATTTCTAAGCTGAGCAATTAGACACTTTCTGACTGATACATTATCATAATAGCTCTCGGTGGGCACAACATATGGTGTGACTTTTGTATGCAACATGATATAAACCAGGTCCTTCCCCCCAACACACTGTATTAAAAATAACACACTATGATTTGCCTCCTTCCTTAGTCAAATAAGGAGAGGGCAGGAAAGAAAACGTCACTGATCTCCCTTAACCAGATAAGTTGCATTTTAATTATTAATAGCAACTCTCTCAACTAATGTCTGGCTACTACATATGCAGAAAAACGTGCCACTGACTTTATTTTTGTGTGGGATACTCATTTTAAAAATCTACCTCTTATTTCTCTTCTTTTTCATCCCCAAATCAGATCTTTTGTCTCTATAATCAGAAACATCTGTTTGTTATAAATAAATGACTGTTTACTCAGATGGGCTAATTCTTCAGTGGATTCTTTGGAACCAGAGGAAAGCTTCTGTTCCCTCAAGCACCATATATTCAAATAGGCTGACCAGTAAAACACTGTCATTTAATTCTGAATATAATTTCTCTTCCTTTTCCTAATTAGTTTCACTTGCCTACTCTTCTGTTCTTTTGTATGCCTCTTTCAGCATGCACTGTTTGTGTGTGAATACGTGTGTCTTCTTTATTGAGCCTTTTATTCCTTTTTATGTAGTCCATCTTCAAATCTCTGGCACTGTCTATATTCCCTGATTCCATGTCTATCATGTAGTAAATTTTAGCTAAAACATGGTCTCTCTCTCTCTCTTTTTTTCTTTTTAGATGGATATTTAGAATCAGTTGTAGTTAGGATATCGTAAAGAAGAAATAATAAATAATTTTTCATTTTGACCCCTGGGTTGGGAAGATCCCCTGGAGAAGGGAATGGCTACCCACTCCAGTATTCTTGCCTGGGAAATCCCATGGACACAGGAGCCTGGTGGGCTACAGTCCATGGAGTCACAAATGAGTCAGACACTACTTAGCTACTAACACTTTCATTTTTCAATTCAAATACATTCACTGGGTGTGTTCTTCTAGGTGCCAAGGGTTTTGCAAAAATCTGGGACTAGAGAGCAGAACTGCCCTTCAGGGACTCTCCTTAAAAACTCCCCATTTGCCTCTGATAGGAAACGAGCACACTGCTGAAAGTGTTTACCCCTCTCAGTCCTCCATTGGATTAGAAGTCTATCAAAGGCAGAGGAGGAGTAATAGTCATCTTTGCAACCTCAGAGCCTAGCAGTGATGAACAGTTATTGTTCAGTCATTAAGTCAAGGACAACTCTTATGCAACTTCATGGACTGTAGCATGCCAGGCTCCTCTGTCCTCCACTATCTCCTGGAGTTTGCTCAAATTTATGTCTACCTAATGATGGATTAGAGGAGCTCAATAAAAGCTGAATGAACCAAATCTGCACAATAGCTATCCTGTTCAGACAGCCTGAGACCAAGACTACAAGCTATATTTTGAATATGCTGAACACACCTGTCACCTTAACCAAGCTAGGTGCCCTGCATAATTAAATCTGGAAACAGATCCCATATTTCATTATCTTACAATCGAATAAATTGCAAAAATGGGTTTCCATATGGTACTCAAATAACTGAGTAATTCAGTTTATTGAGAGAGACAACGCATCAGTTCAGTCACAGGTCACTGTCTAACCGGGATGGACAGGCAGAAACCTTAGCTATGGAGCATATTTGAGATGACCTTTAGAGCAACATGTTAATCCAGACATACCATTAGGTGCCTTGCTGAGATACTAGCTAGCTGAGTACTCATGGAAATTTAATTGAGTAACTAGTGCTAGGCTTCTGAGTCTGTTTGCAGGGAGCACTCAGTTGCTATATTGCCGTGAGGCTATGGATGACAATATTGCTGAAACAAAGGAAATATACAAACAAGCTTCTTCACTTCTAGGTTGTTGTTGTTTAGTCACTAAGCCATGTCTGACTCTTTTGCCACCCCATGAACTGTAGCACACCAGGCTCCTCTTGTCCATAGAATTTCCCTGGCAAGAATACTGGAGTGGTTTGTCATTTCCTTTTCCGGTCTCCTGCATTGGCAGGCAGATTCTTTACCACCAAGCCAGAGCCACTTCTAGGTAATAATGACCAAATTCCATTTACAAAGTGACCTCAACAACCTGAGTGAAAACAGAGCTGTGTGTGAACCATTTTGGTGTAGGTCTTCCAAGTTTTAAGGTAATAGTCAAGTTTAAGGCATGTTTTCATTGGGCAAGTATGGAGAATGGGGTTTCAAGAATTATAGTTTGGGCTGAGAAGGCAGTTTAGGATAATGGGTTTTATTAAATAGGAGTGAGATAGGAAGTTGATCAGGCACCTCAGGTGACTTGGGGAGTTTCCTCACACCTGTCTACTATCCACAGGTTAGCAGACTGGTCTGGCTCATAGGGATTTGTAGTGATATCCTATGGATGGAGGAGCCTGGTAGGCTGCAGTCCATGGGGTCGCCAAGAGTCAGATACAGACTGAGCGACTTCACTTTCACTTTTCACTTTCATGCATTGGAGAAGGAAATGGCAACCCACTCCAGTGGTCTTGCCTGAAGAACCCCAGGGACGGGGAAGCCTGGTGGGCTGCCGTCTATGGGGTCGCACAGAGTCGGACATGACTGAAGTGACTTAGCAGCAGCAGCATGAAATGAAAAAGTTACTAATGACAATATGGATCGATTTTATACATGTTAATTGGCAATGATATAAGACAAATCTTCTTGTGACTAAATTTGTTTCCATTGTTGGAAATTGACCATAATTTATGTTTCTAAAAACTGACCCATATATATTTGTATCAGCTTTTTTAATGCAACAAGGCAATTACTGCTCTTTTTAAAAAGGGAGACTTCAGCTACTTCCTTACACCAAGGGGCTGATACAACTTTTCTCAAAGAAATACATTATTGTTAAGATAGGTTTATAGGTGAACAGATTTATCTAGGTCAGAGAGGAAGAGCAAAAGGGGAGTTAATCTGCTCTATGTAATGAGTAAGAAGGGGTGAAAGGGGAAAGTGAAGAGTTGGTATCTTAGAAAAAGCACTGAGCTAAAAGGATTATCTGTTAACAATCTTTTCCTCTCTGTGACACCTGCCTCCCACACTGTGTGCAGTCATGAAGAACTGTAAGCTCTGTACTGAAAAAGTTAGTGAAATATTTCTACCATCAAATGCAGAGTGAATAATTTTTGACTCAAAATACTTTTTTGATGAAAGCTAACTGGTTTTCGATTCTAGTAACTGTAGTCATGATGTAGCCAGCAAAATACTGTCTCCATAAGAGCACTAAGTCAATTCTCAGTTGCTTGTAGACACTCGTGCTACCCTGTAAAGCTCAGGCTGTTTTTTTCCTATTGGTAGGTATATATTCACAAAAGAGCTGCCTTCTGACACTCAAATACATAACTTCTGAAAATATTTAAGGATAAACTAAATATAAATGAAGTGGATCTTCATTTGATGTGGAATATATTTTAAAATCAGATATATATGACTGCTGGATGAACTGTTATTTCTGTCTGCAACACTTTCTGTATTATTGATACAGATTATCAAGAGTAGGCTGAGTTATCAATTCAGTGTTGGTAACTAAATTTACTTTTGTATTCCTAAATGTTCAAAGTGCTTTATCCAAGTGTCCTCGTTTGGAGAGAGGTTAGTGGGAAGCATCCCGTTTACATAAGCCCTCCTAAATGGGAAGATAGAACTTTCTCACATAAATGAGTATTTTTAACTAATCTGAGATAAAAATGGTATATCACATGTTCCCTTGCAGAAGAGGTTGTGTACAGGAACTTTCATTTGCCAAAATCCCACATAAATTCAAAGCTAGGATTATAGGCAACCACTGTGTTTGCCATCCTTAAAGCCGTTCCTCATGTTTAGGAATAAATGAATGTTATGATGTGGTTTTTGATTATAGGGTCTGGTATAAATTTAGGAAGATAGAAACTGCTGTATATCTAGAGTCAACCTGAATAGCACTGTGTGAACAATCCATAAAGACTGCTGAATGAAGTTGTGAATTAATGAATTCAACAGTGTCAGTGTTTTATTTGCTAATCTGTTTATTTAGGTTCTCTGTGTGATACTTAATTGTATCATTGGAAACAAAGTATGATCAAATGCCGTCTTTGGAAAATAACACAACACAAAACCAAACAAGTGAATCATTAGCTATTTTTGATAGTTATTTGAGAAAACCTATAAGCAGCAACATTGGCAGTGGCTCTGGAAATGCAAATTAATCAAATATGACAGTGTCACAAATATTTCAACCTTTATTTAAACATCACAGAAGGGAAAGAGACATTTAAGGGACAAAAAGGAGGTAAATAGAAATATTTTCTATTTTTAGTCTCCTCAAAACAATTCCTATCAGTTGTATTTGCTATATGTTATATAAAAATAATTTATATATGAACAAAGATATACTTTCTCAAGAGGAAGAAGAAACAGATATTTATTTCCACTGGAAATCCTAAATTGAAAGTTTGAAGGGCTTTCCTAATACTGTGTTAATTAATTGCCTATGACCATAAGCCAAGTCAAGAATTTCATAATGAAGATGAAATATACCATCAGCCTTCAAACACATGAACTATTGGTTTTTAAAAATTTAGGTGGGAGGAAAATAACTTACCTGACACAAGAATAATGAGAATCTTAGCATTGGTGGCTAAGAGACTATGGAAGAATTTCAGGGTAGCTGGGATGTCTTTAACATAATACAGCATCTAGAAATGAAGGAAAAGAGAAATGAGGCACTTTTCTATGTCAGTGTCTTTGTTGCTCAGACTAGATACTCACTAGAAGATTTTCAAGTTGCGTGGGTTTTTACTCAACAAAACATGTAAGAAATTTAGAAGTTAAAGATGTTATATGGAGAGATAGAATAAGAATGAACGAAAATATTTGGGGATAGAGGAAACTATGGTATTTACTCAACGAGAATCAAATAGTTTAAAATTTTCTCTTTCTGGCTTCAGTAACAGACATTTATAGCTTCAGACAGTCTCTACTCCACATGCGAGCATTGATTCTGTGCTTTCTCTATATTTTGTGAATTGTAGTTCTTCTGGGAGAAAATGGTGCTGGCACCATAAAAACATTCCATTTCATGGAACGTTGCTTCAAAATTACGCCCTTTGCACTAGCTTTACCATATGCTCACCAATGCTTTTTTTTAAATCACAGAAAATGCGACAAGCTTTGATGTTGACAGATTCTCTAGGAAAATGGATTGGAAAAAGCCTAAGGTTGCAGCATCATCACAAGGGGATAGGTGTCAGTCCACTCATTTTAAATAACTCTGAACGATCTCTGGTGAACTGCAGGGAGAGGTCTTTCCACCTAACACAGATAGAGCCTGGAATTATACATGGGCAATGGAAATTTTCCCCTGAGGGCTTATAGCCCTGGAATCTACCTCACCTAGACGCTTACTTTTTATGTCTCATCTTTTACTCTTTTAGACAAGAATTCAATATTTTATTCAATTTTTTTATGGGCTTCCCAGGTGGCGCAGTGGTAAAGAATCCACCTGCCAATGCAGGAAATGCAAGAGACATGGGTTCAATCCCTGGGTTGGGAAGATACCCTGGAGTAGGAAATGACAACCCTCTACAGTCTTTTTGCCTGGAAAATTCCATGGACAGAGGAGCATGGCCGGCTCTATGGGATCACAAAGAGCTGAGCATGACTAAGCATGTACACATGGATAATAGAATTTATTGTGTAAAGCAAAAATAACCTGAGCTATGCCTCCCTCACATGAATGAATGAAATACAAGGGACCTGCACATGGCTTGTGCAGTCTCAGAGGCCATATTTAGTATCATGTCACTCCATGCTGTTCACCACAGGGACCATATAGACTGGCACCCAGATGCAGCTAGTCCACAAGATCGCTAATAATCCTTGACATGACCTAGCTCAGAAAGAGGAGGCTGATCATAGCAGATGCTCTGAAATTTGATCTAATAGACAGATTCTCTGCAGTTGACTATGAATATTAAGTTGAACGATGCTGTGAAAATGTTAGGACTGTAAGGAGCAATGAAGAGACAGAGACATACAACAGAAAAGTGCAGTCGACAGAGAGGAAGACAGTAGTAGTGCCGAGGAAGCAGAGATAAGAAAGAAAACAAATGTAGAGGTTTTGAGAGAAACTGGAGGATGATCTCTGAAGCTGCAACATTTTATAACAAGTGAGGAATGGGATTCAGAGCATTTGTGAAGGGATTGGCTTTTGATAAAGGGAGGCTTTTTTGTTTTTTAAGTTGTTTTTTTTTTTTTTTTGGAGTGTAGTTGCTTTACAGGGTTGTGTTAGTTTCTACTGTACAGCAAAATCAATCAGACATACATATATGCCCTCCCTTTCATATTTCCTTCCTATTCAGGTCACCACAGTGTGTTAAGCAGAGTTCCCTGTGCTATACAGTAGGTTTTCATTAGTTAGCTTTTATACGTGGTATCAGTACTGTATATGTGTCAATCCCAATCTCCCAATTCATCCCACCCACCCCTTTTTCCCTTGGTGTCCATATATTTGTTCTCAACACCTCCGCCTCTATAGTGCTGCTATGAACGCTGGGATGCATGTATCTTTTTGAATTATGGTTTTCTCTGGGTATATGCACAGTAGTGTGCCGGCTGAGTCATATGGTAGTTCTGGGCTTCCCTGGTAGCTCAGTTGGTAAAGAATTCACATGCAATGCAGGAAATCCCAGTTTGATTCTTGGGTCGGGAAGATCCCCCAGAGAAGAGATAGGCTACCCATCCCAGTATTCTCAGGCTTCCCTGGCAGCTCAGATGGTAAAGAATCCACCTGTAATGTGGGAGACCTGAGTTCAGTCCCTGGGTTGGGAAGATCCCCTGCAGGAGGGCATGGCAACCTACCCCAGTATTCTTGCCTGGAGAACACTGGAGTGGGTTGAGTATTCTCAACCCACATGGGGAGAATACATGGAATATTCTCCCCATGGACAGAGGAGCCTAGCTGGCTACAGTCTACAGGGTCGCAAAGAGTCGGATGTGACTGGGCGACTAAGCGCAGCATGATAGTTCTATTTTTCGCTGTTTTGAGGAACCTCCATACTGTTCTTCCTAGTGGCTACATCAGTTTACATTCCCACTGACAGTACAAGAGGATTCCTGGGATTCTTTTGTAATAAGAAAAAAGAAAGAAATGGTAGGTACAGGTGCATCTCTATAAATGTGGTGGGTAAAAGATGACTTTCTACCTGATCATTTTTCTTTTCACTATAGAGTAGGAAGGGAGGTCATCAATTGGAAACCAGTGGCAAAGAAGGGATTACAGGAGTTGTAAGGAGAGAGAAGAAGGTGTAAAACAGTTATACAGTTGAGCCTTGGACAAGGCAGGGATTAGGGTGCCAACTTTCTGTGTAGTCAGAAATTCACATATAACATATGCGTTGTCTCTGTTTCTGGAGTGCCACATCCAGTCATGCAGCATTTACTGCTGAAAAACTCCAGGGAATTCCCTGGAGGTCCAGTAGTTTGGACTCGGTGCTTCCATTACAGGGAGCATGGGTTCAATCCCTGGTTGGGCAACTAAGCTCTCACAAGCCCTGTGATGTGGTCAAAAAAAAAAAAAAAAAAAAAAAAAAAAATCAAAAGAAAAAATTAGCATACAAATGAACCCACATAATTCAAATCTGTGTTGTGCAAGGGCCAACGATATGAGAAGTAGAAAAGTAAGTCTAGCAGAGAAATGTCTTAGGTTTGCTGGGTAATGTTAAAAGCACTCCCTTATAGTTAAAAGATTTTATCTGCTAAGAAAGCAAAGATGTAGAATTGCCTAGATATGCCAACCCTGAAGTCATTTCTTCCTGTAATTTTTAGAAGTATATTCCTTTTGGCTTAGCCTCTAAAATATACAAACAGTTCATACAACTCAAAAACAGAAAACACAACCCAATCAAAAACTGGGCAGAATATTTTAACAGATATTTCTCCAAAGAAGACATACAGATGACCATTAGGTACATGAAAACATGCTCAGCATCACTAATTATTAGAGAAGTGCAAATCAAAACTACAATGAGTTACCACTTCACACTAGTCAAAATGACCATCATTAAAAATTCTACAAAAAGACAAGTATGGAGAGGGTATGGAGAAAAGGGATCCCCCTACACTGTTGAAACAACCACTGTCGAAAATATTGAGGTTTCTCAGAAAACTGAAAATAGAGTTACCATATGATCCAACAGTCCCATTCCTGGGAATATACCTGGACAAAACTATAATTCAAAAAGATACATGCACCCCTACATTCACAGGAGCACTGTTTACAACAGCCAAAACATGGAAATAACCTAAATGTCTATCAACAGACAAATGGATAAGGAAGATGTGGTGCATATATACAATGGAATGGTGCTCAGCCATAAAACAGAATGAAATAATGCTATTTGCAGCAACATGGGTGGACCAGGAGAGTATCATCCGAACTGAAGTAGGTCAGAAAGAGAAAGACAAATACCCTATAACATCACTGACATGTGGAATCTAAAATATGGCACAAATAAACCTGTCTACAAAACAGAAACAGACTCATAGGCACAGACACCAGACTTGTGGTTGCCACGGGGGAGGTGGGGAGGGACAGGGGTGGACTGGGAGCTTGGGGTTGGTAGATACAGGCTATTATTAATACATTTAGAACTGATAATCAACAAGGTCCAAACATGTAGCACAGAACTACATTCAATATCCTGTGATAAACCACAATGGAAAAGGATATAAAAATAAGAATGTCTATAGGTGTATAAATGAGTCACTCTGCTATACAGCAGAGATTGGCACAGCACTGTAAATCAATTATATTTCAATTTTTAAAAAGTTTACACAAAAGTTTATTCCTTTGGGATGACTGTACTTGTAGACTATAGAAAGCAAAAGGCATCTTGTTCATCATGGTTTTTCTAAAATTTGTACATCTTCTAATGGTAGCCAACACCCAAAGCCTATACACCTATATGCTATTCAGATACATCAGTGACCTTTGGAAATATGTCCCCATATCATCTACTCAAGAGGCACTCCCTTTACAAGAAATACACTGTTAATGCTGGACCACAGAAATACATTCTGGCAGAAAGACTGATGTCAGTAATACTTTGTTGACCTGAGGAATCATCCAGCCTGCCCCTTTGTCACACACATACTAGCCAGGTCATGAACATAAGGCAAAAGCAAGAGGATTCAGAAAAACTCTGGGATGTTGGTCCATTCTCAGTTTGGACAGGTAATGTTCACTTATAAAATCAGAAATCAGATTTTCATTTTTCTTTTAAAATTTAGAATATTAAGTACTCTGAAATATTTCTGAAGAATCTTTTCTTCTGAGAGTATATAATAATAAATATTTCTTACCTGAATCATATGAATAAAGTCCCACCTCTGAAGTTCTTTTTTCTCCATCATTCTATTTTGATATTCAGATGATGTCTCCTTATGCCAAGCAAACTTTATGTTCTCAAGGTTTGATGTCTTGGCTACAAGCTCTAAAATATGGAGAAAAGGTGGCTCACCATCAATTTTAATTGCAAATTTGGAACCCATTTCCATTTAGAATTTTAATGCAATCAATATTATATACACAACAGATATAAAGCACATTTTTCTTTTTTATGCAGCTCCAGAAGACCAGAGAGTTCATCCTAGTTTTTCCTCTAGCATTAAATAAAATTGGAGATAACTAAAAAGCCAATAAAAAATAATTATGAGAATACTGATCAGACACAGTCAATATTATTGTTTAGTTGCTAAGTCACATCCAACTCTTTTGCAATACCATGGACTGTAGCCCACCAGGCTCCTCTGTCCATGGGATTTCCCAGGCAAGAATACTGGAGCAGGTTGCCATTCCCTTCTCCAGGGGATCTTCCTGACCCAGAGACTGAACCTGCTTCTCCTGCACTGCAGGAGGATTCTTTACCACTGAGTCACCAGGGAAGCTGTGTATAAGCACATTATCTCAAGTGTTAAGGGGAAATCAACTGGTGGATTTTATCAATGCAGAATTGACATAAAACAGGTGATATGGTTCTATAACTCAGGAATCAATAAACTGCGGCATGGACCATATCTGACTTACTACCTATTATTAAATAAACCGCAAGCTAAAAATATACATTACTCTTCTTCCCGACTTCATGCTCCTGTCCTTCATATTTTGTGCATTAAACTGTTAAATGGTTGAACAAAATCAAAGAAGAATAATACTTCATGATAGGTAAAAATGATATAAAATTCAAATTTAATGTTTGGCAAGAATACACAGAAGAACTGTACAAAAAAGATCTTCACGACCCAGATAATCATGATGGTGTGATCACTAATCTAGAGCCAGACATCCTGGAATGTGAAATCAGGCGGGCCTTGGAAAGCATCACTACAAACAAAGCTAGTGGAGGTGATGGAATTCCAGTTGAGCTGTTTCAAATCCTGAAAGATGATGCTGTGAAAGTGCTACACTCAATATGCCAGTAAATTTGGAAAACTCAGCAGTGGCCACAGGACTGGAAAAGGTCAGTTTTCATTCCAATTCCAAAGAAAGGCAATGCCAAAGAATGCTCAAACTACCGCACAATTGCACTCATCTCACAAGCTAGTAAAGTAATGCTCAAAATTCTCCAAGCCAGGCTTCAGCAATACGTGAACCGTGAACTTCCTGATGTTCAAGCTGGTTTTAGAAAAGGCAGAGGAACCAGAGATCAAATTGGCAACATCCGCTGGATCATGGAAAAAGCAAGAGGGTTCCAGAAAAACATCTATTTCTGCTTTATTGACTATCCCAAAGCCTTTGATTGTGTGGATCACAATAAACTGTGGAAAATTCTGAGAGAGATGGGACTATGAGACCACCTGACCTGCCTCTTGAGAAATCTGTATGCAGGTCAGGAAGCAGCAGTTAGAACTGGACATGGAACAACAGACTGGTTCCAAATAGGAAAAGGAGTATGTCAAGGCTGTATATTGTCACCCTGCTTATTTAACTTCTATGCAGAGTACATCATGAGAAACACTCGACTGGAAGAAACACAAGCTGGAATCAAGATTGCTGGGAGAAATATCAATAACCTCAGATATGCAGATGACACCACCCTTATGGCAGAAAGTGAAGAGGAACTAAAAAGCCTCTTGATGAAAGTGAAAGAGGAGAGTGAAAAAGCTGGCCTAAAGCTCAACATTCAGAAAACGAAGATCATGGCATCTGGTCCCATCACTTCATGGGAAATAGATGGGGAAACAGTGGAAATGGTGTCAGACTTTATTTTGGGGGCTCCAAAATCACTGCAGATGGTGACTGCAGCCATGAAATTAAAAGATGCTTACTCCTTGGAAGAAAAGTTATGACCAACCTAGATAGCATATTGAAAAGCAGAGACATTACTTTGCTGACTAAGGTCCATCTAGTCAAGGCTATGGTTTTTCCTGTGGTCACGTATGGATGTGAGAATTGGACTGTGAAGAAGGCTGAGCACCGAAGAATTGATGCTTTTGAACTGTGGTGTTGGAGAAGACTCTTGAGAGTCCCTTGGTCTGCAAGGAGATCCAACCAGTCCATTCTGAAGGAGATCAGCCCTGGGATTTCTTTGGAAGGAATGATGCTAAAGCTGAAACTCCAATACTTTGGCCACCTCATGCAAAGAGTTGACTCATTGGAAAACACTCTGATGCTGGGAGGGATTGGGGGCAGGAGGAGAAGACGATGACAGAGGATGAGATGGCTGGATGGCATCACGGACTCGATGGACGTGAGTCTGAGTGAACTCTGGGAGTTGGTGATGGACAGGGAGGCCTGGCGTGCTGCAATTCATGGGGTTGCAAAGAGTCAGACACAACTGAGCGACTGAAATGAACTGAACTGAACTGAAGTAAAGTTTTATTGTGACATAGCCACACTTGTTAGTGTATGGATTGTCTCTGGCTGCCTTTGGTGTTCAGTGGCAGAGCTAATTAGTTGTGACAGGGATCATGTGGATTAGATGGTTAGATAGCATCACCGACTCAGTGGACATGAATTTTAGCAAACTCTGGGAGACAGTAGAGGACAGAGGAGCCTGGTGTGCTGCAGTCCCTGGGATCACAGAGTCAGAAACGACTTAGTGGCTAAACAGGTGGCCTAAGTCTAAAATACTTTCTATTCGGCCCTTTTCAGAGAAAAGTTTGTTGATTCTTGCTGTTACCAATTATGCATAAGCCTTTAGGGTAAGGTTTCTGTTTAAACACCTCTGAATTAATTAATGACTGTCTATAAAATAAACATCAAAAACAATGGTTGATGACCAGGGGATGGATGGCGAGACAGTTAAAAAAAAAAAAAGGGATTCTATTTACTATTTATATTCTGAGGTGTTTAAGTCTTGCCTGCCAAGAAAGTAAATAGGTTCTTCTCTCAATAAGCTTACAAAGAATGTACCACAGTAATTATGTTGTTACTGACTGAAGGGATGCATGTGGGATGACAAGCCTTTCAGAATAGGATTTGATATACAGCACCATAAGCAACTGAGTGCACACACACACACATCGTGGGTTATAAGTACCTTTGTACTTGGTGATTTGTTCAGCACTTGGTTCAACAACTTCATTGATGATATGAACTCCTGGGTACTGAGCTTGCACTTTGGAGAGAATTTGAAGATCAATTTCACCTAGAAGAAAAGCATATAGAACAGTTCACCTTGGCCCAGAAAGAAAAGAATAGAATAGAATAGAAAAGAATATTTTCAACTACTTTACTATCTCTAGGAAAGTCCAGCATAAATAAAGTAGAATACTCAGCTGTTGCTCTGACACAGTGTTTATGATGAAGAACAACTAGGTTAAAAACGTGTTTTGAGGAGGGTTATGATTGTCATAATAGGAAAAGGAGTATGTCAAGGATGTATACTGTCACCTGCTTATTTAACATATATGCAGCGTACATCATGAGAAACGCTGGACTGGAAGAAACACAAGCTGGAATCAAGATTGCCGGGAAAAATATCAGTAACCTCAGATATGCAGATGACACCACCCTTATGGCAGAAAGTGAAGAGGAACTCAAAAGCCTCTTGATGAAAGTGAAATTGCAGAGTGAAAAAGTTGGCCTAAAGCTCAACATTCAGAAAACGAAGATCATGGCATCTGGTCACATCACTTCATGGGAAATAGATGGGGAAACAGTGGAAACAGTGTCAGACTTTATTTTTGGGGCTCCAAAATCTGCAGATGTTGATTGCAGCCATGAAATTAAAAGATGCTTACTCCTTGGAAGAAAAGTTATGACCAACCTAGATAGCATATTCAAAAGCAGACATGTTACTTTGCCAACTAAGGTCTGTCTAGTCAAGGCTATTGTTTGTCCAGTAGTCATGTATGGATGTGGGAGTTGGACTGTGAAGAAAGCTGAGCACTGAAGAATTGATGCTTTTGAACTGTGGTGTTGGAGAAGACTCTTGTGAGTCCCTTGGAGTACAAGGAGACCCAACCAGTCCATTCTGAAGGAGATCAACCCTGGGATTACTTTGGAGGGAATGATGCTAAAGCTGAAACTCCAGTACCTTGGCCACCTCATGTGAAGAGTTGACTCACTGGAAAAGACTCTGATGCTGGGAGGGATTGGGGGCAGAAGGAAAAGGGGATGACAGAGGATGAGATGGCTCGATGGCATCACGGACTCGATGGGCATGAGTCTGAGTGAACTCTGGGAGTTGGTGATGGACAGGGATGCCTGGTGTGCTGCTATTCATGGGGTCACAAAGAGTTGGACACGACTGAGCAACTGAACTGAACAGATGATTGCCATTCATTCATTCATATTTCTGTTGTTGTTCAGTCACTCAGTCATGTCCAAATCTTGGCGAACCCATGGTCGGCAGCACACCAGGCTCCCTGTCCTTCACAACCTCCTGGAGCTTGATCAAACTCATATCCATTGAGTTGGTATTGCCATCCAACCATCTCATCCTCTGTTGTCCCCTTCTCCTCCTGCCTTCAATCTTTCCCAGCATCAGGGTCTTTTTAAATGAGTCAGGGCAAAGTATTGGAGTTTCACCTTCAGCATCAGTCCTTTCAAAGAATATTCAGGACTGATTTCCTTTAGGATGGGCTAGCTGGATCTCCTTGCAGTACAAGGGACTCTCAAGATCCTTCTCCGACACCGCAATTCAAAAGCATCAATTCTTCAGCGCTCAGCTTTCTTTATGGTGCAACTCTCACATCCATACATGACTACTGGAGAAAAAAACAAACAAACATAGTTTTGAATATATGGACCTTTTCTGGCAAAGTAATGTCTCTGTGTCTTAGTATGCCTTCTAGGTTGGTCATAGGTTGCCTTCCAAGGAGCAAGTGTCTTTTAATTTCATGGCTGCAGTCACCATCTGCAGTGATTTTGGAGCCTGAGAAAATAAAGTCTGTCACTGTTTCATTGTTTCTCCATCTATTTGCCATGAAGTAATGGGACCAGATGTCATGATCTTAATTTTCTTAATCTTTTGAATGTCTCGTTTTAAGCCAGCTTTTTCACTCTTCTCTTTCAATTTCATCAAGAGGCTCTGTAGTTCCTCTTCATTTCTGCCATTAGGGTTGTGTCATCTGCATATCTGAGGTGCTTAATATTTCTCTTCACAATCTTTATTCCAGCTTGTGCTTCATCCAGTCCTGCATTTCACATGATGTATTCTGCATATAAGTTAAATAAGCAGGATGACAATATACAGCCTTGATGTACTCCTTTTCCTATTTGGAACCAGTCTGTTGTTTCATGTCCAATTCCAACTGTTGCTTCCTGACCCGCATATAGGTTTCTCAAGAGGCAGGTCAGGTGGTCTGGTATTCCCATATCTTTAAGAATTTTCTACAGTTTGTTGTGATCCACACAGTCGAAGGCTTTAGTGTAGTCATTGAAACAGAAGTGGTAAACTATATTTAATACCTTTTATTGTATTACACAATTGCACTCATCTCACACACCAGTAAAGTAATGCTCAAAATTCTCCAAGCCAGGCTTCAGCAATACGTGAACCCTGAACTTCCAGATACTGAAGCTGGTTTTAGAAAAGGCAGAGGAACCAGAGATCAAATTGCCAACATCCAATGGATCATCGAAAAAGCAAGAGAGTTCCAGAAAAACATCTATTTCTGCTTTATTGACTATGCCAAAGCCTTTGACTGATGTTTTTGAACTGTGGTATTGGAGAAGACTCTTGAGAGCCCTTGGACTTCAAGGAGATCCAACCAGTCCATCCTAAAGGAGATCAGTCCTAGGTGTTCATTGGAAGAACTGATGCTGAAGCTGAAACTCCAATACTTTGGCCACCTGATGCCAAGAGCTGACTTATTTGAAAAGACCCTGATGCTGGGAACATTTGAGGGCAGGAGGAGAAGGGGACGACAGTGGCTGAGATGGTTGGATGGCATCACTGACTCAATGGACATGGGTTTGGGTGGATGCTGGGAGATGGTGATGGACCGAGAGGCCTGGCAAGCTATGGTTCATGGGGTCCCAATGAGTCAGACACATACTGAGCGACTGAACAAACTGACTGACTTACAGTAAAATCTAAGATGCTATTGATTATAGGATAAAAATAATGCTTCTTTTATATCACTAAGTCATAAAATAAAAACAACTCTGTCAATTATAATTGTAAGATTTCACCAACTGGAAGATATATACCAATCTGTGATATTAAAATATGAAAAAAATATGCTGTAGAATTGATAAATTAGGCTAGATCAGATTTATATAAAATATATTAGGTATAAAAGATGTATAAAAATTGTATGAGACATGTGCCCTCAAAAACATCATGTTCTTGTAGAAAAGACAGACATGGAAAGACAGACATGGAAACCCTGGCTTGGGTTGGGCCATGGAGGGAAGAAGGAAGGAAATGGTGATGGAGAGGATAAGACAAGAGGCCAGAGAGATGGAAAGCTGCATGGCAGACCACTCTTGAGCTCTGTGTTACAGGGTAAGTGGAAGTTAGTCTGGGGACTTTGGGGAAATGGGGATTGCAGGCAGAGGACAGGAAGTGAAGTTGTATATGTGGGACTGCTGGCAATTTAGTGTTTTAGAATGTGTAGGTAAGGCAGGGCCTCCAGGAAAGAGGTGATTCCAGAGAAGTAAATGGAAAGGAGGTTATGGAAAATAGATATTTATTCATTCACTCATGTACCAGTGATTCATTGATTATTTTACAGTGTGCCAGGCACTACACCAGGCAAATGATAAGAGGAGCAAGTAAATACCTGCCCTGAGGAAACTTTAGCCTGTAGGTGACAATGTGAGAGAGACCGTGGTAAATTGGATAGACTTGAATTCCACCCCTGTCTGATCCACTGACTTGATATTACGACCTTCAGCCATTTGCTTTCTCTCTCCAAACTGTATTTTCCTCATCAGAAAAACAGCAATAATGATAGTACATAATTTATTGGGTGTGAGGATTAAATGAGACAATGCACATAAAGCACACTGCAAAAGAGAGTTGGCACCTAATAAATGTTAGCTGTTCATTATTTTTATTGTTATCATTGAGTCCTTCTCTTTAAAAATCTCTCTTCTTTCCCTATTACTAATGGCTCCAAATTAAGTTTTGCACTTTTATTCTCTTAGTTATGATGTTGACCTTCACTAAAATACTTATGTGCTGGCAAGACTAGCATATGAAAATGACACTAGTCTTTAACATTTTGGCATAAATGGCATTAACAGAACCTTTCCAAGGTTAGATATGGCAGGTGAAAAAAAGGCATAGGTCATAAGACTGAGCAGGCTGGAAGAAGGAGATGAGGAAGATAAATCAGGAACAAAAGATGCCTGACTAGGAAAAGAGAGTTGTCTAATGGTATAATGAATGTCCTGGGTACTGGTGATGGGAGTAGGTGGGGATTAGGGTAGGGAGGAAGTAGGGGAAGGATGCTAAAGTGGAGAATGAAGAAATCTATGTGACAGTTTTCTCCAAAGCTGGCCTGATCAACTTCAAACCTTTTAATTCTTCCTTAAGTTCCACTGCCAGAGGTTTCAATTATTTGTCCCTCTTCAAATATAGGCATGATGTGTTTAAACTATGGCCCATATGAAAGCAAGATACAATCACAAAAAATATCTTACTGTAAAATTAAGTAAAACAAGCAAAGGCTTGATTCCAATGAGTTTATTAAAGGGTATCAAGGACTCAAATGCTAGTCCGAGCAAGTGAGCAACTTTGATCATCAATCACTGAAAAGCATGTGAAGGGTTAACAGACTATAGTACCATGAAAATGAAAGTGAAAATCACTCAGCTGTATCTGACTCTTTGTGACCGAATGGACTATACATTCCATGGAATTCTCCAGGCCAAAATACTGGAGTGGGTAGCCTTTCCTTTCTCCAGGGGATCTTCCTAACCCAGGAACTGAACCCAGGTCTCCCTCATTGCAGGCAGATTTTTACCAGCTGAGCCACAGGGGAAGCCCAAGAATACTGGAGTGGGTAGCATATCCCTTCTCCAGCAGATCTTCCCAACAGGGATCAAACCGGGGTCTCCTGCATTGCAGGCAGATTATTTTACCAACTGAGTTATCAGGGAAGTATCATAAGCCAGCAGTAAGGGATTCAAACAGTGGGGGAAAAAAGGAAGAAGATCATTTGTTCTTTTTCAACTGAATCCTTCTGAGTAGAGGCCATAATAATATGAATGTGTTTCAATATTAGATATTAATCACCCTCTATATGCTTTTAAAGAGCACACAACATGCTGGACTCGCCTGGTGGTCCAGTGGTTACAAATATGTCTTCCAATGTAGGGGACATGGGTTTGATCCCTGGTTCAAGAACTAAGATTCCACATGTCCTGGGGTGGCTGAGCCCTCATGCTATAACTACTGAAACCTATGCACTCTGGAGCCCAAGTTCTGCAACAAGAAGAAGCCACCACAATGAAAACCCCATGCACCACAACTAAAGAGAAGCCTCCACACAATGCAGGTAGAGAAAGCCCATGTACCACATGAAGACCCAGTGCAGCAAAAATAAATGAATTAATTTTTAAGAAAGAGCACACAAGCCAAATTATGCTGAAAGAATGGGGGAAGGTAACTGGAAGTGACTCAATTGAATAATTCAGAAATTCTCAGCAAATTCAGGGGTAAACAGAAGAAATGTAGAAGCCAGCAGCCTGCTGCTTTTATTGTGTATAACAAAGCCTTCTGGGAATCTTAACTTTCAGGTCCAGAACACCACATTTAAGGGGGATAAAGCAATACTTTATTCATTTTATTGTTGATGAAAAATAAAATAATGAACATCTCATTGTTCATTGTATGGTCAATCTCTGTTCTAATATGGTCTCATTACTTAATGATGATTCTCACAATTGTAGACTACTTATTGTCGACATCCTAAGCTTTTAGGCCAACAGCTGTTTCAGTTAGCTAGATAAAACCTTGCTGTGTGTTTCTAGTTTTGGAACAAAATCTGCAAAGTTTTCCATGACTAATGGAAAATTATAGTGATTAAGCAACTTTATTCCCATATTCAATATTCCTGCGTTTCCTTTTTCTTTCTCCCTCACCCTCACTTCCTTTTGTGTCTTCCAAAGCAAATCAATGATTTTGGAGTCTTGGCATTTTATGTTGATGTAACTGATTTTCTCAGTTTATCAATAAGCAAAGCTTGAGCAAAGTTAGGAAATCCTAACATGTGTTGGCATGAATCAGAAATTATTTTCTATTAGCCTGGTTTGTGTTTTCTTTTTTTTTTTTTTCTTTTCTGTTCACTCCTGTGTTACTTTCTATCAAACAGAATATGCTGACTTTTTTATTTGGAAAGTTAAATGAAAACTAAAATTTTTAAATTGCCTTCTTGCAAACCTCTTTCCTTTGCATTACCCTGTCCATCAAATCAGCTACAACTTTAGAATGACTTCCCATGTCTCCTTTCTGACCTACATTGAGTGTTTCACTTAATTTTACAGTCAGATATTTTTGTGATTATATCTTGCTTTCATATGGGCCATATTTTAAACACATCATGCCTATATTTGAAGAGAGATATATAATTGAAACCTCTGATAGTGGAACTTAAAGAAAAAGTTCAAAAATACTGAGGCAGAAATTGTTAGACAGTATAGGACTTTGAGACCTCAGTTCCCTTTTTTTAATTTCAATTTTTGTCTTCTCAAGTAAGCATCTCACTTCTTTAACCTAAAGCTAAACTCTTTGTTCCCGTTTCTAGGCATTCAGAAGAATGCTTCCCTGGTCTGAAGGGTTGTAATACATTCAGACCCAGGACAAGACAATCATTAACTGCTGTTCAGTTTATCAAGGAAAAAGAACTCCAGGTGGACCGCTAACTCATAAACATACATCTGGTCCCTAAATGATGGTCTGGAGTCTTGAGAACGGGTCAAGGGATGGCAACACAATGTCTGGGGAAACTGAGAAACTGGGAACCAAAAGAAAGCCACAAAAATGACAAACTAGATACTGCGACATTTAAACTGACTGGTCAGAAATCACATGCATCTGGCCCCGAACCAACCAAATACAAACAGATCAATTCTAATAAAGACATGCACTACCGTTATCTGCACCTTTTGGGGTGCTTCACCCCTTCTCAGTGTCTGTGCTCAGAGTTTTGCCTCTCTATCCTTTAAAATTAACTTTGCCTGTATGTTTACAAATTTTTAGAATTCATTCTTCAGCTCCAGGTCCATGAACAGAACTTGGTTTCCCATTTCAATAGGGAAAGGGTGGAGTCCAGACAACTTTTCATTTCCTGAATTTCAAGGATATACTTAATAAGATAGCAGAGGAATGTTGCCTTTTTGCTTAAAATCCAAGGTCATTGGATTAAAAAGGGGAAAAAAAAAAGGAAAAGTTAGAGGCTATAAAGAGACAAAATTGGACTCAAATTTAGTATTCAATGGAAATATGCAAATTTGTTAATATCTCTGCCCTTTACATATCTCTAAATTAGGGATAATATGGTCTATGCTGCAGGTCATTGTAAATGTTAAAGGCATTATATGGATATAATTTACCACAGTTCATGATATATAGTAATAATTCAATAAGTTGAAGCTACCGTATATTAATTCAACAAATACTTTTAAGCACCTACTAAATGCTAGGTTCTAATCACTGGAGATACAGCAATGAATAAAACAGACCAAAACATTCAACCTTTACGGATGGTGATAAGTCCTAAAACCAAGGGAAAAAAGAGCCAGGGGAAGCCATGATGGGAGAGTTCGTGATTTTCAATTGTGTGGTCATGTAAGCTTCCTGGGAAAGGTGATATTGAAGAGAAGTCTCAAGGAGGCTGGGAAAGAAGGAAATGAAGATGTGCCTTTATAAATGGGCAGCTCCATAATAAAAAGACAGTTTGAAAGAGCACTCATCATGTATTTATGATGGCTTGTCTTTCTGACTGAGCTATATTAAATGAAACACAAAGCCCAGCTGGAGAACCCTGAGGCTATGCCCCAAATAAAAACATCCTCCAGGTCAAGAAAATGGAGGATTAAAGGCTAGTCACAGTATCTCCAGCCATTTGATTTCCATCTACTCTAGCTTCATTTCTCACATCAAAATATATATGAGTTCTTTAGATAATCAGCAGGAAAAAATTTATTCTATTACATGTTGCATTAAGATTACGATCTTCCTTGTTCCCTCTACCAGAATATCAGGCACACACACACACAAAATTGTCTCTAGGGAGAAAAATTGCCCAGATAACTCTCTGCTTAGTGATGAAAAATAATTTCAGCTATGAGTTTGCAACCAGAGCAAAATCAGACTTGATTTTGAGCTGCAGTGCAAAAGATAAAACATTACTGATGAGATCCCTTTTCTTGTCTTTTTCTTTTCCCTCTCCCTTTCTGTGTCTCTCTCTCTTGCGCCCCTCACCCCCTGCAACTCTCTCCCTCCCCCATACTCTCTCTCTCTCTTTTCTCCACCCACCTCTACACTGGGAACCTCAGTATGGAGGCAGTTCTGTTGGTATGGAAAGATGAGAGTAGAATATTAAGATAGCCGGAGAGTCTCAGGAAGGGGATTATAAATATAAATTCTGAGTGGAAAAGGGCATTGCCATTTGCTTTCGTGTCTTCTGGCTGTTGGCCCAGGAAGAATACCGCCTGAATGCTTTGCAACTGCAGAAGAAAACCCTTACTACCAAAATATTCTCTGAGACACAAACTTAAAGAAAATGTCCCAAAGGGTTCTGAACATTGAGGTGTAGTGATATTCAACAAACAACTCAAAAAAAGACTAAATTTTGCCTTACCTTTCAATTTACATTTTTTAAATACAAAGATATTTGCTACTTCAGTACATTACATAGAAAGGTAAACTCTATACTTACAATATTGTGATGTTTAAAAGGTATATAGTTAGTTACACTTAGTTTTAAACTTTTTGCTATTATGAGGCATCTGACAATGAACCATGAATTACTATGCAAAGTCTTTTTTGCATATTCATACCAAGAATTAATGGTTAAAATGAGAACCTTGATCTTTGGTGATATTAAAACAAAACCCAAAACAACAGGTCTCAGATGCCAGCTCTTTCAAAGGATACAGGCTGAAGAACTATAGCAGATTCTCAGAAGACCCCTGGGCAGGCAAGACCAGTCCCATTGCTGGGTACCTTAGAGGTCGGGGGGTGAGATACATAGAATGGGGAGGATGTACAGACTCTGCAAGGAGGGACTGAAGAGCAGCAGAGGCCTTGTTGGGACCGCAGGGATTGGCTGTTTATGAAGTATGTCAGTATTGTAACAACCTTGTCACAAGCTCCTTGTGCATTAGATGAATACTAGAACTGTTCTACTGTTCTTGATACATAATGCCATGCTACTTTCAGGAAAATTTCATTTCATTTCCTATACTTAGCTTTTGTACATGAAAGCTTTCATGCCACTGTAACCTCATTATGGCATATTTGCTTTTTAAATCTTGTCAACTTGTTCTCAGCAAAAATTTTATTCAAAATAGGTTTCTTATATTTTGTATGTCAGTAGCTTACTTATCCAATATTTTTCACCATTTCTATCAGTTTGCTATTGTTAATAGAGACAAAGCCTCGAAGACCCTGGGTTTTGACCCCCAATCTCTAGGACTGCTCCCCCCAACCTCCTTGTGGCATATAAGATTAGGATGGAAATGAGAGTGGAAATAGACAACCTATACCAGGGTTATATGACTGTGTGTGTTAAATCACAAAATTTTATTCACTAGTTTATGTCAGGTAGAAGCACATTCACCAACTAAGAGAATGCATCCTAAACTGGCATAAGAACTGGGCAGACACAAATCTGTCCCTCAGCAAAATTACAGATAGCCACATGCCATGAACTTTCTAAGTACATTGTAAATAGCCAACCTGTAAATGAAAAACATTAAAATGCTGGCAGAAAGAAATGCGGATCTACCATATTGCTTTCTTCCTATTTCACCTGTATCAGGCCATTACTACATTCTTATTGTGCATTCTTATTAATTGTAAGGCTGCACGACTGAGTTTATTTGCTTTTCTAAGTGTACAGTCATTTAATCTGCAGATAATGATACTTTTGTCTTCACTCTGCTCATTAAACCCTGTTTTCCTGCTTCAGGCCTTATTGAATTAGCCAAAACAATCTTGTTTACTTTGGTTTTAATGACAGTGGTGCCAATATTGTAGTATTATGCTCATGCCTCTCAATTCTGTAGTATACCTGTCTTTAACAATACTTCACTCAAAGTTTTAAATACAATACAGGTAACCTATTTTGGTAAATTTACATATGGAGAATAGTTTATTTTAAAATAGCATAGTTATGAATACCTTTAAGAATACTTTACATCTAAGGCCCCAAATTATCTGAAGTAGACAGCCCTACATCCTACAGGTTAATGATTAACTAGAACCCAAGTCCATATCCTTCTGGTTGTGAAGGAAATGCTGTACATAAGTGAACCAGTTTTACTCAGGTCAAGTTATAAAGCAGTTCAAATCCAGACTGAAAATAATCTGCATGTCTAGAAGTTCTATTTGAATTTCACTTCTTTAGTATAACCAAAAGTGGTGCCACACCACTCTTTCTAGAAGGTTACTCATAAGATCATAGGTTTACTGGACTGAAAGCACCTTTAGTAGCCCAACTACCCAACATGTCAGTGCCTGAGTCCCTTGAATAGCATATGTGAAAAGTATTTTTCCAGCCTAAGCTAATACTCCTAACATGACAGGTAGCTCTTTACGTCCAAAGATAACGTGCTTTCAGAAGTGAAAGCACATATCTTGATCATTTATAAACTCTAATACTGAACAACAACAAAAAACTTTCTCTTTCAACCACTGGCTCTTTAGGGCCAAATATTCTGTGGTTTGCTTAATAGGAAATATCTGAAGATGGCAATAAGCATATTCAAATACTTTTTTTTTTTTCCAGGCAAAAAAATCCTGCATTTCCTTGTATTTCCTCAATCATTCCTTAGTTGCTGATGTAGACTGGCGGCTTACCTGAGGACACTGGAAACATTAACCTTTGCTTTCTACCAGCTTCTGCTTCTAAACTGGATAGACCAACTTTTCCAGTTCTTGCCTTAATTACATTCATTTCAACTTCTATTCACCTCGCTTAGAAAATTAAACTTCAGGGTCACCTTAACATGTCATTTATGAAAGAAAACAAGATTAAAAATCTGATAAAATTAGATTTCCAAATAGCTGGTCCGTACTAAATACCCAGTCTCTCTTTTGCCAAGTCAATAATTAACTTTTATATCTGTTTAGTACAGTTTGTTGGACTATTGTTTTTTTAGTTGAGACCTAGGTTTTATTCTTTCTTGATTGTTCTCAGGTGTTTAGTTTGTGGAATGAGGGTGTTGATGATCTCTAAATTCTCTTCTATATTTTAATCTCTGTCTTATTGTTGATGTTTATATGTCATAGAAGAAAACCACCTAACCCCTCTCAACATGTCAGCATAATTATTATCAGAAAAATTATATAAGAGGGTCCATACCACCTGTATTTCATATGTGAGTTGCTTCAGTGGATTGAACAATTTTGTATAAATGTAAACACTATTATATAAGGTATGACAGCTGATTTGGTACATAATAGGTTAATAAAAAGAAGTAGAAACCTGGATACAATGAGATTATTTAAGTTATAGTCCTGTTTAAACCTAATAAAATTTTCTGGCATTTGAACATAAGAATTGAACAATGAAACAGATAAAATGATTCTCCTTTTAGCAGAGCCCAGAGCAAGAACACATTGCCCATTACTGCTTTCTGGAACATTTTTCCAGGCATAAGTGTGTGCACTGCAAATTAATAGCACTCTCCCTTACCAAAAAGAATATGGGTTTCTTTTTCTCTATGTACCATCAAACATAAAGACAATACTCATTAAAAGTTGAATAATAGCTCCATTGGGTAGTTTAATTTTAGGAAGCATCAATGTTGACAATGGACCAAAAAGCATATTCTGTAAGGTTTAGAATACAATGTGGTTCCTCTCAATATCTAAAAACAGTTGCTGAAATCAGCACGACACAAATGCTCTGATACCTCAAATAAAGCATTCCCACTGTGCACTTTATTTCATTAAAGCACTCAAACTCATGCACATATACAACTTTACACTTCCTTATTTTGCCTCTGGGCTTCCCTCATAGCTCAATTAGTAAGAATATGCCTGCAAGGCGGGAGACCCAGGTTCTATTCCGGGGTCGGGAAGATCCCCTTGAGCAGAAAATGGCAGCCCACTCTAGTCTTCTTGCCTGGAGAATCCCATGGACAGAGGAGCCTGGCAGGCTACAGTCCATGGGGTCTCCAGAGTCAGGCACGACTTAGTGACTAAACCACTACCCCCATTTGGCCTCTGTAAAAACTCCATGGTCTGTATTTCTGTACATGATTTTTTTCTCCTGATTTCCTCTTTTTGAATACCCATAGTATTTATTTCAAACATTCTCCTAACAGTAAACATGTAATCTATGAATAATAACGTTGCTTATTAACTGTATTTGATTGATGTGGTAGATCAGTTATGGGTAACACCGAAAAATTTTTCACCAATTTCCTTTCTTTTGAACTGCACAGAGCCTTAATAATTGGTTGGTTTCTGAACTGAATTGCCAAATACCTTTTTCAAAATTCTTACATTCTTCCTCAGATTATGAAATCCCTCTCCACCCAAATACCAATCGAGTTAGTGGTAAAGAACTTGCTTGCCAATGCAGAAGATGTAAGAGACGTGAATTTAATCCGAGTCAGGAAGATCCCATGCAGAAGGGCATGGCAACCCAATCCAGCATTCTTGCCTGGAGAATCCTATGGATAGAGGAGCCTGGTGGGCTACAGTCCATAGGGTCACAAAGAATCAGACACAACTGAAGCAACTCAGCAACAACAACAACAAATAGAAGAGACAGAAGACAGAAAGGGTGCATAGCACCCCTACTCATGGTTCTGAGAAGAAAATCAAATAGGTCCCCAAAGAGCATGAACATTAAGTAATATAAATGCCGGAATCTGATTTAGGAAAGTTTTTAGTTTGTTTCTTTCGGTAGATTTTTTTTCATTGTGATGGTAAGAAGTGGTAGCACCATTGTGAATGCAGAGAGAATATTTCCATTAAATATATGGAGAATATGATCTAGAGGTGCCTAGGCATCCAGGAAGAAAACATCTAGGAAGTGAAAACAGAGAGGCTCATAAGCTAAGACTGGAGCAGAACCCTGTAAGATGCATTAGAGCAGAACACAAGGTATAAGGCAGGGCCAATGACCTTATCTACTGGGGATTGGAGTTCAGCAGTGAGTTTTTAAGGATACTTAGCCACAGGATAATGCAAAATCTCAGGAACACTGTAGATCGTGAAACATGCAGGGAGACCATTTCTCTAAGGCAAGGACAGAAAGTTCCTCACTATATAATAAAGTGTGTTTCTTCTGCACACCCAGTACTTGCATTTAGTCAATGACAAACTATTAGATAAGTATCTCCCAGTTGGTATATAAACACTCAAACTAACTGAGTGGGGTGTCCTTTCCCTTTAAACACCTTTCTGCTCTTTCATGCCAAGGGCTTTTAGACCTAGGGATTTTAAGTGTGTTACTTTTGATTTCATATCTTACTTGAGCAGTGAGAGCTAAGTATTTACAGCTTGAATTTCTCTTGCAGTTCTTATGTTTTTGATCAGTGTCTTATGAAGAGTGACCTTAACGGGCACCCATATTCCCCTCAAGGCAGAGCTTGTTATTAATACAATGTTAAGGTTCAGTCAGAAGAACACCAAGCATTACTCCCTCTGTTCTGAAAAGTTCTCTATATTAGCCCCTATTTGCACCTTTATGTAAGGAATCACTGTGTAGGGCAAATGTTCCTTTCTCTAGATAGCTTATAAGCATCTGGATAAATTTACATTAGAAATTCAATTAACTTTATATTAAAAGGTCAATTAACTTGGCCATGGTAGAGACTGTTTTTAATTACTTTTCCTTGTAGGGCTTCTCTTCTTGTCCAAGCACAAGTGACACTATCAAATGATAAGTCTCATTGCCTGTGGTGGCCTTAAATTCATATGCAAAACACACTGGAAATGACTGTCTTGGTTAAATGAATTAATAGGACACTCTTTGAGCAATTCATCAATCTTATAATCCTTAGGACATAAAATATCACAAGCAATAATAGAGTATTTTAGCTTAAACACAATGTATTAGATCATTCATGACAGTATCTTTCATTACCTGTCCTTGTTGGTTTCTGTTTTCTTGCTGAAAGATGATAATAAAGTAAAACTACTTTAACAGTCAGTCCTTATTACATTATATCACAGTGTATTTTATGAAAAATGAGCACTAGATGACATAAAAAACTATCCTATTCCATTGGAGGGCTCTTGGTTATCTTTGTGTTAAGATGTGTTGTGTTGCCATAACTGAACTCACTCATGTAGGATTAGAACAATTACACTTAAGAGACTCAAGAAACCACTATTTAACACTGTGTGACAGGTGGTAATGCAGTGTTCACTTGTTACCAAGTGGTAACTAACCATCACTCCATGATTGTTTTAAAATAAAACAATAATAAGGATCTCAACACATACATAATATATATGACTCTATATTATTATATATGAATACATTATATAACATAAATAATATGACTATATATTATGTTAATATATATTATTATATATACTATATGTGTTATCATTATATTAACTCAGACTTTCAGATGACTAGCAATTTAAATCAAACACTACTCAGGAGTTTGATATGTGGCAAAGTCTGGAGATAAATTTTCTTATTTTGTAGAAAGGACCTACCTGCACCCTATAAAAGCAGTTTATAAACTTATCTGTATAAATCTCACTACAACCTATGAGACATAATTCGTTGCCCCCATTTTACTGATGGGCAAACTGAAGCTTATGTTTTAGCCAGGTGCACACAGTTCATTAGTGGCAGAGTTAGAAACTACACCCTCATTAATCTGCCTATCCAGACCTCCCATTTCCCCTTGGATAAAAGCACTGGTTCTAAGTAGTGAGACATGAACTGCTTATGAAAGGGAGTTGCGGAGTGTGCTGAATGCTTAGAGGGCAGCTGTGAACCTGAGTCAGAGGAAAGGAATGGCTTAGGCCACGGCAACTCAAAGAGTGGGGCCACAAGAGGGTAAATTCACTATGTCATGAAGCATACTTTTCTCCATAGTGATGCTTTCTCAATGAAAGGAGCTGTGTATTGATTTACATTCTAGGGCATGCTTGTCTCCTCATGCACCAGCAACAGTTCGCAAACCACTAACCCATCTATGGATCTTGTTTAAGTGGCACAAACTTAAGGAATATCTTTTGAAATTTTCCTTTACTATGAACAGTTAAATCATCTGGTTCAATGTCATCTTCAAAATTATTCTATGTTTTTCCATGCTTTTTATATGTTTGAAAAAATAAAATCATACTTATCCATATTACAGATAATAATGAAATCTGATGTCCTAGACCCCATAAATATATGGGGACATTAATCTTAGTTGAAGTGATATGGCACTCACTAGTTTTAATAAACTAATCTCTTCCAAAAGCAAAGGAAAATGGCTTTTCTAAAGAACAAACAAAATTGCCATCAAGCAGCATGACGTCTGGTGGTTTAGTCGCTAAGTCATGTCTGACTCTTGCGAACCCATGGACTGTAACCAGCTACCCAGGCAAGAATACTGGAGTGGGTTGCCGTTTACTTCTCCAGGGGATCTTCCCAACCCAGGAATCGAACTCAGGTCTCCTGCATTTGCAGGCAGATTCTTTACCGACTAAGCTATGAGGGAAGTTCATGATGTCTGGAGTGAAATACAAATTTTAAAATGCATTGTTCATACCTGCACCACCGCCAATGCTTAGAATCTTAATTTCAGATTTTGTGTCTCCAATCCTGAAAAAAAAATTATATAGTTTAAGAAAAATGTGCCAGGAAGTTTATAAAATCTGATTATCAAGTCTAGTTGAAGAGAACAGATGAAAATTACAGTGAACAAAAATTAGGCCAATATGAAAGGTGTTGATCATTTCAATGACTATATTGCTGTCTTTACAGATCTTTGGAAGTAAAGATTCCACTCATTAACAGTCTCTTTTTTTTTTTAAATTTATTTATTTATATATATATTTTTTTAATTTTAAAATCTTTAATTCTTACATGTGTTCCCAAACATGAACCCCCCTCCCACCTCCCTCCCCATAACATCTCTCTGGGTCATCCTCATCCACCAGCCCCAAGCATGCTGTATCCTGCGTCAGACATAGACTGGCGATTCAATTCTTACATGATAGTATACATGATAGAATGCCATTCTCCCAAATCATCCCACCCTCTCCCTCTCCCTCTGAGTCCAAAAGTCCGTTATACACAGCTGTGTCTTTTTTCCTGTCTTGCATACAGGGTCGTCATTGCCATCTTTCTAAATTCCATATATATGTGTTAGTATACTGTATTGGTGTTTTTCTTTCTGGCTTACTTCACTCTCTATAATCGGCTCCAGTTTCATCCATCACATCAGAACTGAATCAAATGAATTCTTTTTAACAGCTGAGTAATACTCCATTGTGTATATGTACCACCGCTTTCTTATCCATTCATCTGCTGATGGACATCTAGGTTGTTTCCATGTCCTGGCTATTATAAACAGTGCTGCGATGAACATTGGGGTACATGTGTCTCTTTCAATTCTGGTTTCCTCGGTGTGTATGCCCAGCAGTGGGATTGCTGGGTCATAAGGTAGTTCTATTTGCAATTTTTTAAGGAATCTCCACACTGTTCTCCATAGTGGCTGTACTAGTTTGCATTCCCACCAACAGTGTAGGAGGGTTCCCTTTTCTCCACACCCTCTCCAGCATTTATTGCTTGCAGATTTTTGGATCGCAGCCATTCTGACTGGTGTGAAGTGGTACCTCATTGTGGTTTTGATTTGCATTTCTCTAATAATGAGTGATGTTGAGCATCTTTTCATGTGTTTGTTAGCCATCCGTATGTCTTCTTTGGAGAAATGTCTATTTAGTTCTTTGGCCCATTTTTTGATTGGGTCGTTTATTTTTCTGGAATTGAGCTGCATAAGTTGCTTGTATATTTTTGAGATTAGTTGTTTGTCAGTTGCTTCATTTGCTATTATTTTCTCCCATTCAGAAGGCTGTCTTTTCACCTTGCTTATATTCTCCTTTGTTGTGCAGAAGCTTTTGATTTTAATTAGATCCCATTTATTTATTTTTGCTTTTATTTCCAGAATTCTGGGAGGTGGATCATAGAGGATCCTGCTGTGATTTATGTCGGAGAGTGTTTTGCCTATGTTCTCCTCTAGGAGTTTTATAGTTTCTGGTCTTACATTTAGATCTTTAATCCATTTTGAGTTTATTTTTGTGTGTGGTGTTAGAAAGTGATCTAGGAATATATCTACCCAAAGAAACTAAAGACCTATATATAGAAAACTATAAAACACTGATGAAAGAAATCAAAGAGGACACTAATAGATGGAGAAATATACCATGTTCATGGATCGGAAGAATCAATATAGTGAAAATGAGTATACTACCCAAAGCAATTTACAAATTCAATGCAATCCCTATCAAGCTACCAGCCATATTTTTCACAGAACTAGAACAAATAATTTCAAGATTTGTATGGAAATACAAAAAACCTCGAATTGCCAAAGCAATCTTGAGTAAGAAGAATGGAACTGGAGGAATCAACTTGTCTGACTTCAGGCTCTACTACAAAGCCACAGTCATCAAAACAGTATGGTACTGGCACAAAGACAGAAATATAGATCAATGGAACAAAATAGAAAGCCCAGAGATAAATCCACACACCTATGGACACCTTATCTTTGACAAAGGAGGCAAGAATATACAATGGAGTAAAGACAATCTCTTTAACAAGTGGTGCTGGGAAAACTGGTCAACCACTTGTAAAAGAATGAAACTAGATCATTAACAGTCTTAAACTGGGAGACTTTTAGAAATAGCACTATAGACATCTCAGAGGTAGGAAATAACATTTGTTTAAGGACTGTTCAGAGAATAAAAGCAGAAAAAGTGACCTTTGAGTCTGGTCATTATAATAAGCCATTCATTGTAAATGGGCTTCCCTCGTGGCTCAAATGATAAAGACTCCACCTGCAATGCAAGAGACCTAGGTTCAATCCCTGGGTTGGGAAGATCTCCTGGAGAAGCAAATGGCTACCCACTCCAATATTCTTGCCTGGAGAACTCCATGGACAGAGGAGCCGGGTGATCTACCATCCATAGGGTCTCAAAGAGTTAGACATGACTAAGTGACACACACTTCTTTCATTGTAGATGGGAGAAAAGCTAAGGTGATTCATACTATCTCTATGATAGTTGCCTTCTTTCCTTCCTCTTGCTAACTTCCTTTCAATAAACAGATGTTAACTAAACATTTATTATGTGCCTGTCCTAGGCACTGATATATAAACATGAGTAAAATACTACTTTTCTCTCAAGTTGAATTTTGAGATAATAAAAGCCAAGTTTATGACTCTGTATAGGAATAGAGTAGACTTGATGGATTGGGATGTGATAGTAGGACTTTCTTTAGACTGATGTAAATTTTTTTTTTTTTTTAAATAATGGGTCAGAAAAAAGTAGGAGATGCACAGTGACTGCCACATGTTTCCAGTGTGGATGACCAGGTATTGAAAAAGAAGCTGGGGGATGTAATTTTATGACATTTATGTGTTTTGTCAGTTTTTTGTTTGTTTTGTGTTTTTAGGGTTTTGATAAATCTGAATTCAGCAGATATTTGAATATGCAATACAGAAGTTGGGTAGAAGAGAGATTTGGATCAATGATGTATTCTGGAGAATTATCATAGAGCAATAGTCAAAACTAAGAGAACAGAGTCTATCTCACAAGAATATTGCAAAGAGAATAATAGTGGTATCATGACACAGTACCAGGCTTTAAAAGTAATGGGATAATGGGGGAACACACAAAGAAGACACAGAGGGAAACAGGAAAGCTCAGAGAGGTGATCGGAGAATTAGAGAAGGAAAAAAGCCAATGATGGTGTCAGAGGCATAACAGTGTACAACTAAATAATAAAAAAGAAGACAACTCTTCATTGAATTTGGCAATATGAATATCTGATAACAGCAGCTTTAAAGGAAGTTGAGAGCTGGAGTCAGATGGCAGTGGGATTAAAAGTGAAATTGGTAAAGAGAAAGAAGATATAGAGATTTTTGAAAAAGGATGAAAGAGTGAAAAGGAAAAAGAGGAGACTGGAGGGGGAACGTGAACTGAAAGAATGGTGCTTGTTTGTGTTTTAGGATGCTAAACAAGCTAGGTTTTTGGCTAAAGTCCGGAGCCTACCAGAGAGACAGGAAGAACACAGATTCAACCAGGGTTCTTAAAAATACTAGAAAGCATAGAGTCAAGAACATCTGTGAATGAGTTGCCTTCCTCAGTTGCCTCTAATTATCTTCCAACTCATGATCACAAGTCTTAATATACCCATCCCTGTCTGTGCACTTGATTAATTCTTGAAGATGCTTCTATCTGTGGATAGAATAGTGAGGTTACAGAGCAGAGCACCTAGGCACATAGGTTGAAATCGTAGCTTACTAATATGTTACCTTGAATGAATTATTCTCTGTACCTTTATTACTAAGAAATAGTATAATAATACCTCCTACCATATAGGGTTATAATTATAGTATCTGCTTTTTGAAAGAGTTGTGAGGATTAAGTGATATAATTTATGTGAATCCTTTAGAAATGTGTCTGCACATGACAAGTACCCAACTTATTATTGTTCTAAGCACAGCTACGTAATTTACATGAATCGTTTTTCTGAATTTTTATTATTGAAATACAGTTGATTTACAACATTGTGTTAATTACCATTATAGAGCAAAGTGATTCAATTATACATTGATACATGCATTCTTTTTTATATTCTTTTCCATTACTGTTTATCACAGAATATCAAATATAGTTCTCTGCATTATATGACCGTGTAGTTTATGAATTCTGTATATAAAAGCTTTCATCTGCTAACCCCAACCTTCTGCTCCACCCCTCCCCAAATCCCTTCCCCCTTGGCAACCACAGTCTGTTCTCTATGGCCAGGATTCTGTTTCTGTTTCATAGATAGATTCACTTGTGCCATTTTTTAAATGCCACATATAAGAGATCTCATATGGTATTTGTCTTTCTCTTTCTGATTCACTTCACTTATAATCTCTAGTTGTATCCATGTTACTACAAATGGCATTGTTTGGTTCATTTTTATGGCTGAGTAGTATTCCATTGTGTGTATACACCACATCTTCTTTAGTCATTCATCTGTTGATGGACATTTAGGTTGTTTCCATGTCTTGGCTATTGTGACAAGGGCTTCTCTGAACATAGAAGTGCACATATCATTTCGAATTGTGGTTTTGTCTGGATATATGCCCAGGGGTGGGATTGCTGGAATTATATGGTAATTCTGTTTCTAGCTTTCTGAGGAACTTCCACACTATTTTCTATAGTGGGGGCACAAGCCTACATTCCTACCAACAGTGTGGCAGGATTTTCTTTTCTCCACATCTTCTCCAGCAATTGTAATTTGTTGACTTTTTAGTGATGGCCATTCTGATCAGTGTGAAGTGGAACGTTATTTTAGTTTTGATTTGTACGTCTCTAAGAATTAGTAATGTTGGGCATTATAACTTGCGCCTATTGGCCATCTCTTGTGGGGTCACTGCTCCTTTCTCCTGGGTCCTAGTGCACACAAGGTTCTGTTTGTGCCCTTGCAGAGTCTGTTTCCCCACTCCTATGTAAGTTCTAGTGGCTCTATGATGGGTTAATGGTGACCTCCTCCAATAGGGCTTATGCCAAACCCAGGTCTACTGACCCAAAGCCCCTGCCCCTACAGCAGTCCTCTGCTGACCCATACCACCTCAGAAGACACCCAAAGTTCTGTCTCAGTCTTCGTGGGGAAATCTGTATGCAGGTCAAGAAGCAACAGTTAGAACTGGACATGGAACTACAGACTGGTTCCAAATTGGGAAAGGAGTATGTCAAGGCTATATATTGTCACCCGGCTTATTTGACTTCTAGGCAGAGTACATCATGAGCAATGTTGGACTGGATGAAGCACAAGCTGGAATCAAGATTGCTGGGAGAAATATCAATAACCTCAGATATGCAGATGATACCACTGTTATGGCAGAAAATGAAGAACCAAAGAGCCTCTTGATGGAAGTAAAAGAGGAGAGTGAAAAAGTTGGCTTAAAATTCAGCATTCAGAAAACTAAAGTCATGGCATCTGATCCCATCACTTCATGGCAAATAGATGGGGAAACAATGGAAACAGTGACAGACTTTATATTTTGGGGCTCCAAAATCACTGCAAATGGTGACTGCAGCCATGAAATTAAAAGACGCTTGCTCCTTGGAAGAAAAGCTATGACAAACCTGGACAGCTTATTAAAAAGCAGAGACATAACTTTGCCAACAAGGTCCATCTAGTCAAAGCTATGGTTTTTCCAGCAGTTATATATGGATATGAGAGTTGGACTATAAAGAAAGCTGAGCACTGAAGAATTGATGCTTTTGAACTGTGGTGTTGGAGAAGACTCTTGAGAGTCCCTTGGACTGCAAGGAGATCCAACCAGTCCATCCTAAAGGAAATCAATCCTGGATATTCATTGGAAGGATTGATGCTGAAGCTGAAACTCCAACACTGGCCACCTGATGCGAAGAACTGAGTTATCTGAAAAGACCCTGATGCTGGGAAAGATTGAAGGTGGGAGGAGAGGGGGATCACAGAGGATGAGATGGCTGGATGGCATCACTGACTCAATGGACATGAGTTTGAGTAAACCTTGGGAGTTGGTGATGGACAGGGAGGCCTGGCATGCTGCAATCCATGGGGTTCCAAAGATTCAGACATGACTGAGCAACTGAACTGAACTGAACTGAACTGATTGGCCATCTCTAGTAACTCAGAAGGTTAAGACTCTGCCTGCAGTGTGGGAGACCAGGTTCGATCCCTGGGTTGGAGGATCCTCTGGAAAAGGAAATGGCAACCCACTTCAGTTTTCTTGCCTGGAGAATCCCATAGATAGAGGAGCCTAGTGGGCTACAGTGCATGGGGGTGCAAAGAATCAGACAAGACTGAGCAACTAACACTTTAACACTTTTCATCGGCCATCTGTAATGAATTAACCCTTTGAATTCTTACAACACCTCTGTGAGTTAGACAATACTGTTATTCCATTTCATATAGTATGATGATACCTAAGAATTATTGAAAAGTTGCTATTTTCCAGGCAAGGGTCTAAATGCATTACATGTGACAACAATCAGTTCAGTTCAGTTCAGTCACTCAGTCGTGTCCGACTCTTTGCAACCCCATGAATCGCAGCACCCCAGGCCTCCCTGTCCATCACCAACTCCTGGAGTTCACTCAAACTCATGTCCATCGAGTCAGTGATGCCATCCAGCCATCTCATGCCCTGTCGTCCCCTTCTCCTCCTGCCCCTAGTCCCTCCCAGCATCAGAGTCTTTTCCAATGAGTCAACTCTTCCCATGAGGTGGCCAAAGTACTGGAGCTTCAGCTTTAGCATCAGTCCTTCCAAAGAAATCTCAGGGCTGATCTCCTTCAGAATGGACTGATTGGGTCTCCTTGCAGTCCAAGAGACTCTCAAGAGTCTTCTCCAACACCACAGTTCAAAAGCATCAATTCTTCAGCACTCAGCTTTCTTCACAGTCCAACTCTCACATCCATACACGACTACTGGAAAAACCATAGCCTTGACTAGATGGACATTTGTTGGCAAAGTAATGTCTCTGCTTTTCAACATGCTATCTAGGTTGGTCATACTTTCCTTCCAAGGAGTAAGCATCTTTTAATTTCATGGCTGCAGTCACCATCTGCAGTGATTTTGGAGCCCCCCAGAATAAAGTCTGACACTGTTTCCCCATCTATTTCCCATGAAGTGATGCGACCAGATGCCATGATCTTCGTTTTCTGAATGTTGAGCTTTAAGCCAGCTTTTTTACTCTCCACTTTCACTTTCATCAAGAGGCTTTTTAGTTCCTCTTCACTTTCTGCCATAAGGGTGGTGTCATCTGCATATCTGAGGTTATTGATATTTCTCCCAGCAATCTTGATTCCAGCTTGTGCTTCTTCCAGCCCAGCATTTCTTATGATGTACTCATGATGACAACAATAAGCTACTATTTATAGCTATATACTATAGCCCTCCCCACTCTGCTCTCTACCCCCAGACAGGTGATTGAATAATTCTTCCCTGAGGAAATAACCCATCTCACCAATAAACTTATCTATATTGGTACCTGAGAATCCTCCATCAAGAGCTAAGTCCACATCTAATTACTACAACAAGTCAGCTGCTCAACATACTATTTCAGTACATACACAAAGAGGATTGGAACCAATTTTTAGTGCATCATTATTTAACTGGATGGACAACCAAGGCCTATCAGGTAGTTGGGGAGCTCCCCTAACATGGTGGTGGTGGTGGTTTAGTCATTAAGTCATGTCCAACTCATTACAACCCCATGGACTATTACCTGCAAGACTCCTCTGTCCATGGGATTTCCCAACCAAGAATACTGGAGTGAGTTGCCATTTCCTTATCCATGGGATCTTCTCAACAGAGGGGTTGAACCAGGGTCTCCTGCTTTGCAGGTGGTCTCAAGCATTGCAGACTGATCCTTTACTGACTGAGCTAACAGGAAAGCAATGACAGAGAGACCAGAAGAAACAGAAAAGGTGAATTCAGAAGAAACATGCAGAAAGCAGAAGACAATTTTATAACAGATAAAGGAAGGTAGACTATCTATGAAAGATGAACAAGATGCTATAATAAAGGAATATTCTTGGAAATTAAAAACACTATACTGAACAATAGAGGGCTGAAAGATAAAATTGGGAGCAACTGGAAACAGAAGAAAATTAGAGAATTGATTTAGGAGGTCCTCTGTTTGATGAATAAAAGTTCCAGAAAGACAAAAAAAGAGGGGAGGAATGATTAAATAATACCAAAACTTCCCTGAACTGAAGGATCTGAATCTTAATTCAAATGGCCCAGGGACTACACACAAAAATGGGTGAAAAACACCTACACCATAAATTATTATCTTAAAATTTCAGAATATTAGATATAAGAGAAGATCCTAAAAAAGAACCAAAAATAAAACACAGTAGCAAAAGGTCACAAGCTAAAGATGAAGAATTTGAATGGCATTAGGTTTCTCAGTAGTAACTTTAGTGGCTATGGCGGTGGTTTAGTCGCTAAATCGTGTCTGATTCTTGCAATCCCATGGACTGTAGCCTGCCAGGCTCCTTTGTCCATGGGATTTTCCAGGCTAGAATACTGAAGTGGATTGCCATTTCTTTTTCCAGAGGATCTTCCCAACCCAGGAATCAAAACTGGTCTCCTGCATTGCAGGCAGATTCTTTACCAACTAAGCTATGAGGGAAGCCCTCTAGTGGTTATAAGACCATGGAAAAATATCTTTAAATTTCTGGTATAAAATCATTTTCAGTGCAGAGTTTTATACCCTAACTATCTAACTCTAACAAAGATGAGCAGAGAGAAGGTATTTTTAAACATACAAAGCCTTAAAAAATTTACTTCCCATGCACTCTTTCTTAGAAAGCCCTTAAAGGATTAGCATGGGGTTAAAAGATTAAAGAAACCAAGAAAAACACAGCATAGAATCCAGAATTAGAGAATTTAGTACTGGAGAGAGGAGAAGAGAATTTCTATAAGGTGAATAAATTCCCTTATCAGGCCAAAAGCAAATCAAGCCAAACTGGAAAAAAAAGAACAGAAAGGTCCAGAAACAATGTTCCCATGAGGAAAAATTAACAGATTACTTGATCTGTTGGAATATGTTGAGAGATTAATATTTCTGTTTGGGGTATAAATAGTGAGAGGTACATAGAAAACTAAGAATATAAACTAAAATAAATAGGTAACTAGGAAAAACAAAAAGTTATACATGAAATGTAATGATAGTATAAATGCATTGTTCAGTAATGAGTAATATGTACAGACAAAATGATATGATATAAACTAATAAAAATTTAGACATATGTAAGGTATATATGCATGTATAAATACACACACATATATATACATGCTATATATGTACATATATATATTGTATTGACATGGTGGGGAGAGAGATGTGCATGTTTATTTAGCACTTTTAATACATCAAAATTAAGGAAGAGAATAATATGTTATTTAGAATTAGGAAAGAAAATTCCATAAGAAATAACTAATAATTTCACAATGTTGAAAGTCATTGTCTCTATAGAGAGCATGAATCAGGAATGGGAGTGGTTAGGGCAGGAAGCCACTATTTTTGTTGTTGTTGTTACTGTAAACTTTTCAGAATCATTTGACTTTTTAAAAAATATGAGCACATCTTGCTTTAATAAAATTGAAAAATTAAGCAGACATGTTGCCTATTGATAACTGATAAACAACTTTAAGTAGCAGTTTTGAAAGTCCTTTAGCTAAATTTCATTTCATATCACCTTCAGAAGAAAATTACTTTAAAATGATTCAGATGATTTCTAATTGGATATTACCACTATAAGGCAAACTTAGTTAAGGATCTGCATAACCACAGACTAGAACACAGATGCTTAGTACTGCAAAAGAACTCAGAAATCAACTCATTACCTTTAATTTTGGAAATGAGCAAAAAGACCCAAAGAAACTATAATTTGTTTTTGGATTAAAAATTGTTTATTTGCTGTCTGCTTTGATTTTTGCTCTATTTTCCTATTGTATGTATGCTCAGTCACTCAGTCATGTCCAACATTTTACAATTCCGTGGACTGTAGCCCACCAGGCTGCTCTGTCCATGGAATTTTTCCAGAATACTGGAGTCGGTAGCCATTTCCTCTTCTAGGGGATCTTCCCCACACAGGGATCAAACCTGTGTCTTCTGCATCTCCTGCATTGGCAGGTGGATTTTTTACCACGGCGCCACCTGAGAAGTCCTATTATCCTATTATTTTTTAAAATATAACACTCAGTTTTAAAAAAATTGAAAACTGAACCATGACAAATAAAAGATAGAAAAGGAAACAAAATTCCATATATTATACACCCAACAATGTCTTCTCTAGTCAGGCAGATTTAACTGCCCTGGTGAAAGAATTTCAGGCCTATAACAGAAAAATCCAGCAGAAAGACTAAAATATCAGTTGTTGTTGGTGGTGGTTTTTTTTTTTTTTTTTTTTTTGCTGTTGCAAATTGGATCCACAGTCATTTTTCCCAGTTTTCCATCATTATTTCCTGAAGCAGAGTCAGGTTACAGCAATCCGCCCCCAGATAGGTGATTTGATTATCTTTCCCATGTGGAATCTGTTACTCTCATAATGCTTATCAGCTCTGGCACAAATTGAACACATTAATCACCAAAAAAAAAAAAAAAAAAAAAAGCAGTCTGCCATAAGGATAAGAACTAGTGAGTTTCATTGATAATGGAAAAATGCTTTGGTAGGGCCACATTGTTAATATTAACTTGAAAGTAAAAAGACAATTTTTCTTTTGGAGAGTGGTAACTATGATAATGGATAAGGAAAATGAATTTAAAGGGGTGTTAGAAGAATTGAGAGGCATCCACTCAATCCCCAGGGGTAAACAGTATTTGGTAATTATTTGATTCTAATTCAAAGAACACTAGACTCTGGGATTTTTTGAAACATAAAATTTGGAGGAGGGCCGAAAAATCTCATCTGAAAGATTTGGATCTTATCTTTTCCCAAAGGAACGTGAATTTGTGCCTTCAAAGGGTTAAGGCTTATCTCCGAGCAGCTTGAAATCCGCACAAATCAGAGCTTTTGAATGTTTCTAATGATCGGCTAACTGAAACGCGGCAGACGGGGCGCAGGGCCGCTCGGGGACAAGCCGAGCTGCTATCAGTTCCCCTTATCCCGCAGCCCAGCCTGCCGCCGCGCATGACCCATCTATCACTGCACAGAGCGCGCCCAGGCTTGTCCCTTGCACAAAAGACGGCCTGTTTTCTGTTGCTGTTACCTTGCTATTATGCCCGGCAGCTTCTTGTCCATGAATTCCTGCATACACTGGTGCTCCGTGGAACTGCTGAGAAACCTCCGGAAAGACTCAACGTATCTGCTGTGGTCAGTAAACAAGCTCCTCATGGAAGATGCCATTTTTGGTTTTCTGAGAGACAGGGAGGGAAGGGACGTTTAACTTCCTTCTTTTCCCTTCCTAGTTCCTTCTTTCTCTCCTCACTCCCCACTGGGTTCTTTCCAGAAAAAAAAAAAAAAAAACACAAACCCTACAACAGTCTTGCTTTGAACTGAAAGTGCTGGCAAGGCTGGGTGTGCAAAAGCTGATACTAAGTCAGTATTTGCACAGGACTGTGCCCCTGAGACTTCACCTGGCCACAGTTATCTTTTTTTTTTTTTAATTTTTAAAAATATAAATTTATTTATTTTAGGCCACAGTTATCCTAAGATAACTTCTAAAAGAAGTTAAAAGTTATCTTTTCTTTTAAAAGAAAAGGAGGTGGTAACAGAGAGCAGTAAATCCACTGCTGAAACTTGCTTTACAACTCAAGTTCAGAATGTTGTAAAAGCAGACAACATTCAGATCCCTTCCTGTTTTGGCAGCAGCTGCCTCCGGTAAGTTCCCCGTGGGAAAGTGGCCACCAAAGCAGTAACCACACTGACAGAAGAAACAGGCCAGTTCAAGGCTTTCCTTCTCTTCTAGAGACAGCTGCTGAATCTGTGACAAACGATTGTCATCTGCCTCCAGGCTTTCTGTAGGAGAGTTTCCTGCCTTCACACCCCAGCACATTTAAACTTGAAACTCTGCCGCACTTCTTCAGGTGCTGGTTAGTTTGTTGTGATTCAGGAACGGAGCTTTTGGATTGGCCTTATAAAGGTCATTCAGGTTTTTCCATAAAATGTTATACCAAAACCCTAAGTGAATGTTTTGGCCAACCTCAAATTAACTGAAAGGTCTGAGAAGCCTGTTTAGGGGATGAGGGTGGAGGAGGGAATGAGGAGTATGAGAGCCCAGTCGCAGGGGAAGAAGGCGGGACAATGGAACCCTTCAATCCATTGGAAGCCTTTCCTAAGTACTTCTGAAAAAGGGATTCTAGACTTTTAGGGTTGGATGAATCTTTGGAGGCCATGTGATGTCCCCTGTGAAAAGACTCAAAGTGTTTGAGCCTTCTACCTAGGAAATGGTCTTTAAGAAGGCCACCCCTATACCAACATGGGATATTAATAATAATACGATCCAAATCACAGAGCAGTTATGAGAATTAAATTAATTCATACACCAGTCTTAGAAATGTGTCTGCCTAAACCATTCTCCTCTTCTGATTCTGTTCCAAAGCTGCCCTGTAAGCATTCAGCACACTCCTCAACCCTCTTTTATAAGCACCTCATGGTCTCACTACTTCGAGCCAGGGCTTTTATCCAAGAGGAATGGGAAGTCTGGAATGAACTGTGGGAACTTTACTGAAATATAAGCTTCAGTTTGCTCGTAGGTAAAATGGGAATGAGTTATGTTTCATAGGTTGTAGTGAGATTTATATAGATAATATTTATAAAGTCCTTTTAGCATGTTAATACAGCTTAAGGAGCAGGCTGGTCCTTTCTGCAATAATAAGACAACCAAAACACAGTTATTTTATTTATGGACACTGAAAATTGAGTTTAATATTTATTTTCCCTTGTCACCAAATATTTCTTTTCTTCAGATGTTTTTCTGATCATTTAACAATGCACAAGTTATTCTTAGCTCGTGGGCTGCACAGAATCAGGTGCTGGCCAGGATTTGATCCTTGGGCTCTGGTTGGCCTTGTGTGCTTGTGCTCAGCCACTCA
Organism: Budorcas taxicolor; assembly: GCF_023091745.1. Classification (NCBI taxonomy): domain Eukaryota; kingdom Metazoa; phylum Chordata; class Mammalia; order Artiodactyla; family Bovidae; genus Budorcas; species Budorcas taxicolor. The sequence continues at coordinate 103,546,942 of NC_068911.1, forward strand.
GTCATGTCTGACTCTTTGTGACACCATGAACTGTACCCACCAGGCTCCTCTGTCGATGGAATTTTCCAGGCAAAAATACAGGAGTATTAGATTGTCGTTTCCTCCTCCAGGGGCTCTTCCCCACCCAGGGAATGAACCCCTGTCTCCTACATCTCCTGCATCGGTAAGCAGACCCTTAATCTAGCTCCTAGGCCTCTCTCCATATGTGTAACTGCTTAACTCCCATCTCTATGCAGCCAGCCTCACCCTCTTCATACTGACTCCCACAAGCTTTAATTCATCTATTATCATTTTCCACTCTTCTATTTAGACCTCAATCCAGATCATTCATTCATGTAATTCATCTACTGAACAAATATTTAGTAATGGTTTACTATGAGCTAGTCTGCTGAGAAAAATTAACCGTAATCTTGATCTTCCTACTGAAAACTACCTTTAACTTAAACTTCACTTGAGGCCATCACCGTCTAACTTACTGTCACATCTTCCCCAACAACCTGCTTTCCATATGTGACGCACTAAGGATTTCTTCTCCATTCTCCTTGCTTCCATGATGTTTGAGATTTCCCCCCCACCCTTTTTTTTAACCTATTGTGCTATTTTTCTTTTATATATATATTTATTTATTTATTTATTTATTTATTATAATTTGAGGTTAATTACTTTACAATATTGTATTGGTTTTGCCATACATCAACATGAATCTGCCACAGGTATACACATGTTTTCTTACTGGCTTTCTTGCAGTGGGAGTCACACAGATCCTAGCCAAGTTTATTGTCACTGCCAGATTCAGTTTTTGAAAGCTTTCAGGTTTTGAAACAGTGTTGATAAAGTCACTCCTCTCCCCCAGATATCTACTGTCCATCTCCTCACTGATCTCCAAGTCCAAGACTCATCCTGTGACCCACCCCCACCTCCACATCATTTAGATTTATGTTTCAGTTTTCTTGAGACTTGCCACTGGATCCCTGCAAACCCTGCTGCTTATCTGAATCTGTCCCTGTGTCTGCCTGCCTGGACTTCTCTTCACAAGAGATCCTCCCTGTATATAAAGTGCTGCTTCTTCTGTTGCCCCACCCATGAAAATTTTCCCCATTCTCCTTAAGCCACTTTCATGAAGCCTTCCATATTTCCCTCCAAAGGATTAGCACTCATGTACTCAATTTCTGAGCCTCTTGTAACTTTGATAGCATTTGTCTTTGTGTCGTGGTTTATTAATGTATTTGCCTCATTTCCCTGGCTGGTCCCCATGTGATTGCTAGTTCAGAGAGATAGAAATTGTGTCACAGCTACTCTGACATGTGCTGCTCACAGTAGGCTTTCAGTTATCTTAAGTGATTAAAAATGTGCTTGATCATTTTCACTCTGAAGATGCTTTCCATAATCAGAGGTTCTTGAACCTTTTTCTTGTTGGACAACACTAACTGTTATTAACACAATCAGAGTTCCATTTATTGACTGTTAATGTGCCAGGAACTATGTGAATTTTTTTCAAATTCAGTATAGGATTTTTACTTTGTAGTCCTTCTGTGAATGTTCCTACATGACAGATAAAAAAACAGATTCTGAGGGGTTGGGTCCTTTGCTCAGTGTATCTAGGGTGTTGTAGGCTAGGCGTGTAACTCCAGTCTGTCAAATCCTAAGACCAATGCTCTCACAAGTCTTTATATTCAGCCAAAATCTGCACACATTGCCTCCCTATAATTTCTACATAACACTCTTATCTCTGGTTGTTTAAACAGAATGATTCTAATTCCTTGTCCGTATAACTAACTCATTAAAAATTTTGTAATTGACTTATGGAATAGCCCTATTCCCAAAGGTGTCTCTTCCATAGTAATTCTTAGTCCATTTGGACCGCTCTAACAAAAATACGACAGAAGGAGTGACTTAAACAACAGCATTTATTTCTCATAATTCATTTTAAAAATATTTATTTTTGGCTATGTTGAGTCTTAGTTGGCACCTGGGATCTTTCGTTGTAGTTCATAGTTTTCTCTCTGTTGTAGCTCTTGGGCTCAATGGTTGTGGCTCAAGGGCTTAGCTGCCCCACAGCATGTGGAATCTTAGTTCCCCCAACCAGGGATCAAACCCATGTCCCCTGCATTGCAAGGCAGATTCATAACCACTAGGCTGCCAAGGAAGCCCCTATTTCTCATGAAATAGGGACTGGAAAGTCCAAGATCAAGACCTAGCAGATACATGTAAGGTGAGGACTCATTTCCTAGTTCTTAAACAGCCATCTTCTTGTTACATCTTTATCCATAAGAAGGAATAAACAAGCTGTCTGAAATTTCTCGAAGAGTATGAATCCCATTTGTGAGGATTCTACTCTCATGACCTAACACCTTCCAAAGAACCCCCCACATCCAAGTACAATCATATTAAGGATTAAGATTTCAGTGTATGGTTTGGGTAGGGAAAATACACAAATATTGAGTCCATCAGTTCAGTCCAGTCACTCAGTCATGTCCAACTCTTTGCAACCCTATGAATCACAGCACACCAGGCCTCTCTGTCCATCACCAACTCCCGGAGTTCACTCAGACTCACGTCCATCGAGTCAGTGATGCCATCCAGCCATCTCATCCTCGGTCGTCTGCTTCTCCTCCTGCCCCCAAATCCCTCCCAGAATCAGAGTCTTTTCCAATGAGTCAGCTCTTCGCACGAGGTGGCCAAAGTATTGGAATTTCAGCTTTAGCATCAGTCCTTCCAATGAACACCCAGGACTGATTTCCGTTAGAATGGACTGATTGGATCTCCTTGCAGTCCAAGGGACTCTCAAGAGTCTTCTCCAACACCACAGTTCAAAAGTATCAATTCTTCAGCGCTCAGCTTTCTTCACAGTCCAACTCTCACATCCATACATAACCAATGGAAAAACCATAGCCTTGACTAGATGGACCTTTGTTGGCAAAGTAATGTGTCTGCTTTTGAATATGCTATCTAGGTTGGTCATAACTTTCCTTCAAAGGAGTAAGCGTCTTTTAATTTCATGGCTGCAGTGACCATCTGCAGTGATTTTGGAGCCCCCCAAAATAAAGTCTGACACTGTTTCCACTCTTTCCTCATCTATTTCCCATGAAGTGATGGGACTAGATGCCATGATCTTAGTTTTCTGAATATTGAGCTTTAATAAGTGTTATTGAGTCCATAACACATCCTAATTATTTTCTTTAGAATATATTGCATTTTTAAAAATATATAGCTTTATATAATGCATTATGCTGGTCTCCTCTTTGGACATACTCTAGTTTCTCAGAATTTCTTTAAAAAATGGTGTTTGGAGATAAACAGTATCTCAAAAACTACCTGACCCATGCAGAGTGTCACTGTCCAGGCTTAGACTAGACTTGTGTTTCTCTACAATGTCCTGCCTAACCTAGTTTCTTTCAGCTGGTCTGCACATGGGGGGGGAAAGGCACTATGACAAATAATCTAGAAAGTACTGTATTTTAGTAGCTCCCTCTGGATATTAATAAATGTATATTAAAGGTTTCTGAAACCTTTGTCACATACCCTGTTGAAATGCAGATGCATTGTGGCATTTCTTTGATTAGGCATTTAGCCCCTCCAAGAAAAAAAGAGGAAACCTTGTTGCTGTCAGCATGACTTGCACTTGACTAAATGCTGGCTTTAGCAATCACAACTTCCTTTTAAAATTGCATTTAGAATATCCATTTCATAATCCGTAACTCATCTGGAATGTCGTGGAGATTAAAACATCTAGTTGCTGGTTGGAATTACTAAGTTTTGAGAATCCTCTTTTCCCCTCTTTTTTGAAAATTTGGGCAAGCAGTTTAGCACATCTGTCATTTGCCATGAGTTCTCAAAGATTGGTAGCAATAGCATCATTATTGCTGTTAGAAATTATTTCAGTACATTGGGATCCAATTCTTCAAGGCCTTGACAGATTGTTAAATTTAGAATTCTTAGATAGTTTTTAACCTACTTTGGGCTTCTGTCCCTTATTACCTACCACTTCTTGGACTGTTTCTGTGTCAAAGTGCCTTCCATGCATTATCTCACTTACTTCTCTTAATGCTCTGGGGATGGAACTATTGATATCATCAAGCAAGACTCAGAGCAAATAAGTTGTATGAGATCATATAACTCATGAAAGAAGAGTCTGGATCCAAATTTGTGTTGTTGAACTCCATGTATCATTTTTTTAAAATTATGTCATATTACTTCTTACTGTTTTTGTACCTTTCCAACATGAAGATTATGTTCCATGTTACAGACAGTTAGAACAAAGAAAAAGTGGAGTAATTCTGTATTGTTCCAGTTATCTCTTAATATAATACTCTCTGTGCTAGGTCAAAAAGCAAATGATTTCCCTTGTTTATTCTTATTAGTCTGTATTTTCTATCCCAAAAAACAGAAAAATGAACAAAAGAGAAAAATAAACAGCAAAATTCTAATTTTGATCCATTTTTATTGTGCATAGGATTCTTTGGTTCTCCATTCACCCTGATATATAGTCTTCTGAGCACTGTTATTATTGGACTGGCTTCCTATCCTATCCTTAGTAATATGCTTTATGTATATGACAATGGTAATATTGTTAAATTATCATAATCAAATAGTTAGAAGAGTTCCATTTTGTTTTCTCTTGGCAAGAAAGGAGGAGGAAGATGTTTTATACAGATTGATTGGCTCACTTGATGTGTTTGTTTCTTTGAAGTTTAGCAAGTAAGTTGCCAACAGTGGTCTTGAAGGGAGGTTTGAAATCAGGAAATCATAGTACATAAAAATTTAGAGTTCAATTAGACTGGCATTTTCAGGCAAAAATAATGGGTATCAGGAATCTTAGTTTCAGCAGGGTGTTTGGCTAAATTTCTCATAGAAACAAGCCAAAAAGCAAGAGACTCAGTGCTATACAAGCTTAACCCCTTGCTAACTAAACAACACTGGATAAATGATGTAAGCTTCCTCCCCTACTTTCCGTGTTATATGTAAATTTGGAGAAAGAAGGTGAACTAGATGATCTTTAATATTCCTTGAAGTCCTGATTAGTCTTCATCTTAAAAAAAATTATTGTAGGCTTGTGAAACTAAAAGTAGATTCATAGCTAGTAGAGCCACTGTATCAAAACTGTCAATAATTGATAACCTAAAATAGTCTATGGATAGGCAGCCCTTGACTTTATATAAGATGTCATTGTGAAACAGGTAAGCACAAAATCTGACTCCCTGTTAGATCTGTTTCTTTTACTTTAACCTTTGCTTTCCATTACCTGTTGCTCAGCTAGTTAAGAATCTACCTGCAATGTGGGAGACCTGGGTTTGATCCCTGGGTTGGGAAAATCTGGAGAAGGAACGGGTACCCACTCCAGTATTCTGGCCTGGAGAATTCTGTGGACTGCATAGTCCATGGGGTCACAGAGTTGGACACTGAGTGACTTTCACTTTCACTTTTCGTTACTTTTGTTGGTATAATCAGTAAAAAGATGCTGTCTAAAGATGCTGTCTATAGCTATACGGAGAAGGCAATGGCACCCCACTCCAGTACTCTTGCTTGGAAAATCCCATGGACGGAGGAGCCTGGTAGGCTGCAGTCCATGGGGTCGCTGAGAGTTGGACACAACTCAGTGACTTCATTTTCACTTTTCACTTTCATGCATTGGGGAAGGAAATGGCAACCCATTCCAGTGTTCTTGCCTGGAGAATCCCAGGGACAGGGGAGCCTGGTGGGCTGCCGTCTATGGGGTTGCACAGAGTCAGACACGACTGAAGTGACTTAGCAACATAGCTATAAGCCTACATGATGACCTTGGGGAACCCTGCTCCTCTACCTGAATGTTAAAGTCCCTTTGTTCAGCTCACAGGGAGACTTTCTGACCTTGCCTGTCTGTGAAAGGCTACAGGAAAGAAGAAATTAATACATCCCCTCCCCTAGGCTTTTACTTTACTTCCTCATCTCCTCTTCTCTGCTCTATAAAAGAAACTAGCACCCAGACCCTGATAAGACACTCTAGGACCCTAGTCTGCCATCTTCTCAGATGCTCGACTTTTTGAAAAGAGCAACTATTCCTTGCCTCAACACCTCCCAGTTAATGACTGAACTTGGACTAGGTAACAGTTGGCCATATTTTATGAATGTAAATTGCTGAAGCTCACACAAGCGATGATATGTCATATGTCTTATTTTTAGTGGCACAGTTGTTACAATCACACCTTTTTAATATGGTTTCATTTTAATTGTAATAGGAAAAAAAAAGAGAGAGAGAGAGAAAGAGATCCGGAAACAAACCAAACAAAATAATGCAGAAGAAATATTTGGGAAATTATTACTTAACAAGAAGAGGGTTTTTTGTGCAGACAAATAATATTAAAATCTGTAGAGGAGTAAAGAGTGATGTTCTAGAGATATAAAGCTTGTACAAAATGTTTGCAGGTGATAATCAGACAAGACAAAGAAGAAATAGTCTAACAACTTATTTCCTATTTAATAAACCAACAATTTTAAAAGTCACCTGAAAAAGTCTAGATCTCCTTGCAAAGACAGAGGTTGGTAAGTATTTAGAACCTGGTAAATTATCAGGAACTGGATAATTGACAAAAAAAAAAAAGAAAGAAAAGCATAAAATAATACAACTCATCCAACATGGTTTGCCTGAGTCTGTAATGCAGATCATCTCAGTTACTGACTTAGTGACCCTAAGCTTTAGGTCTCGTGTTGAATTGAGGATCTACTGAAGGTTAAGGGTTCATGTAAGAGATATTATTATAAAGAGAGCAGTCATGGTAAGCAAACTTCTCTGGCATTTGATGCAGGGGCACGTGCTCAAGAATATTCTGGGTTAAAACATCCCTCTAACTGAGACCTTGGCTGTGAATGATTCAGAGACTAGAAGGATGCACTTGCCCAGGGGGTCCCAAAATTCAGTTCAGTTCAGTCACTCAGTCACGTCCGACTCTTTGCGAGCCCATGAATCACAGCACACCAGGCCTCCCTGTCCATCATCATCTCCCAGAGTTCACTCAGACTCATGTCCATCGAGTCCGTGATGCCATCCAGCCATCTCATCCTCGGTCATCCCCTTCTTCTCCTGACCCCAACCCTCCCAGCATCAGAGTCTTTTCCAATGAGTCAACTCTTCGTATGAGGTGGCCAAAGTACTGGAGCTTCAGCTTTAGCATCATTCCTTCCAAAGCAATCCCAGGGCTGATCTCCTTTGGAATGGACTGGTTGGATCTCCTTGCAGTCCAAGGGACTCTCAAGAGTCTTCTCCAACACCACAGTTCAAAAGCATCAATTCTTCTGTGCTCAGCCTTCTTCACAGTCCAACTCTCACATCGATACATGACCACTGGAAAAATCACAGCCTTGACTAGACGGACCTTAGTTGGCAAAGTAATGTCTCTGCTTTTGAATATACTATCTAGGTTGGTCATAACTTTTCTTCCAAGGAGTAAGCATCGTTTAATTTCATGGCTGAAATCACCATCTGCAGTGATTTTGGAGCCCCCAAAAATAAAGTCTGACACTGTTTCTACTTTTTCCCCATCTATTTCCCGTGAAGTGATGGGACCGGATGCCATGATCTTCATTTTCTGAATGTTGACCATTAAGCCAACTTTTTCGCTCTCCTCTTTCACTTTCATCAAGAGGCTTTTAAGCTTCTCTTCGCTTTCTGCCATAAGGGTGATGTCATCTGCATATCTGAGGTTATTGATAGTTCTCCTGGCAATCTTGATTCCAGCTTGTGTTTCTTCCAGTCGAGCGTTTCTCATGATGTACTCTGCATATAAGTTAAATAAGCAGGGTGACGATATACAGCCTTGACGTACTCCTTTTCCTATTTGGAACCAGTCTGTTGTTCCATGTCCAGTTCTAACTGTTGCTTGCTGACCTGCATACAGATTTAAGAGGCAGGTCAGGTGGTCTGTCATTCCCATCTCTTTCAGAATTTTCCACAGTTTATTGTGATCCACAGTCAAAGGCTTTGGCATAGTCAATAAAGCAGAAATAGATGTTTTTCTGGAACTCTCTTGCTTTTTCCATGATCCAGCAGATGTTGGCAATTTGATCTCTGGTTCCTCTGCCTTTTCTAAAACCAGCTTGAACATCAGGAAGTTCACGGTTCACGTATTGCTGAAGCCTGGCTTGGAGAATTTTGAGCACTACTTTACTAGCATATGAGATGAGTGCAATTGTGCAGTAGTTTGAGCAATCTTTGGCATTGCCTTTCTTTGGAATTGGAATGAAAACTGACCTTTTCCAGTCCTGTGGCCACTGCTCAGTTTTCCAAATTTGCTGGCATATTGAGTGTAGCACTTTCACAGCATCATCTTTCAGGATTTAAAACAGCTCAACTGGAATTCCATCACCTCCACTAGCTTTGTTCGTAGTGATGCTTTCTAAGGCCCACTTGACTTCACATTCCAAGATGTTTGGCTCTAGATTAGTGATCATATCATCATGATTATCTGGGTCGTGATGATCTTTTTTGTACAGTTCTTCCTTGTATTCCTGCCATCTCTTCTTAATATCTTCTGCTTCTGTTAGGTCCATAACCATTTCTGTCCTTTATCGAGCCCATCTTTGCATGAAATGTTCCCTTGATATCTCTAATTTTCTTGAAGAGATCTCTAGTCTTTCCCATTCTGTTGTTTTCCTCTATTTCTTTGCATTGATCGCTGAAGAAGGCTTTCTTATCTCTTCTCACTATTCTTTGGAAATCTGCATTCAGATGCTTATATCTTTCTTTTTCTCCTTTGCTTTTCGCCTCTCTTCTTTTCACAGCTATTTGTAAGGGCTCCCCAGACAGCCATTTTGCTTTTTTGCATTTCTTTTCCATGGGGATGGTCTTGATCCCTGTCTCCTGTACAATGTCACAAACCTCATTCCATAGTTCATCAGGCACTCTATCTATCAGATCTAGGCCCTTAAATCTATTTCTCACTTCCACTGTATAATCATAAGGGATTTGATTTAGGTCATACCTGAATGGTCTAGCGGTTTTCCCTAGTTTCTTCAATTTTCTGAATGTGGTAATAAGGAGTTCATGATCTGACCCACAGTCAGCTCCTGGTCTTGTTTTTGTGGACTGTATAGAACTTCTCCATCTTTGGCTGCATAGAATATAACCAATCTGATTTCGGTGTTGACCATCTGGTGATGTCCATGTGTAGAGTCTTCTCTTGTGTTGTTGGAAGAGGGTGTTTGCTATGACCAGTGCATTTTCTTAGCAAAACTCTATTAGTCTTTGCCCTGCTTCATTCCACATTCCAAGGCCAAATTTGCCTGTTACTCCAGGTGTTTCTTGACTTCCTACTTTTGCATTCCAGTCCCCTATAATGAAAAGGACATCTTTTTGGGGTGTTAGTTCTAAACGGTCTTGTAGGTCTTCATAAAACCGTTCAACTTCAGCTTCTTCAGTGTTACTGGTTGGGGCACAGACTTGGATAACTCTGATATTGAATGGTTTGCCTTGGAGCCAAACAGAGATCATTCTGTCATTTTTGAGATTGCATCCAAGTAATGCATTTTGGACTCTTTTGTTGACCATGATGTCTACTCCATTTCTTCTGAGGGATTCCTGCCCGTAGTAGTAGATATCATGGTCATCTGAGTTAAATTCACCCATTCCAGTCCATTTTAGTTCACTGATTCCTAGCATGTCGACGTTCACCCTTACCATCTCTTGTTTGACCACTTCCAATTTGCCTTGATTCATGGACCTGACATTCCGGGTTCCTATGCAATATTGCTCTTTACAGTATCGGACCTTGTTTCTATCACCAGTCAGTCACATCCACAACTGGGTATTGTTTTTGCTTTGGCTCCATCCCTTCATTCTTTCTGGAGTTATTTCTCCACTGATCTCCAGTAGCATATTGGGCACCTAATGACCTGGGGAGTCCCTCTTTTGGTATCCTATCATTTTGCCTTTTCATGCTGTTCATGGGGTTCTCAAGGCAAGAATACTGAAGTGGCTTGCCATTCCCTTCTCCAGTGGACCACGCTCTGTAATTTACATGCAATGAAATACTTAAATTTCAAACGTACAGGTTGAAGAAATCTTATGAATGAATACATCCTAGAAGATTGAAAGTGAAAGTTGCTCAGTTCAGTTCAGTTCAGTCGCTCAGTCGTGTCCAACTCTTTGCGACCCCATGAATCACAGCACGCCAGGCCTCCCTGTCCGTCACCATCTCCTGGAGTTCACTCAGACTCACGTTCATCGAGTCTGTAATGCCATCCAGCCATCTCATCCTCGGTCATCCCCTTCTCCTCCTGCCCCCAATCCCTCCCAGCATCAGAGTCTTTTCCAATGAGTCAACTCTTCACATGAGATGGCCAAAGTACTGAAGCTTCAGCTTTAGCATCATTCCTTCCATAGCAATCCCAGGGTTGATCTCCTTCAGAATGGACTGGTTGGATCTCCTTGCAGTCCAAGGGACTCTCAAGAGTCTTCTCCAACACCACGTTCAAAAGCATCAATTCTACGGTGCTCAGCCTTCTTCATGTCCAACTCTTTGCGAGCCCATGGACTATACAGTCCATGGAATTCTCCAGGCCAGAATATTGGAGTGGGTAGCCTTTCCCTTCTCCAGGGAATCTTCCCAACCCAGGGATCAAACCCAAGTCTCTAACTACTGTGTATAATCAATAATACTCCCTATCCCCCGACTCTAGATAACCACCATTCTGACTTTTATCCCCATAGATTAGTTTTTTCTGTTCTTGAACTTCATTTGAAAGCTCCACACAGAATGTATTCTTTATGTCTGGCATCTTTGGCCCATCATCATATTTTTTAAATTCACCCATATTTTTGTGGGGGTGGGGCTTCAGCTGTTCATTCTTTTTTAATGCTAGACATTATAGTGTATAAATATTTCACAATTTTTAAACCTTTTTTCTCTTAATGGGTACATAGGCTATTCATAGGGTAAGCACGTGTTTAGTTGTAGGAGGCATTGCAACAAGGTTTTGCAAATATCCACAATCACTGACAAAATATGGGGATATTAGTTTCTCCACATCCTCATCCTGGTATTCTCATCTCCACATCCTGGTATTACCCATCACTATTGCAAACTCTCTGGGAATATATCATAGCAGTAATGCATCGTGGTTTAATTTGCATTTCCCTCAGAGTAATGATTCTGAGTGTTTTCAAATACTTGTGAACTATAAGAGTTGGATATAGTCTTTAATGAAGAACCTGTGAAAGTCTTTTGTTCATTTTTTAAAACCGCTTTATTTGCCCCTTTTCTTATTGACTTATGCAATATTTGTTTTTATATTCTAGGCATCTTATCATATGTTTACATATGTATGTGTATACATGAACTGTCTTCTCCCGGTCTGTGATGTGCTGTTCATTTTTTGATGATGTCTTTTGAAGAATAGAAATTCATCAACTTATCCTTTTAGTTCCTGACTTAATCTGAAAATACATGTGCTTAATAGAATGAAGTCAACAAGAACTAGCCATGTACCTTTTATTCCTTTAGCCATTGGAGTGGTAGAGTTTATTGTTGGAGTTTCAGGAATCTCAAGAGCTTATTGATATCACATTTGTTGCTTAAAATCAGCCATATTGGGAATATTTACACTATGGAAATTGACAAATAAAAGGAATCAATACTTTTTCTCCTGGAGGGTGGATTGTGAAACAATTAGCAGCACACAGCTGCTTTTAGCTCTGTGATATGGACAGCCTTTTGGTAAACTGGCTGATTTGGCTAATGCAGCAGAGACCTCCCTTTCCAGTCTGCAGCATGAACTTACTGAAGAGTCTGACCAATCAGACTCTGGAAAAAGTAGTACCATCTTCAGGCATATCTTAATTAATTGGCTGTATGCTCACCATGATCTAGAGGCTGATCTTAGTATGTTATCAAATATAAGTCCATGTGCCTGATGCACAGTGAGGTCAAATAAACTGAAACATCAGAGTCTGGAGGAAAGCCAGGTGAGGAAACTGGTGGCTCAGGCTCCCCAAACCCCAGATTCCTTGAAGTGTTTCTGCAAAGCCTTTTCAAAGGCCAGGTAAGGGAGGGGGTCCCAGGGTATATGACCAGCTTGTGCACAGTTCTCTGATTGGATGATCAGGTAACAAGGTGGTGTCATAGGGTTAGCATTATCAGTCTCCAGGCGAGTGCCAGTAGATCTGGGAGCTATATGTTTATGATCAAGTAGTTGATTTCTTCCTTTCAGTTTTTAGCATCTGAAAAACTCAGTAACTATGCATGAGATACTATTATCTAGGTATTTCAGAGAGGAGCTAAGACAGAGGATATGGGGGAGGGGTCTGCCCTGGGCACACCTTGTAGGATCCTGCTCTGTTACAAGCATAGCTCCAGGTCTGCTTATAAATAGTAAGATGTTAGTTAGATTATTTATGTTCCCTGAGCCTTATTTTCTTATCTGTAAAATAGAAACAATATCTACCTCACTGTATTTTTGTGAGAATGAGATATACTATGTAAAAGTGCTTGGCACAGTGTCTAACACATAGTACAATCTCTGGTGTGAGACAGGCTTCTCCAACCTTCATGGCCTTCATTTATAGGAGGAAGACAATCATGAGATTCAAGTTCAAATAACAGAATCCATGTCAAGAGGTCCAGTGAAGTGAAGTGAAAGTCTCTCAACTGTGTCCAACTTTTTTGCGATGGGATTCTCTTGGCAAGAATACTGGAGTGGGTTGCCATTGCCTTCTCCAGGGGATCTTCCCAACCCAGGGATCAAACCCACAACTCCTCCACTGCAGGCAGATTCATTACCATCTGAGCCACCAGGAAAGAGGAAATTGTTAATATTGAGAGCTAATTGTAAAGGTACCAGGAGAGCTGAAATGGTCAACTGAGATGCTGAGATACCCCACCAGGAGCTCCTACCACCTGTAGGGTTGGAGGGACGAAGGGAGAACGCATGTTACCAAAGCCCTGGAGCCCAGCTGCGTAGTGAAAGCCAGAACAATGGAGGGGACACAGGTGCTCTTAAAGATGCAGCCTGAAGCTGAAACAAATGGACAGAAATGTCCAGCATCTCTCTTCTTTCTACTTTCTCATCTTTGTCACTTTCCTTCTTTACTAAAACTAACTGAACACCAGTTGGGTAGGAAAGCTTAGGTGATGTAACTTGCAGGACTCAGCCCCTTTCAATATTGCACAGAACAGGGGAAAAACCAGAAGTAAATCTGACAGCACACAGGCAATAATAATTAGCACAAGTGCCTACTAGATCAATTTATTGTGAGAGTTAATTTTTTTTTAAATGGTATAAAGCAAAACACCTATAACATATTAAATGTTCAATTAAAATCAAGGATACTTCAAGAAAATATTTTTTTTTAATGCTCAATGAATGCCAGATAATCACAGTAAAATCTTGAAAATAAAATCTATTTTCATTGTATTATGTGTTATTTTAACTGTTATGGCATTATTACATATGTTATATATTATATGATACTATTATAGTTCTTATAGCTTACAGGGTCAAAAGAAGACTGGTAATTATAAAATTTTAAAACTAAGGAACTGAGATGTGATTATTAATTCCCTCCAGTCATAAGGAAGATTGTCTTTGTTTTAGGAGGAGGATATTTGGTTGGTATTTCTTGGGAATCTGTCAGGGTTCAGTAAGTTCATCTGAAAGAGCCATCAGTGGGCTGGGGCCCCTGGTACTGCTCTGTTCTCTGAACTTTTCAGAGCCAGCCAGGTTCCAGAGAAGAAAGAAAAGAAGTTCCTTTCTTCTCTGGCACCCAGAGTTAGTAAGTAGAGCAGCATATGACTTCTGGTTCTACTTCTTGCAACTCTGCTTACTAACTGCATGTGTGACTTTGAGCAAGTACTTAAATCATTTGGGCTTGACTTTTGTCAAATATAAAGCACTAGATCCCATCATCCACTTCTGGTTATAAAATTCTATGATCACTTGGGTTTAAATTTGTCATTCAGAGATGTGGCTAAGATTTCAGGTAGGAAAGCAGGGTGCCACTTCTCAGAAATTTAGCCCTCTGTATGCCTCCTTCTCTGACTCTTTAGTGCTCCTCCTTCACTAAATTCAAGCTATTTTCCATTTTTAAGCATAAATGATACCATCATAATGCACTAATTATTTGGAAAACATAAGGAGATTATAGTAATTACCCATATGCTCTCAGGCAGTGGAAAATAATTAAGATCTATTTATCAAGATGGCTGCTTAAAACCAAAAAGCATCAAAGTCTATTTTTATTATTTCTTATATAGGCCTCTAAGAGTTGTTGTTACCTACAGGACCTGAGGAACTAGCTCTTTTCCCAGGTAGTTTTGTAATCAGACTTTATACACAGAGTTTCAGCCAGTTTCAGTAGCGAGAAGACAGCCTCCCATAAACACAACTGCTGTTACATTTCCGAGTTACCAGTTCTGAATGCATTTTGTGCAGTGAAGTGAAATTTGCAGTCAGTAAACACATGATTTACGGAGGAGGCATCGTGTATGCAAAGTACATAAGAAACCTCTCTGTTCTGTTAGTCCAAAGAAATACTTTGAATTGGGACAGTTCTAGCAAACAGCAAAATATAGACTGGATCAAAGATGGTTTATTTAGTTCCTTTGGAAATTTGCTTTGGAGAATTCTGAATACATGTATGGGCTATATTGCCTCTGAAACATCATACCACTCCCCCCCACCACACGCCCCTAAAAAATGATCACAGAGATATTTACCTTCTGCAAATGCCTGCTCTGTTTCATAGTCTGCCTTTAATTTTTTGGCCAAAGGAAACACTGGTTGGAATTCCAAAGTTGATTAAAACTTTTCACAGTATTTAGCCTTTCTCTAGTCAGATAAACACTGAAAAGTTCACCTGTTTTTCATATTACTGCTAGAATCGTTTTCTTAAGTCTCATGTTATCAGCTTTTTATCTCCAGTCAGGAAAAGAAATGAATGCATATTGGAATTTCATTTGTGTAGGGAATTCATTTTGTTTAATTTGGTTTTAAAATTCTAACTGTAATCCAGTATTGAGAAGAGATAGCTCACACTCCTTAATAGCCTTATCCAGAATGATTTTCATAGTGAAAATGGAGGGAGAAGGGGAGATAAATATTGATGATAGTCAAGCAAATAATTTTAGAAAACCCATGGAATGAACCAAAATTATGTATAAAAACTCGAATTGGAATTAGAATTCAAAGCAAAGTCTCAGTGAAAATGGGGCCCTCTCACTGCAGTTAGATGGCAGACAGAGGGAAGAATAAATGAGCTCCAGCTTTTCAGAAACTTAATTAAAAGTTATATCAAACCTAGGGTTCTCCTGAAAGAATTTGTACTTTCTTTAACAAAGGCTGTTTCTCATTGAGAAGCAATTCTAATTTTATACCAGGTTTGCATTCTGTGCTGAAAATGGCCTTTCTATGAGATCATGTTCATTTTTGCCAAAAACAATATATCACCACCCCTAGGACCTTCCTCTGGCACCCAGACAGAAGAGCATTTGCCAAAACAATGATAGGGATGCTTAGAAGGCAATCCTTCTTCTCTGAACTTTATTACTTTGAGCTAGAGTACAACCCAAAATCCAGACCAAGGGTAATGCAATGCTGAGAAAAGAAGGAAACCACATTTACCATCCAGGTGGGAAATTTTCATTTCTGCATTTAAAAATCTGGTAGAGTCAGAGAACAGATCAGTGGTGTTCAGCTCAGTTCAGTCACTCAGTCAATTTTGCTCAGTATGCCCTTTGCTTAAAAATAATAATAATAATAATTAAAGCAGATGTACGTTTGTATGTTTGATAGGCTAAAAACAGGCTGTTTTGTTTAGCATAAAATTCAAGTTCAGTTCAGTTCAGTCACTCAGTAGTGTCCGACTCTTTGCGACCCCATGAATCACAGCACGCCAGTCTTCCCTGTCCGTCACCAACTCCCGGAGTTCCCCCAAACTCATGTCCATCAAGTCAGTGATGCCATCCAGCCATCTCATCCTCTCTTGTCCCCTTCTCCTCCTGCCCCCAATCCCTCCCAGCATCAGAGTCTTTTCCAATGAGTCAACTCTTCGCATGAGTATTGGAGTTTCAGCCTCAGCTCAGTCCTTCCAATGGACACCCAGGACTGGTCTCCTTTAGGATGAACTGGTTGGATCTCCTTGCAGTTCAAGGGACTCGCAAGAGTCTTCTCCAACACCACAGTTCAAAAACATCAATTCTTTGGCACTCAGCTTTCTTCACAGTCCAACTCTCACATCCATACATGATCACTGGAAAAACCATAGCCTTGACTAGACGGGCCTTTGTTGGCAAAGTAATGTCTCTGATTTTGAATATGCTATCTAGGTTGGTTACAGCTTTTCTTCCAAGAAGCAAGCGTCTTTTAATTTCATGGCTGTAGTCACCATCTGCAATGATTTTGGAGCCCCCCTATAAAATCAGTAGTGGCCAGAGGCTAAAAGTTGAGGGGAGGGTTAGACTATAAATGAGCAACAGGAGGGAGTATTTTGAGGGTAATGGGACTGAAACTGTGCACCTCAGATTGGGACTTGAACCCCTGGGTTGGGACTCCAACTCAGTCAGGAGCCAAACTGGGACTTGAACCCATAGTCTGTTAATTGAGATCACATACCTGTTCTCAGGACTTAATGAAGCTCAGGTTCTTAATGTCTTTTTGCAGAAAGAATTCTGTGAGAGACAAAGTGATAAGTAAGAAGTAGACTTATTTAGAGAAAAATATACTCCACAGACAATAGTTTGGCCTTCTCAGAAGGTGAGAGACGCCAAAATATACCATGGTTCATTTTTACAAGCTGGGTAATTTCATAGGCTAATGAAGGGGAGGATTATTCAAACTATTTCAAGGAAAAGGTGGACATTTCCAGGAGCTGGGTCACTACCCACTTTTTGGCCTTTTATGGTTAGCCTCAGAACTGTCATGGCATTGGTGGGTGTGTTATTTAGCTTGCTGATGTGTTACAATGTGTGTTTAATGAGTCTCAAGGTCTAGTGGAAGTCGACTCATCTGCCATCTTGGACCTAGCCGGTTCTACCCAGTTTTGTCATGTCCTATGACTATGTCATTCTCTTAAAGGTAGTGCCTTCCCCACTTCCCTCCTGTTACAGGACCATTCTGTAGTCTAAGCATAGTTGTGGTATTTGTCAGGACTTCTAAAACTGTATGAAAAAATGAGTGCACTTTACTGTATGTAAATTTTAAAATAAATGAACAAGCATTTTTACTTTGACTTTTAAAAAAAGTGAGTCAGTTTAGCATTTTGTTAAATGAGTCCATCAATAGACTTGACATTTGCTGGTACTCCTCCACCTCCCTAATTATGATTTCAAAGGCCCCCTCCCTCCTTCCTCTCCTCAGTTTCCCCTCTTCTTCAGGGCTTGCTACGATTTCCTGATTTCTCTTCTTTTGTAAAAAACAAAAGCCTTTGCTAGCCAAGGCCTCAAATTAATGATGAAAAAAATTCAGACCTGGGATAGAGCATCAGGTGGAGAAATTGTGCTGATGGAAAAGCTTCACACAGAAAGGTAGTGGGGAGGGGGCTCCTTTTCCTGCAAGACTCCTGAAAGAGGGGAAGTAGGGAAGAAATGAAGAGAATGATTTAATAATCCTGCCTTATATTTTTAAAGTGTGTTATGTTTTATTAATATACTAATCTCAAACTAACTCCTTTAATGTTCCATCCATCTGCTCATGCAGGTAGGGACCATTGCCCCCATTTTATAGATAAAGAAACTGTGGCCCCAAATAGTGGTTTTCCTGTGGTCATAGGGCTAAGTATGTGAAAAACTTGTATGTGAACTAGGATTCTTGTGTTGAATAAAATGAAAACATATAACATGAGACTTGTGAACTTCAGTTTTATTTGAAGACTGTACTCCCAGGAGACAACTTCTCAGGTAATTCTGAGGAACCCCTCTGAAGAGATGGGGGGAGAGACTAACATATATGTGATGTTGACGAAGGCATGTATGCAATCGAGGAAACATCTAGTTAGATTACTGCTAGTCACGAGGAACAGATATCTCAGTAAGTGATTTCAGGGCTTTTCTAAGTATGAAAAGATGGAAGAATCCAGGTTCATAAAAATTTTTTGCTAAAAGCTTTCTAACTATCTAGGGGCCTGTTTTACCTGCTCTCCCAGGGTACAGAGTGCCCAATCCTGATTCTCACTCCGACTTCCTTTCAGGGTGTTTCGTAGGTCAGCAACTGAGTGCCTAATGACCTGATTCATGTAGGACTGGACACTGGGCACCATTTTTTGTTTTACACCTGGTTCTTAACAATGACTTCAGTCTAGAACTCCAGGTAGCCTCTGCCAACATGCTGTGAGCCCAGAGCTACTGACAGTGATGTACCCCCAGTGAAATCCTTGTGGGCGGTGGCCCAAGGGGTGTGGGTGGCAATGAGTCATCAGTTTCCACTCTGGGTGTGTCTTTCAGCAATGCCATTTCAGCCAGTGCTGTATTGATGGGTTTGTTCTTACTCTTTTAATTTGGTCTAGAAAAGCCATCAATACAGGTAGCTTGGGCTAGGACAGCATTCTCTCAGTCAGAGGCTACCTCCACAATAGGCAGCATCAGTTTGAAAATCCGAAAAGAGTACCTGAGATCTTTTCTCCTGTGTGGTGAAGGAGAAGGATTTGACCAACTGAAAGATGAACATGTCAGGCAGGTTTTCCCTCAGGAGGCAGGAGGTAATTAACTAGAGATAAATATATGTGTTTATTCTGTTCCTTGTTACACAAATGATTTGAGAAGGATAGCTAGGCAAACCCAGATCTAGTCCTATTAAGCAACATAGTTCACAGAAGATGAGCCCCAGCACTTACTGAGAAATTTCCTCAAGAGCCTTGGCCAAATGTGGTGTGTTTTGCTGTCTATAATGGATTCAGTATTTCTCAATATGTTTCAAAGTATAAATAGCAAACCAGTTGAGCAAATGCCCATCTGGTTGTCTGATCTCCTCCTTTTAAATAGAGAAAAAGAAATTGCCTTTGACTTAAAAATTTGGAAGAGAATTAGTGGCTCTGTTTCAAATCTGATCTGGTCACATTGACTAATACCAGAAAGTCATTTTATCAGAGGGACAATCCCTTACCCTGCCCCACCCTGCCCCTTCCAATCCAGTCCTTTTCTTGGCATCCTCCAACCTGTTATTCTCCAATATAACAGATCTTTCCCTTCAAAGCATCTATAAAAATCTTCATTAGCTTGAAATACCACAAGGGCCAGAACTGTGTGTTTGAGCTGCATGTAGGTCTCTATGTATTCCTCGTGTCTCTCACAGTCCCTGACACATGAGATAGGTTAGATTAATCAGTCGAATGGACTGCTATCGAGTACCCATAACTGTGTGCCAGAAAAGCCGGCTGCCTTCCCTTTATAAGCAGAAGAAGACTTTTTTCCCCCTTCACTTTCATTCCTCCCTTTATATGATAAGAAAAATGTGTCTCATGTCAGACAATTGTGGGTACATAGGTAGCCCCCCAGGGGTGTATGCCATCATGGGAGAATATAAAGCCACTCTTCTATCTTCAGTGTCTTCTCTTAAGGAGGTTGAATCAGCTCGAAGGCAGAAATTAGGATGATTATTCCTGCTTTTTTTTTTTAACTTTTATTTTGTATTGGGTATAGCTGATTAACATTGTTGTGATAGTTTCAGGTGGACAGCAAAAGGACTCAGCCATATGTATACACGTATCCATTCTTCCCCAACTCCTCTCCCATCTGAGCTGCCACATAACATTGAACAGAGTTCCCTGTGCTATACAGTAGGTCCTTGTTGGTTATCCATTTCAAATATAACAGTGTGTACATGTCCATCCCAAACTCACTAACTATCCCATCTCCCCAGATTATCCCTGATTTTGTTCCATTTGTGTTGTGAGAAACTAAGTTTCTTAAGAAGTCAAATGCAAAAAGTTGTGGAAGGAGCAATGGATCTATAATGGAATCCTAAAAACAGAGCCGGAACTACTTTAGAATCCATCTCAGCTGTTGGTTTTCAACCCTCTCTCTGTGTTAGATTTCCTAATAGAGACAGAAATAAATGTATGGAAGCCTGGGTCCCATGTTCAGGGATTCAGATTCGGTTGGTTTCCGTGGTATGTTGTCATTTAATTTGCTTTCAGAGCAATCTCATGTGATTTGTCTGTGCAGCCATTTCAGAATGATGCCTGTGAACCAAACGTATAACAAACTTTGGTCACCTGCTTTGCCTGCCCAGTAGCATCAGATCTTGGGCTCTGTGTTCAGGGAATTCCCCACCTTGTGAATTGTGGTGGAGGCAGCACCTTTTCCCAGATTCCCCAGCCTCCCTCGTAGCTAGAAGGTCATGAGGACCTGTAGTGAAGCGCTTCCAATTGGACACACCAGCCTTGCATTTTAAATGGAAACTGGAGACCCAAGGACTCTCAGGTCTCAGCAGGTCTCTGCTGACAATAGCTTTGACACCAAGAATAATTTTCTGGTGCAGCAGTGGAAGTAAGTCCATCACAGCATCAGTTTTAACAGCAGCAATGGTATCCTTATCGCATTAGTCATGGCTTGTTTCTGGCAAGCTGCACTCAGATCCACTTTTCCAGGCCTCCTGTGAGAGAATCAAATTCCTTCAGAAGATTCAAGTGAATAATACATGCCTTTTCTGCCTAGATCAGCTAGAATCAGGTTCTTTTGCTTATAAAGGGAGGGAGATCTCGAATGCTGCAAGTGCTTTTTTTTTTTTTTTTAATGACTGTATTTCTTGGAATGTTGTGGTTCTGTGGGTACCCCAGGAGCAATGTAGAGAAGACAAAGTAATGCAAGCCTGCATTTCTCTGGATTCTCTACCCGCTTCAATCAGAGCAGTTCCAGTTAATGTTCTCTTATGAAAAAGGGTTTCTGCTGCCAAGGAAAAAGTATGCAAACTGCATTTGGGTTTCAGGGAAGAAGTTCTTTGGTTTCTACCAAATTCCATTAATTTTTTCCTATATTTTCCCCAGATACCAAGACAAAGCTATTCTTCCAGACTGGGGTAAAATATTCTAGTAGTAAAGTGAGCCAAGGTGACCACCTATTCTTTTCTGACATTCACAGTTCATCCAGCTTATATTTTAACCAGGAATCTGGAGATCCAGTGTAGGTCGTATTTCTGCCATTTCTTAGCCGTGTCACCACAGGCAAATTCCTTATTCCCACTAAAATTATATTTACCTTTCTGTGAAACATAACAACTAATGCTCTTCTGTTAACCTCATATGAGACCTGCAGGCTCCAATGACATAGTAACTTTAAATGATATAGTAAGTAAAGGTGTCTTATGCACTTATAAACTATTATATGCAGGCAAGATGAAATTATTATTACAGTTACTGTCAGCATGAAATCTCGGATCAGTTGGTGAATTTATTTACTGGAAATGAATGAACTAAACTACTTAACCCAATGGAAGATAAAGCTGGTTAGTATCACAGGCAGAGAAGGCAATGGCAACCCACTCCAGTACTCTTGCTTGGAAAATCCCATGGATGGAGGAGACTGGTAGACTGTAGTCCATGGGGTTGCCAGTAGTCGGACATGACTGAGCGACTTCACTTTTTTCACTTTCATGCATTGGAGAAGGAAATGGCAACCCACTCCAGTATTCTTGCCTGGAGAATCCCAGGGATGGGGGAGCCTGGTGGGCTGCCGTCTATGGGGTCACACAGAGTCGAACACGACTAAAGCGACTTAGCAGCAGCAGCAGCAGTATCACAGGAAGATGTATAGTGTTCCTGGGTCTGTGGTTAAATTCTGAGGTGATACTGAAATTTTACAATATATAGTCTTTATACTTAAAGGGCCTATAGGCTCTGAATGACACTTGCTTTTGGTATATTTACAGAGAGATCCAACAGTAATAAAATGGTTGAAAGATACTATCCTTTACATTTTCATTTATATAAATTTCTTTATTTGTAATTATATATGAGTATCAATGAAAGGACAGATTTTATTAAGCACCTTCAAAGTGCAACACTGTCTTTTTCTATAGTTATATATAAAGGCCAGGATTGTTAGAGCACTGGTTATTAGTCTGAAGTGCTTTAATGCTTTAAGGCCAGGGTTGTTAGAGCACTGGTTATTAGTCTGTAGTGCTTTAAATCGTTGGAAGTATTTGAGAAGATTTGTATAACAGCACTGTTTTAGTAAGAAGCAAAGATTAATTGGATAATAATAAAAGAATTAGAAGGGTGAAATATCATTCAGATTTCCTTACCTGAGGAATTGAGACTATGGTATACAGAAAACAAAGATATGGTTAGATTTTCAGATGAAGCTTTAAAACATGTAAGAGTCTTCAAATGTGACCAAACTGAAAAGAGGTACAATGAGTACAGAATATTCTTGACTTTCATCCACTTTAAACAACCACTGCCACCTAGTAGCTTGCGACACTGTTGACGTTGAAGGAAGAAATCTTATTGAGCCTGGATCCTGTAAACCTAAGCAGGGTTGAAACAGAATAGAAAGAACGCTGAGCTGATATACAAAGAGATCTAAGTTTTTGGAGCACAAGGATTAAGGGCCATGTCATCTTGTGCAACATTATAAAATGCCTAGTCTTTTTCCAGCGGTCATGCATGGATGTGAGAGTTGGACTATAAAGAAAGCTGAGTGCAGAAGAATTGATGCTTTTGAACTATGGTGTTGGAGAAGACTCTTGAGAGTCCTTTGGACTGCAAGGAGATCCAACCAGTCCATCCTAAAGGAGACCAGTCCTGGATGTCCATTGGAAGGACTGATGTTGAAGCTGAAATCCAATACTTTGGCCAACTGATGTGAAGGGCTGACTCATTGGAAAAGACCCTGATGCTGGGAAAGATTGAGGGCAGGAGGAGAAGGGGATGACAGAGGATGAGATGGTTGGATGGCATCACCAACACAATGGACATGGGTTTGGGCAGACTCCTGGAGTTGGTGATGGACAGGAATGCCTGGCATGCTGCGGTTCATGGGATCGCAAAGAGTCGGACACGACTGAGCGACTGAACTGAACTGAGTCTGTAAAGACTGTCTAGCCATAAATGTCATTGTTCAGTCGCCCAGTCATGTCTGACTCTTGGCAACCCCATGGACTCCAGGGCACCAGGCCTCCCTGTCCCTCACCATCTCAGAGTTCACCCAAGTTCATGTCCATTGAGTCAGTGATGCCATCCATAATGGCAAAAATTTATGCTAGCCATAAATATCTATACTTATTTCTTATGAAATTCATAGCCAAAGCTGGGATCCAACAAGATTTCTAATAGCAGTAGACGTGCATTAAATCCACAGATCCCATCACATATATTTGAATTACTCATTTCTGTTTTCTTTTTGATCTTAATTGAATTTCTTCCAATATTGCTTCTGCTTCATGTTTTAGTTTTATGGCTATGAGGCATGTAGGATCCCAGTTCCTTGACCAGGAATTGAACCTGCACCCCCAACATTGGAAGGCAAAGTCCCAACCACCCGACCACCAGGGAATCCCCTTTCTCTTTCCTTTTGATTCAATAAGCCTCATATCTATCCTGAATTATTGAGTAGTGGAGGACAGTAAGAACCAGAGTAGTTAAGTAAAAAAGTAATAGGTAGGCAGACAGAGGCACAGTGAGAGAGAAAATGAAAATGAGCAGCCCCAAATCTTTCAAGGAATAAGTTCACAATTGATTTTTTCTAAAGTGTAATAACATTATGATATAAGTACATAACTGCTGATGACCTTGATTATGAGAGTGACTGTTTACCCTCAGGGCCAATATTCCATCACCCATAACTTCTTATCATTTTCCAAGAATAACAGGCCATTTTCAGATTTCTTGGTACCTTTTTAAATGCTGCCTGCTGCTTGAAAATTTCACCCTACTATCTACACTGTTCTCTCAGAAACTCCTTGTTCCAAGGTTCCTCATGTGGAAAGCCTTCTGAAATCTTCCCCAAACAGAGATGACATTTCTTCCCTCTGTGACACCACTGATTGCATTTTGTTTTCATCTTGCTATGTTCTTATCAACTCCTCATTATACTTCTATCAAAACAATGTATATTATATCAGTTTAAATGTGTATCAGTGTCGCTGTAGTTTGGGCTTCTTCAGATCAAACACTTTGTCTGTCAGTTCTGTATTCTAGATATTCTTTTAGTTGATAGCTGCTTGAGTAGATAACACCCCTCTTTCACATCTCAGGAGGATAATTCTGGGCAGAAATTGAATAAGTGTTTGATAGACCTAGACATTACTTTCTTATGAGGTTAGAGAATGAAGACAGAGTTTGTATAGACATCAGCATGCGTGTACCCATAAATCCTGAGCTTCTAAATACTGTCTTAGAGTCTCACTCCGGGTGCATAGAGAGAGTTTGCCTGCTAGTAGATTTTATCAGGGAGGTTTACCAAATTTTGACTTTCTTTTGTAATCAAGGATCTCTGTACTGATGATATTCAGACATAATTTCTGGGGTTCTTCTATTTCTCTAGAGAGTACCCCTACACCTTTACCCAGGGTTATAGCTCCTGACTGCCAGTCACTGCTCTGGAAGCAAGGCAAGAGAGGATGCCCAGGAACCTAAGGTTAAATATGCAGAACATGGAGGAAATAGAGATCGCCCAAAAAAGGAAGAAAGATTACAAAGCAAAAAATAGTATGATTATTAGCAATCTCCAATGGATAAGAGAAGTTATTATATCCATAGGACTAGGGTGCTACGACAAAGGAAATAAAAATATGCTAGCCAACATAAATGCAATAGAAATGTCAGAAAATAAAATGAAAGATGTGTCCTCAAAAGCAGAGCAAAATGGTAAAAAAACAAAAAGTGGAAGAGGTAGAAACAGAGAAATGACATCATGAGAAGAATTTGATGGAGGGGGCCATGCACCAAGGCATGCAGGCAACTCTAGAAGCTGGACAAGGCAAGAAGATGGACTCTCTCTTAAATCCTCCAGAAAGGAAGGCAGCCTGGTCAACACCTTGATTTTAGCCCAGTGAGATGCATTTTGAACTCAGCTATAAGATCAAAAA
Source organism: Budorcas taxicolor (assembly GCF_023091745.1). Classification (NCBI taxonomy): domain Eukaryota; kingdom Metazoa; phylum Chordata; class Mammalia; order Artiodactyla; family Bovidae; genus Budorcas; species Budorcas taxicolor. The sequence continues at coordinate 103,571,929 of NC_068911.1, forward strand.
TTCATGTTATTTAAGCCAAGCATATAGTAATTTGTTACAGAAGCAAGAGAAAACTAAAAAAAGGCCATATTGTATTTGTTATTTATTCCCTCCCTTAATTGCTTTAGGGCATCTACCCTACCCCTGCTGTCCTTGTCCATAACCCTTGATCCCCAGAAGTCTTTCCTTCCCACAGGTCTCTGCTTTGCGAGAATACACAGCCTTCTCTACTCACTGAACTGGACCAGTCTTAACTCCTCTTTGGCTTTGTGTCAGTACTGCGGAGGGGCACTGAGTTAGCTCAGACTCTGGCTGACCTCCCTCACGTCCACCCTAAGCCCCTGGTGAAAACATCATTGACAAGGATAACAAACCCCTTGAGATTCTTTAGCATCATCACATGAAGAGGGTTCCGTCCTGTGTCATCCTTTTCCCCTCTTAGGCCTCAAATGCACTTACCTGACTGCTTTCAGCATAAAGATGCATCTCAATTATCTTGAGTGAACTCTCCATGCATGGTGTTTAAATAAACAAACAAACAAAAAATGCCTTTAATTTCCCAGCTTATCTCTGACTGAATCCTTGATGTGGGTCAGCAAAACTATCCCAGTAGGGTTCAGTTCTTGCCAATCCACAGATAACTATTAACTTAAGAGCATTTCTTTTAGAGTTGCAACATCTTGCAAAGACTGCTGGAAACTGGAATCCTTAGTCAGATCTAAAGGGAAAAGAGTCAGTGGGTCTACCAAGAACATAGTGACTAGCAATCCCAAAGAAGACTGCTGAATGCAAAGGGCCATTAGTAGTGGGGGAACCAGTGGGATGGGCAGGCGAGATTCCGCAGAGGCAGGACTCTCTGCAAGAGAGGCTGAGTTCATTTGAGTTAAGAATCTGAGTCATATGCCAAAGTGGCTGGCTTGGTCATATTTTGCCCCAGTTACCCATTTCCCTCAGATCTCAGACTAAAATCTAATTATACATAGTGTGGAAAGAGGCCTGGTGGGAATACCCACAGCCTCTCTCCCATCACTTAGAGGGCTAAGAAGGTACGTGCAAATCTAAACAAAACTGGCAACCAGGATTTTGCATCAAGGTAGCAGAACCTCATTTTAAGAGACAACCAAACTGTCGGGGATAAAGAACAGATTCTTCTGTTCTCTTTGATTCTCCAAGGTTATTTTTATTAAAATGGAAATAACCAAGACTAAATGCAGGGCTTACATGTTGATGAAAGAACTGCCTCACCAGCAGCTGAGGTATAATTGTCTTCTCTTGCTCCTGAACTCAGCATTCGGCTGTTCATTAATTAATGGCACACCCATGAGTATAGCATTTCCAAACTATGGGCTCCTAAGCAATTCCTCAGCAAACACCATGTTGCCTGCCTTAGTATCGCTGCTTCTTGCTGTTATGGACTTCTAATTATAATTTTATTCATTTTTCACTTGGCACATCTGTAGAGAACTGCATAAGTCATTTTATGAGCTGTTGCGGAGGGCATAGAAATAAATAGAATGGAATCAATGTGTCAAGGTGCTGAAAGCTGATGGCTGGGATGACCTCCAGAGGAAACACAGAATGTGTGGCCACTGCCTTGAGGTTAAGAATACAAAGCTCAGATTACTTCCCTATACCCTAAGCCTTCTATTTTTACTATCAACAAAAAGTTTTCTGAAATGATTTTAATAAAGTAGATTAAGGAAATGTTTGGGCACTTCACATTTTAAACATGTATCAGTTCAGTTCAGTTCAGTCACTCAGTCATGTCTGACTCTTTGTGACCCCATGAATCTCAGCACGCCAGGCCTCGCTGTCCATCACCAACTCCCGGAGTTCACTCAGACTCACGTCCATCGAGTCAGTGACGCCATCCAGCCATCTCATCCTCTGTCATACCCTTCTCCTCCTGCCCCCAATCATTCCCAGCATCAGAGTCTTTTCCCGTGAGTCAACTCTTCGCATGAGGTGGCCAAAGTACTGGAGTTTCAGCCTTAGCATCATTCCTTCCAAAGAAATCCCAGGGCTGATCTCCTTCAGAATGGACTGGTTGGATCTCCTTGCAGTTCAAGGGACTCTCAAGAGTCTTCTCCAACAGTTCAAAAGTATCAATTCTCCAGCGCTCAGCTTTCTTCACAGTCCAACTCTCACATCCATACATGACCACTGGAAAAATCACAGCCTTGACTAGACGGACCTTTGTTGGCAAAGTAATGTCTGATTTTGAATATGCTATCTAGGTTGGTCATAGTTTTTCTTCTAAGGAGTGAGCATCTTTTAATTTCATGGCTGCAGTCACCATCTGCAGTGATTTTGGACCCCCAAAAATAAAGTCTGACACTGTTTCCACATCTATTTCCCATGAAGTGATGGGACCAGATGCCATGATCTTAGTTTTCTGAATGTTGAGCTTTAAGCCAACTTTTCACTATCCACTTTCACTTTCATCAAGAGGCTTTTTAGTTCCCTATACCTTATTTCTAATTATATCTCAGTAAATCTGCAAAAAGTGAAAAAAAAAAGAAATGTTTGGGCAATCAATGAGATTCTATTGGATGCTCATAATATTTACCTTATGGGAAAAATGATATATTTTCCCATTATATGTAACGTGTATTTCCCAAGTTTCCATGAAACTGGCCCAAATGAAGTCAAATCATTGGCTATAACCTGTATTTTACTTGATTTTATCAACATTCACCAGTGAAGGACTTCCAGGAACACATGTGTTTTGAGTCAAACTGGTGTTCATGCAGTATGGACTCAAGGCTGTCCACTCACACCACTGGCCTGGCAAAGCCTACACTGTTTGGGGGATCCTTGTTCTACAAAGATGAGGAAATACGGACTGTCTGAGTCAGTGAGTTACCCAAGGGCATGCACTCCTAAGAGACTGACCCAGATAGTACTTTGCGCTTCTGTACTTTGGCAAAGTACTTTGATAGTACTTTGACTCCAAGCATGGTATCTTCTTTCTGCATTAGATCTAATCAATCTCCTGTCTAAACATACAATCATCACTCATGATCCCAGTGTTATCCATTAGTACGGACTTTCACAATCACACAGATTAGTTTCCTTTGGTGGGTAAACTGAAATAGCAGCAACGGGCTGCCAGACTAAGGGAGCAGGATGGAGCCAAGGGGTCAGGTTCTAAAATAGGCCTCATGAGACCAAAGGGCAGAGGTCCCTGAAGACAGTGAACCACAGGAACTTTGTGTGCAGATCTAAGGAGGAGGCAGTGCCAAACACAGGCCTCACCCTTTGCTGGACTGAGCAAAATTTAGGTGATACTTTGTAGTTAACATCTAGTAATATCTAGCAATTAGACTTTACCGTTTATCACTAAACAGAAATCCATGTAAGTATTAACCTACCACCCATTCTATGCCAAGCATATGCACCATGGTTTGTTAGTTTTCATCTATTTATACAATCTTCACTAAAGTCCTTAAGGTCCTTTAGGACAGAGAATGTCTCTTGCTTCTTGTAATCCCTAATTACCTTGCTTAAAATGCATGATTAATATTGGGTTGGCAAAAAAGTTCATTCAGGTTTTTTTTATAATATCTTATGGAAAAACCCGAATGAACTTTTTGGTCAACCCAATAGCTTTTGTTGTTTCAAATGCTGAAGGGAGTGGAAATTCAACCAGCATTACCCAAATTAATCTTCCCTGAATAGCGTCAGTGCCCTTCCTCAGGTTATGTATCCCACCTACACATGCACATCCCGGAACAGCTCTGCAAGTCACCGATGTGGGCATTTCTGGCTTTCCTTCTTTTTGAACATTTGCTTCCTTTTTCTTTTTCAAGATTCAGAAAACCAAACCCTCAGCTTCTTGGAGAAAGAAGTTGTTCATCTAGTGCAGCTCAATTATTTCTTCTTGGACGGCCAGGTCCTCAGAAAGTAAGCACTTGACTTTTTCAAAAGCAGTGAACATTTCGTCTCCCTTCCTTGAGACAAGCACCAAGTCACATATCATTGCTGCTTGACGCCCCAGCCTGTTCACTCTTAACTGCTTCTTCCTCTCTCAGCTTCAAGCGAGAGCTCCAGGTTGTGCAGGGTTCCTATCTGCACTATCTTTCTTACTCCTGACATTTCTCTGAACTTCAAGTACTCAGGGAAGATGCTATTTCTCTGTGTTTACCAACTGCATTGGTGTGGACAGAAGGGCACATCCCACACACCATTTACAGCAACGGTTTCTTAGGATCAGTCATTTTTAAGCCATACACCTCCTGAGGCTCTGAAATATGTTATGGCAGGAACTGCTGCTCCCTTTCTCCATCATGCATGTGTCAGACATGCCTTAGGCCTTCTGGGCATCTGCTCTTCACCAGTGGGTCCCTCTCTGCCCCCCACCTCTTGGTAAAGTTCTCTGAGGAATGAGTTATAGAAAAACACAGCAGCCCACTGGGAAACGTCATCCACAATATTTTAGTTCCCAGCTTGGCAAAAATAGGTAGGCAATTAACTGAAGGTTTGCCCAGTGCAGGTTCTGTTCATAAGCATAATTTTTCAAAGTTAAAAATAAACACCTCCTTCTGCTCCTCTTGTTTCTAAAGTGCTCTGGGGAGCTCACAATGGTGATTTTGTACATTTCATTTCACCAGTCAGTTTTTGGAAAGATAACTGTGGACTGGGCATTCTATATAATTCTTGTAATATTTTAATGTAAGGGATGGACAAGGCCATTGGCTTTTCTGGGATGACAAACAGATAACAAGATCCTAAGAACAGCATGTGGGTAGAACAATGGCAATGCTGTTTACTGGCAGAAACACAGAGGAGGGTCACTGAATGTAGCCCTAATGGAAGGCAGAAAATGAAAACTGGAAAGTTCTTTGGAAGGAAGACATGTAAACTGAGAGTTAAAGATTGAGGAGTTAGTATGTTTTAGAAGAGATTGGTAGAAAGGAGGGGGAAAAAAGAATTCTTAATACTGTTGTCCTCCACCTCATGTGTATCATTAGCACACCCTGGGAAATCTATAGCTACTGCTTCTTAAGAATTCATTATACCTGGTGAATGCCATGGCCCTCTGGCCCCATGTAATTTCTATGCTTTTGCTTAATTAAGACACTGTGATAGACTGGGCAGACATTTCCTGGCAATTAATAATCAGCTGGAGGAGCTTAAGTCTTGAAGCAAAGCTGTGAAAATATGCACTTATATACAAAAGTTGTCAAATTATTATCTTTTCATGTCTTGATCAACCCAAAGTTGAAAAGGCACATCGTGTGGTCGGCAAGCTGCATGCACAGTTTTGTTCTTTTCCTAATCATTAAAAGCTAAGGACACAGGAAGAGAGAAGCACACGCTCTTTTGCATTAGGTGTTTGGAATCCAAGTTAACTTGGAGAACTTTCCTAAAAGTAACTGCTGATCGATACCGCGTTTCGTTACTTAGAGCGATTTGTGGTACAACCATCATAAAGTCATTTATCAGGTTGGCCAACAAGTTCATTTGGATTTTTCCATCAGATGTTATAAAAACCTGAATGACTATTTAGTCAACCCAATATAAATGGGTTTATCAGCTCAAAGTATGAAACTTGAATTATGCACAGAAATGACATATAGTATCATTATTTCCCCATAATGAATTCATAGGAAATTGGGCAATTCAATGCAGCAGACATTTATTAAGCTCCTACTATACTATGCAGAGAAAGCAATGGCAACCCACTCCAGTACTCTTGCCTGGAAAATCCCATGGGCGGAGGAGCCTGGTAGGCAGTCCTTGGGGTCGCGAAGAGTCAGACACAGCTGAGCGACTTCCCTTTCACTTTTCACTTTCATGCATTGGAGAAGGAAATGGCAACCCACTCCAGTGTTCTTGCCTGGAGAATCCCAGGGACGGGGGAGCCTGGTGGGCTGCCGTCTGTCTATGGGGTCGCACAGAGTTGGACACGACTGAAGAGACTTAGCAGCAGCAGCATACTATACTACAGTATAGCTCCTACTGTACTCTACTACACATGGCAGAGCTTCCTAGGTGGCGCTAGTGGTGAAGAACCCACCTGCCAATGCAGGAGACAAGAGAGATGCTGGTTTGATCCCTGGGTCAAGAATATCCTCAGGAGGAGGGCATGGAAATCCACTCCTGTATTCTTGCCTGGAGAATCCTATGGACAGAGGAGCCTGGAGGGCTACGGTCCATAGGGTCGCAAAGAGTCAGACATGACTGAAGTGACTTAGCATGCACTCATGTATGCAAATACATGCCATCATGTGTGAATCATATGCTGCATGGACCATAATGGGGTACATCAGGATATACTACAAGCAAGAAAATGATGTTTTCCCTCTGTTTTAAAGCAGCTTCTTTCTTTCTCTAATCTTTATAAAACTAAAGGCAAAATCTGTACTTGTGTGAAGGAGATAGGGCAGAGAGCTCTCAGTAAGGACTGAGCCACTTAATAAATTTAATAAATTTGCAGCCTCTTGTTTCACCTTGTCACAACCTTGCTCTCCTGCAGTATCTGTGGCCTGTATCACATTTAATGCCTCTTTCATTTTCCTTACACTATTATCCAGTTCAGCTTTGTCTGTCAGCTCTTATGCAAGCTACACAAGTGGAATTCTCCTTGGACTCTTCTGGCTCAAACATAAATCGAAAAACAGCAACTTTGGCAATGTTTCTGTTGCCAATAGAACAAAAGAAAGATTGCCAATATTTCTTTGGCAATACATTTCAGTACACTCATATCTCAACGAACTGAGTCAAAGAGGCCAGCTTGTTTTTACTGACAGCCTAAAGACAGAATCACTTTAGAGTGATGAAAAAGGCTTATTTTGAAAGTACAGTTAAAGGGGATTGTGTGGTGGGGGGAAAAAAACCTCATGGTCATGGAATTTTACTGTTCAGGAAACCAAAAATTGAAATGTTTAGACTATCGTACAACCCTATTATAGAGTGTTGGGGAAAAAAATTGGGCCTTCATTAATGTACCCTTTAGAGAAGAGCAAAAAACACTGAGTATAATTCAATCAGGAGAATTAACTAGAACAGGGAGTCTATTTTGAATTTCTCACAATGGAATGAATGGCACACCTAACCCTCACTGCCTCTCAGATGGACCAGTCAGGCTGGGAGACCAGGATTATCACATTATCTTAGTGACACTAGGCCATCCCCTGTATACTTGACCCATCCAGTAGTGTATGCTGAGAGTGGTGCCCTGAAAGGACCCTAGTGGCATTGGAGAATGGCTTGGGGCTTTGATACTGAGGAGATAAAGGTGTCTAAGCCAGGACTTTGTAGGGTTCTTAAGCTTTTCATGGAATTTCTTGGAAAAACAGTAGAGGGGATGACAGACGTTACCTCTGGTTTTTCACTGCCCCTTTTCCATGGTCTTATTCTAGCTCTCTCCCACCCCTTCCCACCATGACAGAAAATGTGGAGCATGCACATGGGCTTGCTTCGCTTTTCTTGTGTACACAGAGACACTGCACAAATCTGGTGACTCTGCATATGCAGTGTGAGCATTTCATGACTTGGATGAAAGTAGATGAAGCACAACAGGTCCTACTGTGTAGTACAGGGAACTGTATTCAATATCCTGTGATAAACTATACTGGAAAAGAATATTAAAAATGTATGTATATACACACATATATATGTATACACACACACACATATATATATGTGTGTGAATCACTTTGCTGTATAGCAGAAATGAACAGAACATTATAAATTAACTATACTTCAATTTAATAAAAGAAAAAAAGGAGCTGGATGTTCTTTACCAGAATTGTACATACATCCTCAAGCTAACATCTATCATTCTCTAGATCTGAAACATAAAATCTATGTGGTCTTACACACCCTTTTCCCAATATGAACACATTGCTAATGCATATCCTGAGTCACAAAGCTCTGTAGACAAAAGCAGGTGGAAAATTTTGGGAAAAGAACTTGAAAAAAATGCGAGCTAGAGCTCTGGAAGAGCTAATAAAAAGTATGATTTTTATTATGTTTTTAGCCACGTCTAAGAGTACCTAAGGGCTGTACTAGAGATTTCTTTTATCTTGGGCACATTCTAGACAACATTTCTCAACCTCCCCTGCAGTTAGGTGACATATGACTGCATCTGGCTTGTAGGATATGAGCACAAGTGATGACTGTCCTTCTGTGTTCAGTCCTTTTTTGTCTGTTATTGCTGTTGGGATTGACACTCAGGGAGACCATGGACGCTCCACAGTGAAGAAGCTGGATTCTCTCTCACTCCGCATCTCTGAAAGACTGTGTACATCATTGTTATGGACTGAGCTGTGGCCTTTTCCCACCAAAAAAATATCCTGTGAAGGCTTAATCCTCAATGTGACTTTATTTGGATGAAGGGTCTTTAAGGGAGTAATTAAGGTCAAATGAAGCCTTATGGTAGGGTTCTAATTCAGTAGGACTGATCCTAATAAGAAGAGGGACATTGGAGCTGGTCTATATGTCTACTCTATGCTAGTATTGTACTGTTTTGATTATTATAGTTTTATAATATAGAAACAGAAAGTCAACAAAGTAACTATATAATGATACAGGGGTCAATTCATCAAGAGGATATAAAATAGAAAACATATATGTACCCAACATTCCGTTCAGTTCAGTTCAGTTCAGTCGCTCAGTTGTGTCCGACTCTTTGCGACCCCATGAATCGCAGCACGCCGGGCCTCCCTGTCCATCACCAACTCCCGGAGTTCACTCAGACTCGCGTCCATCGAGTCAGTGATGCCATCCAGCCATCTCATCCTCGGTTGTCCCCTTCTTCTCCTGCCCCCAATCCCTCCCAGCATCAGAGTCTTTTCCAATGAGTCAACGCTTCACATGAGGTGGCCAAAGTACTGGAGTTTCAGCCTTAGCATCATTCCTTCCAAAGAAATCCCAGGGTTGATCTCCTTCAGAATGGACTGGTTGGATCGCCTTGCAGTCCAAGGGACTCTCAAGAGTCTTCTCCAACACCACAGTTCAAAAGCATCAATTCTTTGGCGTTCAGCCTTCTTCACAGTCCAACTCTCACATCTATACATGACCACTGGAAAAACCATAGCCTTGACTAGATGGACCTTAGTCGGCAAAGTAATGTCTCTGCTTTTGAATATGCTGTCTAGGTTGGTCATAACTTTTCTTCCAAGGAGTAAGTGTCTTTTAACTGGATCACCTGAATATACAAAGAAAATATTAACAGAAATGTAGGGAGTCATAGGTAGCTATAAAATAATAGTAAAGGGTTTTAATACTTTCAACAATGGATAACTCATCCTGACAAAAATAATAAGGAAATGGTGGTATTTGATGACAGTATATACCAAATAGGCCTAACAGACATATACAGAGGTTCCATTCAACAGAAGCAAAGTACATATTCTTCTCAAGTGCACATGGAACATTCTCCAGGATAGGTCATTTGATAGGTCACAAAACAAGTCTTATCAAATATAAGAAGACTGAAATCATATCAAGTATTCTTTACCACCAAATGGCATAAAACTAGAAATCAATAAGGGAAGAATAATTAGAAAATTAAAAAGGAAGTCAAAATTAAACAACATACTCCTGAACAACCATCCTTTCTAAAGGTCTAATATTAACTTGGCTTAGTCTGAAGAGATGTGCAGCGCAGGGCTGAATTAGGGACATATATAACTGAAGAACCAAAAAGTGGAGCTAGGGTATTTAAAAGTTCCCACGTGTTTGTAACAATCATCAGCAGTTGTATGTATAAGTTGGATCCATCATCTCAACATTTATAAATAAAAAATATGCTGTAAATATAACTAAAGAACTTTGTAATTAAAATGGTACCATTCCTAACCGGTGGTTTTTTGTTTTTTTGTTTTTTTAAGATTTTTAAAGAGAGAAGAGTTAAACTTTAGAAAGTTAATTAATTAGTTATTATTATTTATTTACTTTTAGCTGTGCTGGGTCTCCATTGCTGTGTGTGGGCATCCTCTAGTTATGGCATTGGTGCATGGTTGTCTCATTGTGGTGACTTCTCTTGCTGAAAAGCATGGGCTCTAGGTCCATGGGCTTCAGTAGCTGCAGTGCTCAGCCTTCAGTAGCTGTGGCTCATGGGGTTAGTTGCTCCGCAGCATGTGGGCTCTTCCTGGGTCAGAGATCGAACCCTTGTTCCCTGCATTAGCAGGTGGATTCTTAATTACTGGAGCTCCAGGGAAGTCCCATTAACTGGTATTTTGAGGGTAATGGAGTAAGGATCAGGGTAGAATATATGAATTTTAAAACAAATCTATTACTCAGCCCCAGAAAATAAAAGCTCAGTCTGACTAATGTACAGAGAAAATAAGCCATCTTCTAAGTATACCAGTGATTTTTTAAAGGAGCTGAACTATGGGGGAAGGGAGAGGATTTGTTTATAAGAAACTCCATGCAAATTCACAAAGCATTTATGTTTATCAGAAGGGAATATTTGTTTAAAAAGCTTGAGAAACAAGAGCTGAGGGTATTCTGATAAGCTGTCATTGATGCTAAAGGCATTAATGTATGCCTTTGTAGCCTTGGGTAAGTCCCATAACCCACCTGAGCCTCAGTTTGCTCATCTGTTAAATGAAGCTATATTGAAATAGTTATGTGTAAGATGTGTGTATGTGGGTTTATGAGCAATGTGAACATGTATTTACAAATGTTAAAAGGTTTCTCAGTTGTGGTGTAAATATGATAAAACTAAGAAACTAATATTTTATTTTCATGATAACTAACACATCTCATCAGGTTATGCAGGCCTTAGAGCAATTTTGTCTCCAGTTTCCAAAGCTTAGATCTTATATCTCAAAAATAACAATACTTAACTAGAAACACTTTTTGTATTTACCTTGTAATTAAAAAGAAAAGAATCAGCTCTTAAGATTAACTGTAGTTGACAGCCATGGCTCTTGAAAGATCACATTTTCTGAACATTAAATTTATCTCCTGGAGGAGTAAAACACAACACACATATCTAGACCCCTCAACCTAAAGCCTCCACCACCACTGTGGGAATTAGATCATCAAATCATCCCCAAGAAGGGCAGTCATCCTAAAGTCATTACAGTTCAACAAGAGCAAAGGGAAGACTTAATCAGAAAATTGGGTTCCTGAGACATAATAAAGCAGGTTAATTTAGAAATAAGGAATGACACCATGAGAGATATGTAGCATCATCACTCTTGAGAAGCATGTGAGAAAAATCCAGAATGATATTCTCTGGGTGATACATATTTGGAAGTGTACATTTACTTCAGCTCTCTTTTCCCTGCTTGAGAGACTGATACTGCCTAGAACATAATTCAAAGCAGCAACTGGAGTTTCATCTCATACTTCAGAAGGATTGAAAAGTCTGCATGAACATTGAAAGGTCTTCGTGGCAGTAGGGGAGGATGATGGAGAGTTTCTGGGGTGAGTGGTGTTTTGTTTTACCATTGTTTTTAGTCTCTAAGTTGTGCCCGACTGTCTTTGTGACCCCGTGGACTCTAGCCTGCCAGGCTCCTCTGGCCATAGGATTCTCCAGGCAAGTATACTGCAGTGGTTGTCCTTTCTTCCCCCAAGGGAATCTTCCCAACCCAGGGATCAAATCTATGTCTCCTGCACTGGCAGGTGGATTCTTTACCACTGAGCCATGAGGGAGGCCCCCAAAGGTATTTATATAGAGATAAACCTAGTCTCTACCTTCTCTCCTGTGTCTCTGCACCCTTCCCTCATTTTTTAAAGGAAACCTGTCTTATATTTAGGATTAACCTGGTGATTTCATCTCAAGATTCTTTGTTACTTCCTAATTGCATCTACAAAGATTATTTTTAAATAAGGTCACATTCTGATGTTCAAGATGCACATACATTTTGGGAAGACACTATTTATCCCACTACACCTTTTTCTTTTTTTAACTAATTTATATTTGATTAATGATGCCCAAGTTTTATATAGTGACAAGAGCACCTATGGTTAATTGCTGAATTTCTGATTAGAAAAGGAAATATGGTCCTCAGCAGCCAATAGCAAATATGCTCTCTAGGTTGCTCATAACTTTTCTTCCAAGGAGTAAGCATCTTTTAATTTCATGGCTGCAATCACCATCTGCAGTGATTTTGGAGCCCCCCAAAATAAAGTCAGCCACTGTTTCCACTGTTTCCCCATCTATTTGCCATGAAGTGATGGGACTGGATGCCATGATCTTCGTTTTCTGAATGTTGAGCTTTCAGCCAACTTTTTCACTCTCCTCTCACTTTCTTCAAGAGGCTCTTTAGATCTTCTTCGTTCCCTGCCATAAGGGCGACATCATCTGCATATCTGAGGTTACTGATATTTCTCCCGGCAGTCTTGATTCCAGCTTGTGCTTCTTCCAGCCCAGTGTTTCTCATGATGTACTCTGCATATAAGTTAAATAAGCAGGGTGACAATACACAGCCTTGATGTACTCCTTTTCCTGTTTGGAACCACTCTGTTGTTCCATGTCCAGTTCTAACTGTTGCTTCCTGACCTGTATACAGGTTTCTCAAGAGGCAGGTCAAGTGGTCTGGTATCCCCATCTCTTTCAGAATTTTCCTTTACCTTATCGTTATATAAAGCTCTGTCTTCCTTGGCCTTTCCAAGTCAGTGCTTAGCCTGCTTGCAAGTGCTTCATTGTGTTAGATTCTTCCCACATACCACACTACTCGTTTCTCCTACATATCAGGTCTTCTGTGATTCTTCACAGAAAAGGACAGTGCAGAAATGAGAATTGCTCTCTCTCTCAGCAGCACCTGGCTAGTCCAGTTTTCCCTCTTGCTTTGCTCAGATTGGTCATTGCTTTTCTTCCAAGAGCAAGCATCTTTTAATTTCATAGCTGCAGTCACCATCTGCAGTGATTTTGGAGCCCCCCAAAGTAAAGTCTCTCCAAAGTTATGGCCAACTTAGACAGGATAGTAAAAAGCAGAGACATTACTTTGCTGGCAGGGGTCTGTGTAGTCAAAGCTATGGTTTTTCCAGTAGTCATGTAGGGATGTGAGAGTTGGACTATAAAGAAAGCTGAGAGCCAAAGAATTGATGCTTTTGAACTTTGGTGTTGGAGAAGACTCTTGAAAGTCCCTTAGACTGCATGGAGATCAAATCAGTCAATCCTCAAGGAAATCAGTCCTGAATATTCATTGGAAGGACTGATGCTGAAGCTGAAATTCCAATACTTTGGCCACCTGATGTGAAGAACTGACTCCTTGGAAAAGACTCCGATGCTGGGAAAGATTGAAGGCAGAAGGAGATGGGGATGACAGAGGATTAGATGGTTGGATGGCATCACTGACTTAATAGACTTGAGTTTGAGCAAGCTCTAGGAGCTAGTGATGGACAGGGAAGCCTGGTGTGCTGCAGTCCATGGGATCACAAAGAGTCAGACATGACTGAATTGAACTGAACTTGCTCAGATGGATCCCATGGTGTCAAATCTCAGAAGCATCAGAGCATTTGTCTTTCCTGCCTATCCCTTTAACAGTTCCTTACTCCTGCTATGATTTTCCATTTAATTTCTTATTGTTGTTGTTGTTGTATGTGTGCTCAGTCATATCCGACTCTTTGAGACCTCACGAACTGTGACCCACGAAGCTCCTCTGTCTGTGTAATTTTTCAGGCAAGAATACTGGAGTGGGTTGCCATTTCCTTCTCCAGGGGATCTTTCCAAACCAAGGATCAAAACCCTTGCTTCTTGCATCACCTGAATTAGTAGGCAGATTCTTTACCGTACCACCTGGGAAGTCCTTTAATTTCTTAGGTTTCTTAATTTCATAATGCATTTTTGTATATCACGTGGGTACGGAGATACCATGGAATTGAAATGAGAAGGGAATGAGCTTTAGCATACTGCATCAGGTGAGTTTGTTTACCCTAACACATTTGTTTTTGTGCCTTCCAAACATTATATGTCTGTGAGCCCTGGACAACAAACCAGGGCTTGTGCACTTCTATTGCTCAGTTATGCTTGATGAATCTGGTGCTGGAGGAAGTTTTATGGTAGAATTAAAAGTAATCATGTCACTTAAAAACAGCTGTTTACAGCTATAGTTGAGGATCACTGAGGGTGCCTCTCACAATTCCTGTGCCTGTGGCTGACATTCCTCAAAAAGACTAAAGTTCACTGAGACCAAGTTTCTACTGGACCCTTATTTTCCTCCACTCAACACTACATATTCCCCCAAAAATAGGACCAAGAATTTTACTCTTTCATGCATTAATTAGCAATTTAAGAAATGTAGAAGGAGAAGGAGGGGAAATTACAACTGCAAAACTTACTCATTTTTAAAAGCATTTACTTATTTTTTGGTTGTGCCAGATCTTAGTTGTGACATGTAGGATCTTTAATTTTAGCATGTGAACGTTTAGTTTCAGCACGTGGGATCTAGTTTCCTGACCAGGGATTGAAACAGGCCCCCTGCATTGGGAGTGCAGAGTCTTAGCCACTGGATCACTACAGCAGTCCCACAAAACTTACTCTTTCTACAGACTTATAAAGGTCCCATTTCTTCACGGACTATGAGAAATTGAGCAAATGTAACAGCCACACTGGGTTCATCAACCAACATAAGTGATAGGTGGGGTGCAAGTCCCCATCTTCGTCTCTTTGCTCTATGACATAAGAGCCATTTTGACTGTAGGAGCCAAAAGCACTGTCTGCGAGGCCCACTGTATGTGTATAGTCAGAAAACAGAAATGACAATGCGGTACATACCCTAGGGTTTATGTGTCTACCAAAAAGAGAAATGGTTACTTTAGAATCCAGACCTTGAAGATAGACAAAATGGAGTTTCAGTCTTTAACCTCCGCCCCTTCTATCTGTGTGATCTTCAGCAAGTTTCTGAAAATATTGGAGTTTCAGCTTCTTCAGCTGTAAAGTAGGAATAATAATTTCACCAGCAAGTACCAGATCCCTGTTGGGGACAGTTGGCATACTAGAAAGAGTAACTGATTACCTTTCAACAGTAAGAAAACAAAGCCTGATTAAAATATAGGTCAAAGACCTTAACACACATCTCACCAAGTAAAATATGTATTTAGTTGCTCAGTCGTGTCTGACTCTTTGTGACCCCATGGACTCTATCCCACCAGGCTGCTCTAGCCTGGGGATTTTTCAGGCAAGAATACTCGAGTGGGTTGCCATTTCCTTCTCCAGAAAGATAATATACGGATAGCATATAAGCATATGAAAAGATATTCTACCTCATATGTTATCAGGGAGATGCAAATTAATACAATAAGAAGGTATAGCTATTAATACACACTTATTAGACACTAGAATACTGGCCACACCAAATGGTGATGAGAATGCAGAGTGACAGAACTCTCATCCATTGCTGGTGGAAATGAAAAATGGTACAGCCAGTTTGGAAGACATTTTGGCAGTTTCTTAAAAAACTAGACACATGCTTATCATATGATCTGTGAAAATCACATTTCTTCGTATTAACTCAATGGAGCTGAAAATGTATGTCTGCATAAAACCCCACAAATGGATGTTTATAGAAACTTATTCATAATTACCCAAAGTTGGAAGCAACCAATGTGTCCTTCAGTAGGTGAATGGATAAATAGACTGTGGTATATCACAAAAAAAGGAGTACTGTTCAGTGTTAAAAAGAAATGAACTATCAAGCTATGAAAAGACATGGAATAAACTTAAGTGCCTATTACTTAGTTAAAGAAGCTAATATGAATAGACTACATATTGTATGATTCTATTATATGACATTCTAGAAAAGGCAGACTATTTAGATAGTAAACAGATCAGCTGTTTCCGGGGCAGGAGATGGAGAGAAGGATGAATAGAGAAAGCACTGAGAATTCCCATAGCACCACCTGGGAAGGCCCTTCAGAGTAGTGAAAATACTCTGTATCGTAATATAATGGTAGATACATGTTCCAGCAGAGATGGCACAAAAGCTGAAACCAGAGGGGAGATGTGACCTTTACAGAGCTAATGCCTTTTTTGTTGTTCAGTCACTCAGTCATGTCCGACTTTCCGTGACTCCATGGACTGCAGGACTCCAGGCTGCCCTGTTCTTCACCATCTCCTGGAGCAAATGAATGACCAACACAAGTGGTTGGGGCACATCGGTTCTCTTTTCCTATTTCCTTTCAGAGTGCATTATAAGTTTCTGATAAAGCACGCACACCTTGTTTTGTTCTCCAAATCCAGAGAATGGTGATCAGGTTATTTCCAGCTTAGAGAATGTGATGAGTTACTATTTAAGACAGGGATATTTAGTCTAATATTTAAATTCCTTGAAAATATTGCCTTAATTTGGGAATTCCTGGCAGTCCAGTGATTAGGACTCAATGCTTCCACTGCCAAGGGCATGGGTTCAGTTCCTGGTAGGGGAACTAAGATCCTGCAAGCCACGCAGCATGCCCCCCGAAAATGGCCATAAATTATGAGCATGAAATAAACTAACAGGAAAATGTAAAGGTAAGTGATAATCCAGTCACAGTCGGTGACTTTCTCTTCTTCCTCACTGTGTGCTTTCCCATCCAAGCTAATGATAATCTGTCTGCCAGCCTCACCACCCTCTTCCCCATCTCTCTCCCATCTCTCTCTTTTAAGAAAAAAAATTATGTGGACCATTTAAAAAGTCTTTATTCAATTTGTTACAATATTGCTTCTGTTTCATGTTTTGGTTTCTTAGCTGGGAGGCATCTGGGATCTTAGCTCCCTGACCAGGGATTGAACCCACACTCGTTATGTTGGAAGGCAAAGTCTTAACCACTGGATCACGAAGAAAGTCCCCCCACCACATCTTTCTTTAATCAAAATTTACCTTCACATCATAAGTTAAGTGCTGCTCCTTGAAGGAACTTACACTGGGTTTCCCAAACTTCATTTTATCTTTCCATTTTAAAACCATTATATCACTTTCATAGTACTTAACAAAATGAATCTTGTGGTTTTGATATTGAAATTTCTATCTTCTCCTTTGATAATGGACATTTTCCTAAGGGCAAAGAGTATTTTTCCTTAAGTGTGCATCCTTCAGAGAAGGATTGAATGACTCTTGTACCTACTAGGTACTTGATAAATGTATGTGGTAGTAGATGGACACGCAGAACAGTTGTTGGATGGATCATATCCATCCAAATGGGCACTGGAACAGTATCAGAAACCTGGATTCCATTATTTTTTAGGTCACCTGAGCGTGATCTGCAGAATAACAGTGCTCAGCTGTCTCGTCTGCACAATGAGATCAGATAAGATGAATTCAGAGATTCCTCCTGGTTCTTCCATAATTCCCTCATTCAATAAGAAGGTAGATGATTAAATTTGTAAGTAGCAATTTCATAATTCTGTTCCAGAATTTTTACTTGAAGAGAACTAACTTTCCATGATCTTGCTCTTTCTAGACTCTTTCTCAGAAGTTTCCATGGGGCTATAATTTACCTACACTTTAAGTAAAAATACTACATAATCCTCACTCTCCTTTCTTTTCTTTTATGCCCCAACCCTGGTGATAGCCCATTTTGCAGCACAAAGAGCCTCATTTTATAACTGCTTTGTAAAGCACTGCAAAAAATAAAGGAATAAAATTATAAAATGTTACATTCTATAAAGGAATACTTCTAATGCATCCACAAAGAACCAAGTTTATAACTGCTGGTATGTCAATTATGATAGTAAAATATGTATCTATATAATACATGTGATATGATAGATGCAATTGGAGTGGCTTTGGCATATTTATTGCAGTTTATTTTTTATGGAATTGATAGCAAATGAAATGTCTGCTGTAAGCAGTCATATGAAAATGGGTAAATACAAAAGCAAGCATAAGAATATTCAGCAGAGAATTCTGAGCCTGAACAATCAACTTTCAGGCAAATCTTATGTGATTCATAATTTTAGCCCTTTATTATGCAAAGCTGCTGATTCAATTTTACAATGCAAAGAAATGTTCGGCATGATTATCAAGTTATATTTACCATTCTGTGGATCTACTGAAAGACGCACTATCTTCAAGAGTCTGTTCAAAGTACCTCTGAACACACTTTTAGATCCTCAGCCATAAGCAGAAGTTGGCAGGGTAAAATGTATTAGTCTTAACTAGCATCAGCATGGAGACTTTAAAAAAAAATGGTAAATGATGATTCAGTTGCAGAGCCAGACAAATGATTGCCAAATCAAACAAATTCAGAGAAAAAGTTGCTGATCCTTGTTGAATTGCCACATGTTACCACTTCCTGTTACACATATCCTGGTGGAAAAAACTCTCTTGTAGAAGTTTTTTCACCCATTAGAATAATGTGTTTTTAATTTCAAATCCCTACCTGCTCAAAACTCAGTATTTCAGAGGACCCATTGCAAAACCTGGACTGGAGAGGTTGGAAAGCTGGAGAAACTGGGCGAGCATCAAACTACATTCTCTCCCCTCTCCAGACTCTCCGCGTCTCTCTTCATTTGAAGAGTTGTCAATACAATTTGAACTCCCCTTCTCCTCCTCCTCTCTCTGATCAATGTCCTCTGTTCATGCTTTTGTTCCCAGCTCTGACTGTTTTTAGTCAGCATCATCAGTGACTTCCATGTTAGGGATGCCAGTGTTCCAGCCTCAATCCTCATCTAACTTGATATACCAGCATGAAACACGATTGATTATTCCCTACTCCTCGAAGCATTTTCTACACTTGTCTCTAGGACTCTGCACTCCTAGTTTTCCTCTCTCACTGACTCCTCTTTTTCTAGGTCCTTTGGTGGATCCTCTTCTCTCTTAGAACAAGTGAAAGTATTTCCTGGATCACTCCTTGAACCTCTTATCCATTTGTCTGTACTCATTGCTTTCATGCATTTATCTAATCCTATAATACCTTCCTGATGTGTAACTTTACTCTAGACCTCTCTCCTGAGATACAGAATCAGTGATCCTACTGGCCGTTTGCTACTTCCACTTGGATGTCCAAGAGCCATCTCACAGTCAACATGTCTAGAAACAGACTTCTTCTATTCACTGCACCCTCGCAAAACCTGCTTCTTCACAGCATACCCCAACACGGTTCATGGTGATACTGGGGCCAGGACTGGGGCCAGGGTGAAGCAAGTGAATTGCTTAGATATGAAACTGAAGACATTCAGAGTGTTGTGCAAGTGCCAACAGTGCTTTTGCATGACCCTGAAAATGAGTGCCTCCTTAAAATTTATGTCTTCAACACCTCATACCCCTTACCCTAGTCCCACCCCACTTTCACCTACTGAAGCCCAAACCCCTGGCACCATCCTTCATGCCTCTGCTTCTCTGACATCCTTGTCCCACCTGTGAGAAAATCCTGTTGCTTTTATCATCAGAAAGAGACAGCAATGCCCTAAGTCTGCCCTTCAGGGGAACGGCTTAAGGAACAGGCAGTGTTAGTCTCCCAGAATGAATTTTAGACATCTTGCAGTTGCTGGCCCTAAGAGTGTGCAATGGAACAGTGTGTTCAGGTTGCTGTGGCCTCGGGCCTTGGCAGATGTAGGATTGGGCCCCCAGGTTTCTGCAGTAAAAGTCTGTGTGCCACCTGCAGGTCCTATGGGGGTCCTAAAAAATACAGATTTACCACCCACACGTATGCAGTTCCTTCCCCTGTTCTGGCATTGGGCAGTCTCTTTCCTGCACAGTCTTTGGGTCACAACCTCAGCCCTCCTTGAAGCTGGCTGAGCCTCTGAGACAAGTACGGGGTAGGTGAGGTATCCACCAGTATTGGGGTTTGCATGATAGGTAGTATGAGCCAGACTCCTTACCCACAAGTCTGAAATGAAGGGCTCTAGAACCAGGACAACCCAGGTCAACCCCAGGCCTCCCCTGCAAGTCCTGAGATTCCAAGAAATCGAACTTTCTCTGAGAAGAGTGGTCTCAGCTGCAGTTCCTCAGGGCTGATTCCACCATTCTCTAAACTTCCCCCCGTCCCAGTACATCCCATCCCATCCTGTCCCTACCCCTCCATCAGGACCTGCACTGACTTCCCCATACACCCAGAGTCCCACAGGGTATGCTATGCCCTCCAACTGCACCATTTGATTTCCTTGGAAACTCCAGACTTTACCCAGTTGGATCAGGCCCTGGTCACAGCCCATGAGCATCTCACCTGCTCCCTAGAAAACTATTTCTGACACACTTTCTTCCAGGCATTTGCTTCTCCTTCCCCTTGAAATTAGGCATGCTGTACAACTAATTCTAGACAATGGATTATGGCTAGATATGATATGTGCCATTTCTGGCCACACAATTGTCAGCTGAGATGATCTAGAACCTTCTTCCCCTACTGCCACAATTGGAAATGTTCCAGATGGTAGAACCTCCATTAGCCTTAGCTCTTCAATAAGGATAATACAGAGCAAAGCCCCTACAGACATGCAATTTCCCTGCAGTGTGATCTACAAACAAATCTTCGGGCTTTAAAGCTACTGAGATTTGAGGATTTGTTACCATAGCATAATCTGTCCAGATTAATATAACCAGGTTACCTCTAGTTTGAAGGCAGTATGATTAAATAACAAATTACATAAAATTGAATCAATAATAAAAATGGTATCTAAACTTCTTGTGAAATACCCAAAGTTTGAGAAACACACTTTCAGTTCCTTAGAGGGAAATGCACACACACTCATGCACACATACTCATGCATACACAGTCATGCACACAGACTGAAGATAGGTCTCAGAAGCTTCATTCTA
Organism: Budorcas taxicolor; assembly: GCF_023091745.1. Lineage (NCBI taxonomy): Eukaryota > Metazoa > Chordata > Mammalia > Artiodactyla > Bovidae > Budorcas > Budorcas taxicolor. The sequence goes on from NC_068911.1 coordinate 103,592,550, forward strand.
GAGGTAGGATATAGTCTGGTGATTTTGCTTAGCAATTCTAATGATGTCTGTAGCTACACATCTACCGGTATGAGCCTCACCATGTTCCTTCTTGGCAACATGATTGGCACCTATCTATTCACCATGTATTGACCTTTGGGAATAAGCCAGAATGAAGAACAGTGTGTATAAAATAGGAATATGCAAGCATTTGGTCTAATTTGTGAATAAATCCTTACAAATGTCAAAAATGATGGAGTAAAAACTTTTATATATTTAAATATCATGCTTCTAAGGAGAGGAAATCAAGATTCTGAGATTATTTTTACAAAGACAGGAAACTATTAAAAGCTAGATGCATTGTTTCTCTTTGTAAAACTTATTTTATTGAAGTATAGTTGGTTTACAATATTATGTTAAAATCTGCTATATAACAAAGTGATTCAGTTATATTTATATACACATATAGGTGTAGTTTTATATATTTTTTTTCTTTTTATATTATTTTCCATTATTGTTTATTAGCAAATATTGATATAGTTGCTTGTGATACACAGCAGGACCTTGTTGTTTATCCATTCTATATATGGATATGTATAGCCATTCTATATAGTTTGCGTCTGCTAATCCCAATCCCCTATACCTCTCCCCCTTGGCAGCCACCAGTCTGTTCTCTATGACTGTGAGTCTGTTTCTGTTTTGTTGGTAAGTTCATTTGTGTCTTATTTTAGATTCTACATGTAAATGATATCATATGGTATTCATCTTTCTCTGTCTGACTTACTTCACTTAATATAACAATCTCTAGGTCCGTCCAATGGCAACCCACTCCAGTACTCTTGCCTGGCAAATCTCATGGACAGAGGAGCCTGGTAGGATGCAGTCCATGGGGTCGCTAAGGACTGAGTAACTTCACTTTCGTTTTTCACTTTCATGCATTGGAGAAGGAAATGGCAACCCACTCCAGTGTTCTTGCCTGGAGAATCCCAGGGAGGGCGGAGCCTGGTGGGCTGCCATCTATGGGATCGCACAGAGTTTGACACAACTGAAGCGACTTAGCAGCAGCAGCAGCAGGTCCATCCATGTTGCTATGCATGACATTACTTCATTCTTTTTTTTTCCCCCAAGGTTGTCTTAAAAACTTATTTATTTTTAATCTATTGATGATTGGTTTTCAATATTGGTTTGATTTCTGTCATACACCAACATGAATTAACCATAGGTGTGCATATATCCCCTTCCTCTTGAATCTCCCTCCCACCTATTCCCACTGCTCTAGGTTATGACAGAGTCCCAGTTTGAGTTCCCTGAGTTTTAGGGCAAATTCCCATTAGGTATCTATTTACATAGTGTAATACACTATGGGGCATAGTGTATATGCATCCATGCTACCCTCTCCACTTAGCTCACCCTCTTCCTCTTCGTTTACTTCATTTTTTTAATTCCATTGTTTCAGAAGCATTTTTCCCCCTGTGACATACTTAGGTACAATAAAAACTTCTGTATTACAACTTGATTACTACTGTCTGTGTTAAGTGGGTTAGAGACTGAGGGCAGAATGACATCACCTGCCCTCCAGGTTGCAGCCTATGTTTGATGCAGTCATGAGCCTAGGGCCCATCTGTCCATGTGCCCTAATAGCCCTCTCCCGTGCTTGAAAGGAGTGACCTTCCAGACGCATGAGAAGTACTGTCTTCTCTGTAGGGCTGTTTTGATTCCTCCTAGCAAAATTAGTTGCTCAGTTTTCTTTATCCTGCTAATGACATTAGATACATAATTATAGCACTCATCAGGCTGTCTAATTCTTTATTTACGTGTCTATCTCCCTGACTAAACCGTGGGCTTTTCAAGGGCAAGAGCTCCATCTTAGTCACTTGTGTCTTCTTCAATACCCATACTTGTCATTTTATTGGTATATATTTGACGATGTAGGAAAAAGCTGGAGGTTGAATAAAAGTGGAAGGAAGGAGGAATACATAAAGGGAAAAGAAAGGAAGCAAATTAGCAAGGCTGAAAGAAAGGAACAAAGGGAAGGAGTTTCAGCCTGTGTGCCTTTTACGCGTGTCTTAACGGACTGGAACAGACTCAGGCACCAGAGCAACAGGAAGATGACTGTGTGAGTATCTCTGAGTCAGAGCCAGCACATGCTTCACACCCAACAGGGCAGCCACACTGCACTGATTCCAGCTAACTGATTCCAGAATATTCTACTTCTTCCTACCATTCCTCCTAGTTTAACAAGTAAGACTATTTAACTGACTTCACAGAGGTATAAAAGCTAAGGATTCATGAATTTTATGGTTACATGGAACAGCTTAGTTTGATAGGTTATTGTAGTTTTATGTATAAAGAAACCCAGCAATCTTTGAAATCTTTGTGGATTTAAAGAGTGAAACTCTTAAGTTTAAAATAGAAATATTATTAAAGGGAAAAAGTTGCAGTTGGTGAGTTATTTAATTGAAGACTCCAAATTAATACTTGAGAACATTGAGAAGTGAAAAGAAAGTGAAGTTGCTCAGTCCTGTCCGACTCTTTGTGACCCCATGGACTGTAGCCCACCAGTCTCCTCCATCCATGGGATTTTCCAGGCAAGAATACTGGAGGGGGATTCAGGATTGGGAGCTCGTATACACCTGTGGTGGATTCATGTCAATGTATGGCAAAACCAATACAGTACTGTAAAGTAAAATAAAGTAAAAATAAAATTAAAAAAAAAAATTAAAAAAAAAGAATACTGGATGAATATTAATTATAATTTAGGCTTTTTAGTCTAACAATACCGTTTCTAAAAATTTTATCCCACAGAAATACTGAGATGTGTGTGAAGTTATGGCAAAAAAAAATGCATGGCACAATTATTTGTAGTCATGCAAAATTTGAAACAATGAAAATGTTTTTAATAGAGGATTAAATAACTATATTTAATGGAGAGAAGGTACTAGGTTAAAATGGATTATCTTGAATAACTAAAAAATAAGGATTCTAAGATTCATATTCATTGAATAAAGTTTTAGGACCACATGTATACTGTCATTCCAACTTTGCAAAGAAACAAAAAAGAACAAAAACCAAAGCTTTATGCACACATGCATGCACACAAACACACACACGTGTGTGCACACACACACACACACACCAGGACACCGTTCACTTTTGTGAACTAATGGGGGAACTGTTAATATTTACACCTGAGCCACCAGTATGATACAGGAGTATCTAGAGGAGACAGGGTTTATAACCACCTTAATTTCAGGGATTGATATTCTTGATTATACATCTTTGGAAAAGTGAAAGTCCCTCAGTTGTGTCTGACTCTTTGTAACCCCATGGACTGTACAGTCCATGGAATTCTCCAGGCCAGGATGCTGGAATGGGTAGCTTTCTCCTTCTCCAGGGGATCTTTCCAACCCAAGGACTGAACCTCGGATTCTTTACTAGCTGAGCCACATTTGTTTAAATTTGTAAACATACACTACTACTACTAATAAAATTTTCATACCTAAAAAGTATGCATGAGAAGAACTTTGAATTAATCTTAAACTTGGATTTCAAGTCCAGTACCTCCAGTGTGCTCAGAAAGACCTCCCTTTGTTCCAATCCTGTAGTTTCATCTGTTTTCTTCAGAATGCTCCTTGGTATTCTAAGTTCTTGTGTCACCAGGACATTCTTGTCTCCTATTCTTTTATTGCCTGAACACATTGTGAATTCTTCCTGACCATTGCAAAGCTCTCAGCCTGTTGATTTTATCTTTTGTCATTCAAGTATCCAGAACAGCAGACTTATGGTAGTACATAGTCTTTATTTTTGTCCTTTGAATTTTTCTGAAAATAAATTAAAGTATCTGTTTAATGGGTGATGGATGAACCACTGCCTTTTGCCAGTTCCTGTAGTTAGTGAGGCCAAAGGCCCTTTGCTGATTTCTCACATCAGCTTGTTTGATCAGTCCTATATTTGGTATAAGTTGCAAGCCACACTTGCATTGTGCAGGTGGTACTATTGGTTACATGATAACTTAAAAATAAATTGTGTTGATAGGGATTGATACAAACTACTCCTCTAGCAAAACACAATAACTCAAGGCATATATCCATTATGAATGCTGCATCAGAGGTATTATCTTCACATTCAAAGTCTAGCATATAATTATTAAGAACAGACATTTAAAGAACATAAACAATTTGATGATAGAATTTGTTCACATTTATTATTAGAAATCTTTTTTGAAATCTGGAGAACAACTGAGTGGATAAAAACATGTCAGACAGTCGGTGACAAAGAATATGAGAAAATTACAACTCTTTTTCCCCACTAAATTTAACAATGTTTTGCACCAGTTTCTTCACTTGCTGACTGAGTACTTGGTTCTGCAAGGATATTGACTCAGGGCATATTTTTTTCTGCCATTATTTTAATCTGTGATGAGCTGATCTGGGATTTCTTGTCAGGGTGACCCCAGAAATGCTCACTAGAACACCAGCACACGTTCTCTCTTTCAAAAAATATCAATTGAACATGGAAACAGAGTTCTCTTGTGTAATGAGGGTGTAATTCAGAATAAGACAATGATCATGAAGTTTTCATTTCAGTCTAAAAATTAAAAGCATTGTGTGTAAGAATTGCCACCTTGATGATCACATGAGATAATGTCATTGTGAAACCTGATTCAAAATCATCAGCTTCTGGAGCATGTTTAAAAGCTAACAAACAGGAAGATGGCAGAATGAGAAACACCAGAAATCTATCTCCCTACCTAGACAGCAGTTGTACTGGCAGAATCTGTCAGCACAGGAGACAGTAGGAGTCTATTGAAGACAACTTCTAGGGGAGTACCTTGATGGTAAATTGCAGTTAATTACAGTTATTAGCACATAGGAGAGTAGCACCTACCCATCCCCACCACAACCATGTGGCTGACAACAGTGCACAGTACCTTGAACACAGCTAGCTGGAGACTAGGCAGACAAAGGGGATCCTGTCTTCGAAATATTGAGGATCTGTGCTCTGATCACTGCTAGCTGTTTCTGACCACAGAAGTGCATACAAAGAGGCAAGCAGCCATTGTTTACCCACCTACTCCTTAGTTATAAGTCCCTCCCTCTCTGTTGAAGTGACTTCCATGGCATTTAAAGGGCTAATGCTGTTTTATTCTCTCCTTCATTTTCTTTTCCTTGCTTTTGGGAGACAGACATTAAAGATAATGACATTCAAAAACAACTCTATATCCTGGGAAGTTGGAGAAGACTCTTGAGAGTCCCTTGGATTGCAAGGAGATCCAGCTAGTCAATCCTAAAGGAAATCAGTCCTGAATATTCATTGGAAGGACTGATGTTGAAGCTGAAACTCCAATACTTTGGCCACCCAATGTGAAGAACTGACTCATTTGAAAAGGCTCTGATGCCAGGAAAGATTAAAGGTGGGAGGAGAAGGGGACGATAGAGGATGAGGTGGTTGGATGGCATCACCGACTCAATGGACATGAGTTTGAGTAAACTCCAGAAGTTGGTGATGGATAGGGAGGCCTGGCATGCTGCAGTCCATGGGGTTGCAAAGAGTTGGACATGAATGTGCAATGAACTGAACTGATGTTCTGGGAAAATTAGGAAGTGCCACATATGCCCAGGAAAAGGCTCAGAAAAGACCTTAAGTTCATACCTATCCTCAGCACAAAGACAGACCAAACAATCAATCAAAAAAACACATAAAATGACAAAGTATGGAAGGAGGAGAACCTGATTTCCACAGTTACTGTGTTGTTAGATTCAAATTGTCAATTTTCAACAACAAAAAAATTTGCATGGCATACAAGGAATTAGGAAAGTGTGGTCCTTTCAATGAAAAAATAAACAGAAACTGTCCCTGAGAAAGATCTAATGACAGATATACTAGACAAATACTTTACAATAACTTCTCTAAAACACTCTAAGAACTAAAGGACAATGTGGAGAAAGAAAAACAAAGAAGCAAACAAAAAACAAACAAGCAAAAATGTATGAGTAAAATGGAAATATCAAGAAAGAGATAGAAAATCTAAAACAAGCCAAAAAGAAATTCTGAAACTGAAAATCACAATGACTGAATTGAAAATGTGACTGCTGCTGCTACTGCCAAGTCACTTCAGTCGTGTCCGACTCTGTGCAACCCCATAGACGGCATCCCACCAGGCTCCCCCATCCCTGGGATTCTCCAGACAAGAACACTGGAGTGGGTTGCCATTTCCTTCTCCAGTGCATGAAAGTGAAAAGTGAAAGCGAAGTCACTTAGTCGTGCTCGACTCCTAGTGACCCCATGGACTGCAGCCCACCAGACTTTTCCATCCATGGTATTTTCCAGGCAAGAATACTGGAGTGGGGTGCCACTGCCTTCTCCGGGAAATGTGACTAGAGGAATTCAAAGACAGATTTGAGCATACAAAAGACTCAGTGAGTTTGAAGCTAGGACAATGAAAATTATTAAGTCTGAGAAACATAAAGAAGATTGAAGAAAAGTAAACAGAGTCTAATGTATGCATTGTGGGAGCTCCAGAAGAAAAGAGAGAGAAAAAGGAAAACAGAATACATGAAGAAATAATGCCTAAAAACTTCCCAAGTTTGATGAAAACCTGAATATAAACATCCAAGATGATTAGTGAAATCCAAACAAAATGAACTCAAAGAGACTCATATGGAGACATATTATAATCAAACCTTTGAAAGACCAAGATAAAGAGAAATCTTGAAAATAGGAAGAGAGAAGCAAATCATCACATGTATGGGATCCTCAGTAAGATCAGCAGATTTCTCATCAGAAACTTTGGAGACCAGAAGGCAGTGAGCCAATATAAAAGGAAAAAACAAAAACAAAAACGAAACCTGTCAACCAAGATTTCCAGCACAACTATCCTTCAAAAGTGAGGAAGAAATTAAGAAACTCACAGATAATCAAAAGTTGAAGGAGTTCCTTACCACTTGACTGGCCCTGCAAGAAATGCTCAAGAGACTCCTGCAAAGTGAAATAATGAAAGGACATTTGACAGAAACTCAAAGTTGCAAGAAATAAAAATCTCAGCAATGGTAACTACATGAGTGATTGTAAAAGCTTTGTTATGCAATGCTTTATATTATACATATAATAATATTGTAAAAACACTTTATAATAAAAAGTTTTATTATTGTAACATTGGTTTGTAACTGGACTGTTTGTTTTCTACATGATTTAAGGGATCTGAACACTAAAAAAATTAATTAGTTTGGAAACTATAAAACATTGCTGAACAAAATTAAAGAAGACATAAATAAATGGAAATACATCTCATGTTTATCAAGTAGTAGACTTAATACTGTTAAAATGCCAGTACTGTCCAAAGCAATCTACAGATTCAATGTAAACATCTTCAAAATCCTAATGACTATTTTCTGTAGAATTAGAATATAAAACCCTAAAATTAATATGGAAATTAATTAAAGGTTAATTAAAATTAATTTAAAAAATTAGTGGACCTTAGTCAAAACAATTTTGAACAAAACAAACTGGAACTCACACTTCCAGATTTCAATAACTAGTATATAATCACTATGAAGCTACAATAATCTAAAGAGTGTGGTACTGGCACAAAGGCAGACAGATATACCATGAAATAGAACTGAAAGCAAAGAAATAAGCCCTCACATATATGGTCAAATAATTTTTGACAAGGGCGTGAAGACCATTCAATGGGAGAAAAGACAGTCTTTTCAAAAAATAGTGCTAAATATCCCCCATGCAAAAGAATGAAGTTTACCTAGCATTATATACAACAATTTTGTGAAAACAGATTAAAGACATAAATGTAAAACCTAAAACAATAATGACACCACCCTTATGGCAGAAAGTGAAGAGGAACTAAAAAGCCTCTTGATGAAAGTGAAAGAGGAGAGTGAAAAATTTGGCTTAAAGCTCAACATTCAGAAAACAAAGATCATGGCATCTGGTCCCATCAATTCATGGGAAATAGATGGGGAAACAGTGGAAACAGTGTCAGACTTTATTTTTATAGGGCTCCAAAATCACTGCAGATGGTGACTGCAGCCATGAAATTAAAAGATGCTTACTCCTTGGAAGAAAAGTTATGACCAACCTAGATAGCCTATTGAAAAGCAGAGACATTACTTTGCCGACTAAGGTCTGTCTAGTCAGGGCTATGGAGAAGGAAATGCAACCCACTCCAGTGTTCTTGCCTGGAGAATCCCAGGGACAGGGGAGCCTGGTGGGCTGCCATCTATGGGGTCACACAGAGTTGGACAAGACTGAAGTGACTTAGCAGCAGCAGCAGTCAAGGCTATGGTTTTTCCAGTAGTCATGTATGGATGTGAGAGTTGGACTGTGAAGAAGCCTGAGCACCGAAGAACTGATGCTTTTGAACTGTGGTGTTGGAGAAGACTCTTGAGAGTCCCTTGGACTGCAAGGAGATCCAACCAGTCCATTCTGAAGGAGATCAGCCCTGGGATTTCTTTGGAAGGAATGATGCTAAAGCTGAAACTCCAGTACTTTGGCCACCTCATGCGAAGAGTTGGCTCACTGGAAAAAACTCTGATGCTGGGAGGGATTGGGGGCAGGAGGAGAAGGGGACGACCGAGGATGAGATGGCTAGATGGCATCACTGACTTGATGGACATGAGTCTGAGTGAACTCCAGGAGTTGGTGATGGACAGGGAGGCCTGACGTGCTGTGATTCATGGGGTAGCAAAGAGTCGGACATGACTGAGTGACTGAATTGAACTGAAAACAATAATATTCTTTGAAGAAAACATAGGAAAAATAATTTGCAACATTTTGTTTGGTAATAATTTCTTGGATATGACACCAGAGGCAAATAACAAAATAAAAATATTAGGCAGATTGAACTTCATGAAAATTAAAAAATTTCATGCATCAACCCGAATGTGTAAATACACATTTACACGTATATTTTTGTGTAAAATACAACCCCTCAAATGGGAGAAAATATTTGCAGATCATGTGTTTGATTGGTGGTTAATATCCAATACATAAAGGACTCCTAAAGATGAACAACCCAGTTCAAACATGGGCCAAGAATTTGAATAGACATTTCTCCAAAGAAGGTGTCCAAATGGCCAATAAGCACATGAATCTCATGAAAAGATGCTCAACATCACTTATCTTTAGGGAACTGTAAATCAAAACTGTAATGATATATTACCTCACACCTATTAGGATGGCTACTATCAAGTTAGACACAACTTGGCAACTGAACGACAGCAACTATAAAGAAACTAGATAGCCGCAGCATTGGTAAGGATGTAGAAGAAGAGGAACCCTTGTACACTATTAGTGGAAATGTAAAATGGTAGAGCCATTGTGGAAAACAGTATGGCAGTTTCTCAAATAACTAAAAACAGAATTACCTTATGATCCAGCTATTCTATTTCTGGATGCATACCCTCCAGGTTAAAAGCAGGGTCTCTGGGACATATTTGTACATCCATGTTCATACTAGCCTGATTCACAATAGCTAAATGTGGAAGCAAAATGAGTATGCATGGAGTGCATGAATAAATAAAATATTTATATGTATAATGGTATATTATTCGGCCTTAAAAAGGAAGGAAATTCTTCAATTGCTATGCAGTGGATGAACATACAGGACATTATATTAAGGGAAATAATCCATTCACAGAAAGACAGATACTGTGTGATTCCACTTAGAGCAGTCAAAATCATGGAGACAGAAAGTAGAATGGTGGTTGCCAAGGGATGGAGTTTGGGAGAATGTGGAGTTATTGTTTAATGAATACAGAGTTTGAATTTTATGAGATAAAAAGTATGGAGATAATATGGTGGTGATGATTGTGTAGCATGATGAAAATGTTTAATACCACTGAACTATGCCCTTAAGCAGGGTTAAGATGGTAAATTTTATGTTGTATATATTTATCATAATAAAATTATTTTTAAAAAATAATGGACATTATGTTTCAAATAGGACAAATAGATTAATAAGGACACATGTTTCTGGTAACTTCAGATATTCAAAGGATAATTATTTAATATGTATCTCAGTTTGCTTCATTATTTTGGAAACGCATTTATGATTTTCATTTTTATGAAAATATCTCCAAAATGATTTAATAATTTATTCTTTGATCAAAGGAATTTGGATATAATGAATGTGATTTTGTATAATGATACTATATTTTATACTATATTATATACTATAATATAATGAATGTCCTGTCTTTGTGATTAAGGATCTTCATTATATATCATCAATTTTGTGGGTATGTTTTTAAAATGTGATGCTAATTGTGTTCTTAAGGTGTAATGCCTGCTTTCCCCTGAACTTAATGACTCTAACTGCTTTATATTTGTCTGCTACCAATATTGTCTTCTCCACTCACTTCATTTTGTATATCAATGTAAGAAGTTCTAAATGTTTTTGTTGACAACTGAAAGATCAAAAGTTACTAAGGTACATATAAAGAGTAAATGCATATATTTTTGCCAGAACATGGATGAATAAATTAGCTGTATAGCAGTAGCTCTTACCTGTAAGCATACCACAGACTCACCTGGAGGGCTTAATAAAATGCAGGTTCCAGGGCCCCAGCCCCAATTTTCTGGGGTCCAGAGTGGGGGCTGAAAATCTTCATTTCTAATAATTTTCCAGCTAGTTCTGCTGCTCTGGAAACCATATATTGAGAACTATTGCTGCAGAATAAAGTGGGATGGGGACAGTTTGAAATACCAGTAAGAATTTGTGTTTATAGGAAACAGTAGAAATGTCTAGAAGTCTGAAAGTAGAAAAAGGGGAATGAAACTTATAACATGAAGGGGAAAAATAGAAATAAAATTCAGGTGTTTGTATAAAATGGTAAATTGGTTACATGTTGGTTCACAAAGGGATTTTAGGAAGATATGTTAAATACTTCTATCATTATAAACCGGTATTGCACAAGAAAGCTTTGATCTCCAAAAAACATCTTATGTTACTTCTGTAATAGTCTGGCCTGGATGGAACATTGGTTTGACCCTGTGCAGCATTCCTAATGTTTGTATATTCTAATCCATCGGATGCTACTAAAGTGCTTTGCCAACAGATTTTATTCTCAGATAGTGCACAGCACTGAGAAGAAAATCACTTTGCAAATCCAATGATTTCATGGGCCACTAGGCTCCCTGCATTCTCTATTACCCAGTTTATCTTTTGTTCATTTAATGCATCACCAGCAACATTGAATTAGCTTGTTGGGCAATTAGGTAAGATATTAAACTAAAGATGTACATATAAATATGTCAAGTAATTATTTTAAGAATACATATGTAAGGAGTAGCTGGAGTAGACACTTTGTAAAGACATTTCCTCCTGCTTTCTCTAGTAGAGAAAGCTCTAACTCTGTATAAATACACCTTTTTCTAAAGTGTGCACAGTGAAATAAGTTTCTATAATATAATTAATGTTTAAAAATCCTTTCCAAGGAAATTAGGTTTTGTAAACATCCTGGAAAATGTCAGGTAATTAAATTGGTGTTTGTTAGAACAAACATCCCAAATCAAATCCAGTACTGCAAATGTTGGCTCAGGCCTGGTTTCTAGTCTCTCATTTTACCTGAGCTGTGGCCATGTAAAGCCCTTCTGCAGTTTTACCACTGCCTCGACTTTCCACAGAAATGCAGGAGTCTCCAGTTTGATCCCTGGGTCGGGAAGATCCACTGGAGAAAGGAACGGCTACACACTCAAGTATTCTAGGCTGGAGAAATCCATGGACAGAGGAACCTGGCAGGCTACAGTCCATGGGATCGCAAAGAGTTGGACAAGACTGAGAGATTTTCACTTCACTTCACTTGACTTTCCACACTAACCCTGAAATGTTGCCGGGAGATGTACATGGCTACCTACATGTCTGGAAGCTGCAGTTCGATCCTGCTTTCTTGGCCTCTACTCTAATGTCATATCTTAGTCTTGCTAAACAGATCTGTCTCACACTGTCTTATTTCCCTGTTCTCTAAACATTCGAGTTTGGTGACTAAGCTTCAGCTTTATCCCTCTTCCCAAGGTCCTCTTTCGTCATCTGCCATCACCCATCTCAGGAAGGGGAAATGCAGTCCTGGATCCTAGACCTTTGCCTTGGACCCTACTCTGTAATGACAGATACCCCTCATTCCAATGTGCTTATACTTCCTGTAATTGTTCATAAGCCACTCATCTGTGTGGAGAGGCCAACATTTCATTTGTAAACCTTTGTTGATGTTTACTTACCTGGAATATTACCTGCTATCATGCTATTGTATTGGACGTGCTGCTTTGGTCTCCATTTACATCTGTTATGGGAGCCATTCACCCAGATCCAATGTAGTGTTTGAGTCTTTTTCCAAATCCTGGCCCTTCTTCACCTGAGATATAGGACAACGAGTAACTAGATTTACCTGGTTTGTTCTTCTGAAAACATCGAGTGCTTACTGGATGCCTGGAATGATATTGGCCACTGGGAGACGGACATGAGCAAGACATAGTTTCCTTTTTGAAGAGCTCATTCTGGACGACAGAATAAATAAGCGAACAATTGAAGTATGTTCGAGCCGTTCTAAGTATCTTTCTTACCAAGGTATAGGTCAGACTGTTGTTCCTCCATAAACATTCATTCTATTAATGTTGCTCAAAATCCTCTAGGAGAAGAAAATGGCAACCTACTCCAGTATTCTTGCCTAGAGGATCCTGTGGACAGAGGAGCCTTGTGGGCTCCTGTCCACAGGGTCACATAGAGTCACACACGATTGAAGCAACTTAGCATGAATGCATGCATTGGAGAAGGAAATGGCAACCCACTCCAGTGTTCTCACCTGGAGAATTGCAGGGACGGAGGAGCCTGGTGGGCTCTTGTCTGTGGGGTCGCACAGAGTCAGACACGATTGAAGCAACTTAGCAGCAGCAAAATCCTATGATATGCCAGGTTTTTGTTAACACATTGGGCCTGGATCCAGGGGTCCCTTCTGAGAACTGTGAGTCACACCTAGACATTCACCCTTGCTTCGAGAGCCCAGACCTTCCCCCTCCCAGAGATGAGTATTATGCATCTTCTGGCCCTAAGAAGTCAATAGGGGCCTTTTATAATAGACAGAGAAGGCAATGGCAACCAACTCCAGTACTCTTGCCTGGGAAATCTCATGGATGGAGGAGCCTGGTAGGCTTCAGTCCATGGGGTCACTAACAGTCAGACATGACTGAGCAACTTCACTTTCACTTTTCACTGTCATGCACTGGAGACGGAAATGGCAACCCACTCCAGTATTCTTGCCTGGATAATCCCAGGGACAGAGGAGCCTGGTGGGCTGCTGTCTATGGGGTCACACAGAGATGGACACGACTGACATGACTTAGCAGCAGCAGCATGATAGATAACCTCTGAACCTGACTTCTGCTCCCTCAATCCATGGGTGATCTACCTTGAACCCTATTGACTATAGGATGGGGAATTGCAAATTCAGTCACTTTGCTACCAAATCTACATTTCCCCCACAAGCATCTGAATCGATCTTCAGCTTATTTCATTTCACCCTTCTGGACTAGCTGGAGCTGGATATCTTGAAGGGTGAAAGTTTCCCGATCTGATTGCAGTGCTTATTGGAACAGGCCGTAAGAGACCCTGATGATAAACCTACCATAACTTTCAAAAGTCAGCATTACCCCTAAGCAATAGTGGGTTGAGGTTGGGTTTCCAGTGGAAATGCCTGCCAGATGTCCCTAATACTGTACCTCCTAATTTATTGAGGAGACAAGTGAGAAATCCCTGGAATTCCCTGAGTGAAGAGTGCCTGTCCAAGGATTTATGAGGTATTCTGTAATCTGAGTTGCAAAGATGGGACATGGCCTTTGGCTGATGGATTGATATTTGAGCTTGAGATGGATATATCAGGGATTTTAGGACATCTTAGGGATAGATGAGATTGCCCCAGTGCCTCTCATTCAAACTCTTGAACTAATATCCACTTTCCCGTGCTCTTTGGCTCCTCTTCCCAGTTCTAAAGCAGCCCTAGTCCACCAGAGGATAATTCTGAAACAAGTCTGGAAGTAAGCTCCCTGACCTATCTATGTTTCTGAAGTTTCATGAGGATTCTGAAGGAAAGAGACAGGTTTTTGGCTTAGAGAAGGTAGGACGGTGGGGATGAGGAGAGGGCTCAGAGGTGGTGGGATCAGTGTCAGGTACTCTGGAGAACTGCAGCAAATAGGACTAAAGCAGTGGCCCCAGACATCAAGGACAACCCAGAGTATGTATGTACTTCTGCTGTGGAAATAACGATCAGTAATTCAACCCGTTTGCATCTGTTTGCTCATCTGTAAAACATATACCCTCTACGTTACAACATTCTTCATATAATCTTATAAGGAAAAGGGTCCCTGGACTTCCTTAGTTGTCCAGCGGTTAAGACTCTATGCTTTTCCTTTCCAATGCAAGGGGCATGAGTTTGATCCCTCGTCAGGGAACTAAGATTCCCACATGCTGTGGGGCATGGCCAGAAGTAAAACAAAAAAGGTCCTACTGTATAGCACAAGGTGCTATATTCAATATCCTATGGTAAACCATAATGGAAAGGAATATGAAAATATACACATATGTAACTGATTCACTTGCTATATGGTAGAAATTAATATATTGTAAATCAACTATCATCAATAAAATGTTTAAAAAAGAAAAAGCATGTTAAAGTGCTAGAAATATTTGAAGGGGTTATATATAAAAAATAGGTTATATTATAGGCCACACTTCTGTCATTTTTCTCTTTCTCATTTGCATATTTCCTAATAAGTTTTTATGAATTTTCAATTAATTATTTTTCCTTCCCCCTTGTTTATGAGCACACATGTCTTATTTAAGTTTTAAAATATCATTTCAGAGTTAATAGGTATAGGTATATCACTTCAGTCGTGTCCGACTCTGTGCGACCCCAGAGACGGCAGCCCACCAGGTCCCCCGTCCCTGGGATTCTCCAGGCAAGAACACTAGAGTGGGTTGCCATTTCCTACTCCAGTGCATAACAGTGAAAAGTGAAAGTGAAGTCACTCAGTCGTGTCCAACTCTTAGCGATCCCATGGACTGCAGCCTTCCAGGCTCCTCTGTCGATGGGATTTTCCAGGCAAGAGTACTGGAGTGGGTTGCCATTGCCTTCTCAGAGTTAATAAGGGTCTTCAAAAATTTAACCACATCCTTTATTTGATTACAATATTTTGTCTAGAAAAGTTGTCCTTAAAAAAATAAAGATTTGTTTTTAAAATTCTGATGTAATGAAGGCTGATTCTAAACAAATGCTCACAAGCCAGCAGAACAAGTAGGTCATGCAATGTGGGTGACTTTCCCAGTGTACCATAATTGTCCCTTAAAGCTGTTATGAATTATTCCAGAAACCCATATTTAGAGACTTTAAAAAATGCAGATTATTGGCCTGAGAAACAATTTTGTCTCTAAAGGAACATTTGCAGACTGTCGTGCAAATCTCTATTTGAGCTACTTTCACATTATGATCTTAGTGAATTCTTGACCAGATGGACTTGAACAGCTGCCACCCATGCCCGAGAAGTCCCTTTGCTTAAGAAGACAAAATAGCTCATTTGTTTGCAATTCCTTCCTGAAAGTACACAAGGGCAATTTTCTACATTGTGAATTACTTCTATCAGAGCAACATTCTCCCTGAAAGACCATAGCTCATTATGCTATTTAGAAACAAACAAAAAATATGCACAAACAGTTTTTTGCAGGAGTGTTATAATTTGCACCCAGAAAGGACAAGTTCCTTTTCAGATTGATTTTTTCAAAAACTGTTCCTCCATTGCCATTATGTTCAACCTGACATGGAAGGTTTTAACTGAGAGAACCCCCTCTGAAATAATAATGCCTTATATTTGTGTAACAGTTTATACTTTTCAAAGTGCTTTTAGATACTTTATCTCATTTGACCCTCAAAACCACATGGAGAGGCAGGGAAAGTGGGAGAGCCAGGGAAAGTAGGTGTGTTTATTTGCTGCTTCGTAGATAAAGAAATCTATTCACTCCACAAATATTATCTGAGATTCTACCAACTCTATTGTATTCTAGTAAGTATTATAGAGGATAAAATTGCACAGAGGAACATATTTTGTACCTAAGATATAGAAACCTAAAGCTGAATAATATAGAAATGTATAATAGCTTCCAAAAGATGACAAAAAGCAATATATGTTTAAAATATTAGAAATAAGTATGGTGTCCTGGAGGAGTATTTACTGTGTTCTGGAGGATTAAGGGAGATGTTTTAAAGCAGGTGGCACGTAATAGTAGAATATATATGCCTGGAAGGAGGCTTAGAATTTGTGGAATCTGCAAGAATGTTTACTCTTTGGCATTGCAATCATATACAATCATATACTCACATAGCCTTAAAAATGCAAAGATTTTAGCATCTAATTTATTCTGATAGACCATGCTGGAACTGTTCCTATGGCACCCTGGGCAAAAGTGTTGGAACAGCTATAGTTTTTAAAAAATTTTAGCTCATGTGGAGTTGTAATCTCTATCATTCTACCCCTTGCTGACTGAAGCAACATAATACAAATCTATTTTCACTTCCTGTAGAAAGCCTTTAATATATCTGTAGACCACTATCAGATCTATCTTTTCTTCTTTCCATTAAATCTTTTAAATTATTTGAGTACCACAATCAGTATACTGCTGGACCCCTGTCTTATTTGTTCAAATTATCTATAACTTTTGCCATCTTAAACCAATATATTATTCAAGGGGTAGAATGAATTGTATATATGTCGAGTTAAATAAGATTCTTACTTCCTGGGCCCTAAACACTAGACTGTTAAGTGTTTAGACACTGTGGTTATCTTTCCAATAGCTTTTAAACATGTAAGTTAATATTATTAGTTATGAACATTTCTCACACATAAAGGTAACTATCATTGAAAGATTCTTAATTAATATGCCTGGAATGAGTTATGAATGCTTTCCTAAAGAACAAAGGCCACTTTCCTTGCATGGCTTTCTCTTGTCCCTTTTTTCTTTTTCTTAAGTCATTCATGATCTGTGCATATTCACCCAGATGATGCTTGCTTAAAGGACTTTTTTTAATACCAAAGTTCCAACTTAACAATGATCATTAATACTTTGTTTCCCATTGCTATTAAACTGAGAAAATAAAAATTAATAGTTCATGTAAATTAATAAGCCAATACTGACCCCTGGTGTGTAGTGAAGAAATTACTTACTGGGTGAACTAGTGGACACTTGGGAACTGTTTTATGTTTTAATGTTTCTTCATCTTTGTCCAACTAAAGAAGTTTCCTGAGTTATAATTACAGATGTGGAAACTGGGGAATCCAAAGCTAACTAACTGAATGGAGAGAGTTCCTCTGTGTTAGCCCTCTGTGGTCGGTAAGTAAAAAGAACTAGAAACTCTAGAATGGCCCCATTAGATGATGTTTTTGCCTGATATGGTCAGTTTTTAAGCAAATGTAAACACAGAAAATTGAGAAGTGCCCTCTTCACTTGACTCTGTATGAACTGGATTTTATTTTTAAGACCTGTTGTGAGTTTATCTAGGTGTGCCCTCATCTACCATCTTGGGTCTTCATTGCCTGCTATGCCCCCAAATACCTCTCTGCTTGTCTCTGACACGAGGTTCCAAAGTCCTCCTTTTCTGGTCTTATTTACTCTTGTTCCTTCTCTGGTACTTTTCCAAAGCTGTACTGTGTGCTTGGGATACACGATGCAGGTTCAGGCCCCAGTGGCCACCAGCAGCTCTGTTGCTGCCTTACCTTCCCGTGTGCTCACGGGATCCTAGAACCACACTTATTGGAGGAGTATCACTGGGCTTGTAGCCAATGAGCTAGATTCTAACTTAATCCTGGCACTGCCACTGACTTGCTATGAGACCTATACAACTCACTTCAGCTCTAAGACTGCTGGATTTCTGTTTCTTAATCTGTAAAGGTGGGTGATTAGACTAGGATCACTAACATCCCCTGTGATACTCTAATTCTACAATTCAAGAAGTCTGGACTCAGGAAGCCAGTTTGGAACCTTGGGTTCTTTACTGCCTACAGTGCTTCCTCATCCCTTTTCCTCCTACTCTCTAGTTTGTCTAGACATTTCTACGGTGTACTCTTATGGTCACTAAACCGTTGTACTGGTTATACTGTCTTGTAACTTCTGTTTTCCTCCCTTGGCCTAACATACAGCATACTGTTACTATCTACTGAGTGAATGAGAAAAAGAATAAATTTCTTCATCCTGCAAGTCTGTATCTGCCAGGTATCCCTTAGAAGCTTCTGGACCCTGAGAGCTGTGTAGTCATATAACTTTTTGTCCTGATTCTACAAACCAATATGCAGGGATGTTGCCTTTCAAAAACTTTCAAAGGTGATGAATAGCTATAGTCCCTGCTGGAGAAAAATGAGAGGACATCGTTATTGGGAAACTTCAGAGTGCTTTAGAATCACTTAGGGAGCTTTGAAACTCTGGAGATTGACATCATACTCCAGGACAATTATACTAAGTCTCCTACATACAGCTCTTCAAGTTGTGAAATTTCAAAGGTGTAAATGTGAGTTCCATCAAGGTCAGGCGTGAGTGAAACTGCAGCTTGTCCTCCATTTCCTATTGCTGACAACCTTTCAGTTCTACCATCTCCTACCTCCTCTCCCTCTTCCAGCCAGGAACTCTTCTCGCCTGTTCACTCAATGCCACCCCCTGTAGGCCAGTTGTTGTACTGCACTCCTATACTTTTTCAAGGTACTCTAATGTAAGACTAAAACTGCTTTCTTCATTTTTTTTTAGTATTTTTGTATGTTTTATTTGTGTGAAAAGTATTATAAACCTATTACTGTGTTGCCGATTGTGTTAATTGTGTACCAAGGCTAATTTTGTTGGAGTTATGAACAAATTAGACTTAAGTGCACTATTGGAATGGAACTCGTTCGTATGTAGGGGACTGACTATACAGCAGAATCTCTGGCAGTGGGGCCCAGCTATTGGCATTCCTTCAAAGATGCCTGGGTGAATGTAAGGTGCAGCCAGAGCAGTGAACCATGGGCCACAGTGTATAGGAGAGAGCTGCCAAGCATCAGAGCACAGCCTGCTTTGGGGTGATTTGTTATGTAAAAATAGGTTATGTTGTGTTATCAATGTGAACTCATTCAAAAGACTGCTCACCAACCATGCATACTCTGTGTTTTAAAAGTAAACTCTATTTCACATTATGTATAACTATTATAATTTTGTAAACCTTCACTTCTTCCAGTTTTATTGTTACTTTCC
This sequence comes from Budorcas taxicolor, assembly GCF_023091745.1. NCBI lineage: Eukaryota > Metazoa > Chordata > Mammalia > Artiodactyla > Bovidae > Budorcas > Budorcas taxicolor. The sequence continues at coordinate 103,611,796 of NC_068911.1, forward strand.
ATGAATGATTTCTTTTCTACTTTTTAGAAATAATTGGTGCCTCACATGAAAAACTCCTCCATTTTTGCCACCAAATCTATAAATCTGTTTTCTTCTGTATTCTTCTTTTCCTAGTGCCTTTCCACCAGTGTTTAGCTTTCTAGAGTCATTGTCCATCTCCTTAAAGCAAAGATTCAGAAACACAGGTGTATGTATGTGTGTTTGAAGGAGATAAACAGTTCTGCCAACAAAAGACCCCTCTGAACCAGTATAAAAGAGAGAACATGTTACTAAGAAAGCATTATCAGATTTCCGTGAATGTAAGGTAACCGAAAAAGTGACTAAAAAGTCTGGACAGAGCTACACATAATTTATTTAACAAAGAAGAAGCAAGAATAACTTATCTCCTCAAGAAAGAAGGGACTACACCCGATGATGGTCTCCTTGTAAAAGTTTCCTGAGTTAATTTTGGAGGCATATATTTATAGTTCCAAGTATGAGAAGGTCCCCAAATTTACATTGTAAAAATTGGATCTTTTATTGGGCCTGGAGTCCTGTTAGGATTTCAAGGAGGAGAGTGTAAGGAGATGGTCAGCTCCTCTGCAAAGAAAGTTTCATCACTTTAGCCTTACAGTATGCCTTGGAAAGTGTATGTATGTAGATATTACCAGTGAGAGAACTAAAAGCGATGGCATTTCAGTAGAACATCTAGCAGTGGACCTTGGTATCTAAACACCATTTTTCAATGAAGGGTATCAGTCCTTATTTGAAAAATGGTAATTCCTGGACCAGGAAGGGAAAACATAAGATGAGCCCAGAACATCTCATGGTCCTAGAAAATATGGAAGCTCTAAAGATAAGTAAATAAAAAATACAAGAAAAAGATGGGTACTTGTTGAAAGAACATAGCAGACACCCTGAAGGGACACCTAAAGGCTAAAGCTCAAGCAATTTGAGCAATACAATAAATAACGATATTATTGGATTTTGTTCCATAGAATAGAATAAATATTTGAGTCTCTACTCATATACATAATTGAATACATAAATGGAAAGAGTAGTAAGACAGCTATTGCTTAAGAAAATTTCTAAATATATGTAGAGAGAAAGAGGAAGATGGAAAAATTCCCATTAGGCAACCTGTACAAAATAATCATTAGTGATAAGATCCACCAATGAATGCACAAATTAGTGGGAAAAGTTTGAGGTAAAAGGACATTTGCACCATATCAAAGTATCTCAATATATTAATGGGGAAGATAGCCTCTTTAAACACAGAGAAATCTAGCAGATACATCCTTAGCCAAGGAAGTGATGAAGGTAAATGCCGTCAATAAAAAGACAAACCATCACTATCACTCTAAACCTACTATGAAGTACTGAGAAAGGAACCTCACTTCTGGTTATTCTTGCTCAAAATTCATATCCTCAATCCAATCATGAGGAAACATTAGACAAACCAAAATCTGAGGCACAGCCTACAAAACAACTAACTAGGACTCTTCAAGTTGGCAAGATTCTAAAAAATGAAGAAAGATGAAGGAGGTCATAGGTTAGAGGAGACTAAGAAGACATGACAACTAATTGCAAAGTGGGGTCCTCTGTGGAATCCTGGAATATAGAAAGGATGTTATTAGAAAAACAGATGAAATTTTTTCCATTTTATTTATTTTTTGTTGAAGCTTAATTATACAATTTTGTGATTTCCTGTCATACATCAACAAGAATCAGCCATAAGTACACCCATGTTGCCTCCCTCCCCAACCTCTCTCCCACCCACCCCCACCCACTCCCTTTCTAGATTGTCACAGAGCCCCTGTTTGAGTTCCCTGAGTCATACAGCAAATTCCCATTGGCTATCTATTTTTGGCATTGTAAATCTCCATTTACTCTCTCCATACATCTCACCCTCTCCCTCCTCCCATCCCCCCACCCCCACCCCACATCCGTAAGTCTGTTCTCTATGTCTGGAGAAACACATGAAATTAAGATCAATAATATTTTACCAGTGCTGGTTTTCTGGTTTTGATGATTGTTCTATGGTTATATAAGATAAAAAAGAAAACGAAAAACATTCAGGAAAGCTTAGTGTGGGGTATACAGAAACTTTAGGGTATATGGAATTTCCCACAATTTTTCCATAAGTCTAAAGTTAGTTCAAAAGTAAAGTTCCCTCCTTCCCTCATGAAAAGCTCCAGAGATAAACCTAATGTGGTATTAGACAATAGGAAAATATCCAAAGGAACAGAATTAAGAGACAGAAAGAAATCAACACAAACATAGATATGTGATTTATAACAAAGATGACATTGTAAAGCAGTGGAGAATGAAGGTATGTTTATTAAAAGGTGTTGGGTGAAATAATCGTATGCGGAGAAAAAAAAGAATATTGACTGGTGTCTCATATGCGATAGTTAATTTGTGGTGAATTCTAGATCTAAATATGAAATGGGAAATAGTATTTTAGAATGTAATATGTGAGAATATCCTTGTGATGTTGATATAAGATTTTTAAAACAAAACAAACAAAATAAAAACAACAAAGGAAAGCAGTGTTACACAGCAAATGTAAAGTTATAATTTGGACTACATTAAAATTCAGTGCCTCTTTTCAAACATATCTTCAATTAGGTGCCTGATGGAGAAGGAAATGGCAACCCATTCCAGTGTTCTTGCCTGGAGAATCCCAGGGATGGGCGAGCCTGGTGGGCTGCCATCTACGGGGTTGCACAGAGTTGGACACGACTGAAGTGACTCAGCAGTAGCAGCAGGTGCCTGAAAGGCCAAGTCACATATTGGAAGAAGATATATACAATACATGTAACTATAAAAGTCTCATATCCAGAATATATAAAGAATTCCTACAGATCAATTAAAAAAATGTTTGACAGTTGGGCAAGAGACCTTTAACAGGCACTGCACTGAATGGGTGGAGAAGGCAATGGCACCCCACTCCAGTACTCTTGCCTGGAAAATTCCATGGACGGAGGAGCCTGGTGGGCTGCAGTCCATAGGGTCACTAAGAGTTGGACACGACTGAGCGACTTCACTTTCACTTTTCACTTTCATGCACTGGAGAAGGAAATGGCAACTCACTCCGGTGTTCTTGTCTGGAGAATCCCAGGGAAGGGTGAGCATGGTGGGTTGCCGTCTACGGAGTTGCACAGAGTTGGACACGACTGAAGTGACTTAGCAGCAGCAGCCGGTCAATAAACTCAGGGTATGTGCTTGACCTGACCTGAGCCATGACAGGCTCGACGGGCCACACTAGGCCTAGGCCTCAGGTTCTTGTAAGCATGAGTCATAATTCTAAGAAGCCCCACCAAGGGTCCCCGATAACACCAAGTTCCCCGATGACACCAAGGTCCCCTCCGATGATGCCAAGGTTAAGTCAATCACCATGATGACCCAAGGTTGAGTCAATCACCACATACCAACTTTTGCTGAGACAAAAGACCGCCTGTATATAAGCAGCTGTGATTCACAGCTCGGGGCTCTCGTCAAGACTCCACTGTGCTGGATGAGACTTGAGCCCTAGCTCGAGCTAGCAATAAACCCCTTTATGCTTTTGCATTGCTGTGGACGTCTTATTCTCTCAGTTTTGGGGACTTGGACACTGGGCATAACAATGACTAATGAGGAAGTCGTAAAGTAAAATCAAAAGAACTTACTCTCTTCCTCTTCCCCTTCCCCACTGCCTTCTCTTTCCTTCCTTTTTTTTTTTTTTTTTTTTTCCTTTCCTGTATAATTCAGTCCTAAAATCATTAGATGGGACAGAATAAGGAATGCATGGTGTCTACATATGCAGGATGCCTGTGTGGGTTGAAGCCAGAGCTAAGTAAGGGCTTCAGTGCATGTAGGTGACCCCCTATGCAGTGTCAGTCCAAACAGGAAAGGAGACCATCCAGATAGAAGTATTTTCTAGCATTTGTTTTTTTTGTTGTTGTTGTTCAAGGGGCCACTGAGAGAAGAGCCCCGTTCAAGGCAGTGGCACAGAGCGGAGGTTCAGAAGAAAAAGGGGAATAAAAAAGTGTCCCTGTGGAAGAAGTTCAATGTGGGGTTTCAGAGTCCAAGCAGAGTGAGGAGGGCATCTGTATTGGAGTGCTATACCTAATGTCAGCTATTGGAGCCAAGGAAGGGGAGAAAGAAGGGGTCAGTGGAGAAGTGGAGGCAAGCCAGCGAGGGATGCTAGAATCCGGCAAGATGAAAAAGGCATTACTAGAGGTGTGCCTTGGTGGAGAGTGTCAAAGTTGGAGCAGGCTGGAGCAGGCACCCACATGAGGTTAGCTCAGGAAGGAAGAAAAGAGTATTATAACACGACACTACAACCTACAGACCAGAGCCTGAGTGTGACACCTGAGGGATGGTGGAGTCACAGTAGAGTGAGGAGGGTGAGTGTAAAGGGGTTTCCATTCATTGTTCCATTCATTGTTTAGTCACCAAGTCGTGTCGGTTTTTCTGTGACCCAACTGTAGTCCACCAGACTCCTCTGTCCATGGGATTTCCCAGGTAGTAGTGGGTTGCCATTTCCTTCTCCAGAGGATCTTCCCAACTCAGGGATAGAACCCGCATCTCCTGCATTGGCAGGTGGATTCTTCACCGATGAGCCACCAGGGAAGTCCCTGTATACAGGGGTAACTTAGTGTAGAATGCCAGGGACTGAGGATTAGGTAATAGTGGGGTATTAGTGACAATACGGGAGAAGGACATGGCAACCCACTCCAGTACTGTTGCCTGGATAATCCCATGGGCGGAGGACCCTGATGGGCTGCAGTCCATGGGGTCGGAAGAGTCGGACACGACTTAGTGACTTCACTTTCACTTTTCACTTTCATGCATTGGAGAAGGCATTGGCAACCCACTCCAGTGTTCTTGCCTGGAGAATCCCAGGGATGAGGGAGCCTGGTGGGCTGTGGTCTATGGGGTCGCACAGAGTCAGACACGACTGAAGCAACTTAGCAGCAGCAGTAGCAGCAGTGACAATACAGCCAATGCTGATAATTTGTTGTGCATAGGAGAGATCTTTTTTGTAAGAAATATTGTTTTTGTTGTTCAGCCACTAAGTTGTGTCCAACTCTTTGTGACCCTATGGAGTGCAGCACACCAGGCTTCCCTGTCCTATAAGAAATATACCCCAAAGTAAATGTTTAGGGGTATTGTGCTTCAGGTCAGCAGTGTGCTGTCAAATGGCTGAAGAAAAGTTTTCTTGTATTTTACTTTCTACTTTTGTCTAGGTTTGAAATTATTTCTAAATTAAAAAAATTGTAAAGAGCTACAGCTGGATAGGGGATTTCCGGGGCAATGATTGCATCAGATTCTGGGAAGCCGCGGCGGCCTCCGTGAGTGTGGGATTCGGGTGATGGGGCTTCCCTGGTGGCTCAGAGGTCAGAGCGTCTCACTGGAATGAGGGAGACCTGGGTTCGATCCCTGAGTTGGGAAGATCCCCTGGAGAAGGAAATGGCAACCCACTCCAGTACTCTTGCCTGGAGAATCCCATGGAGGGAGGAGCCTGGTAGGTTGCAGTCCATGGGGTCGCAAAAAGTCGGACACGACTGAGTGACTTACCTTACCTTACCTTACCATCGAACCCAGGTCTCCCACATTGGGGGCAGACGCTTTAACCTCTGAGCCACCAGGGAAGCCTTGCCTTACCTTACAACTGGATAATGAAAAAGGGAGAGAGACAGAGACAGCAAGAAGGAGACTATACCGAGTAATAACAAGAATGTGGAGAAATTGGAACATTAACACATTGATAGGTGCATAAGCTAGCACAACATTTGGAAACCTAAGCTTTATCTTCTAAAACTCAGTATATGTGTACATTAGGAACCATCACATTCCACAGAACCTACTCATATAAGGTGTTCATTTAAATGCAAAGGATGTAATATACTGAGGGCCTGAAAGACATCCTGCAAGCAAGCTTTACAGGGCTGTCCTTATTCACTCGCACAGATTGCACTCTGTCTCCAGCCTGAACCACCAAGATCTGTCCTAGGAATCCTGCTTTCTGGAAAACTCACAGGAGAAACATTGAGCCAGCCTTTTATAACCCCATGACTGTGTAATCAAGGTAGGTTGTCAGACCAATTAGACTAATTATAAACCAGCAGTGAAGCCGAACCAAAAGCAAATAAACAAAAATACCTCACCCTGAAGGTCACTAGAAGATGCTTATTGACTTTAAATTGCACATTTTAAATCTCATTGCTGTTATCTTGGCCAAGAGTTGAAAATCCAGATATGCAGCTTCCCCAGAGATAAAGACAGAGTTTCTGCTGTTTAGCTGGGAATCCATTCATATTGTCACATAAAAATAGATTGGAATATTTAAAGCATAATATTTATAATAACCAAAAACTGAAAGCAATACAAATAGCCATTAGAAAGAAAAACAATAAATTGTTGGCTCGCACATGGAATACTACAGAACAATGAATTTATGCACTACTGTTATGTAAAACAGCATAGATGAATATCAAAAATAATCTGCTAAGTGAAGATATCTGAAAGAAAAAAATAGATGTATGCATGCATGCTAAGTCACTTCAGTCATGTCCAGCTCTTTGTGACCCCATGGACTATATAGCCTGCTAGGCTTCTCTATCCGTGAAATTCTCAAGGCAAGAATACTGGAGTGAGTTGCCATACCATCTTCAGGTGTGTGTGTGTGTGTGTATATATATACATACCATCAAGGTGTGTGTGTATATACATATATATTATTTATATACATCAAGGTGTGTCTATATTTATATTATATATTATTAATATTATATAATATATAATATATATTATAAATATATAATACATATTATATTATATGTAAATTATTATATTATAAATTATTTATATATAATATAATATAAATAGACACACCTTGATGTATATATGTATGTGTATGTGTATATATATATTATACTATACACATCAAGGTGTGTCTATATATTATATATAATACATCATATACATGTATATATATTATATATATATACATCAAGGTGTGTCTATATTTATATTATATTTTATAATATATTTTATCTTTATATTATATATACAATATATTTTAAATATATATTATATATAATATATATTTCTATATATGTAATATATAAAATATATTTTAAAATATATGTTAATATATATTTTATATTTATATTATATTATCATACACCTTGATGTGTATATATAATATATATGTATGTGATGTATTATTTATAATACATATATAGACACACCTTGATGTATATAATATATTATATATATATATACACACACACATACATACATGGATAGATAGATAATTTCATTTATATAAAGTTCAGTATCCAGCAAAATTAATCTTTTGTGTAAGAAATCAGATTAACAGTTGCCTTTGGAAAAGAAAAAGGACTGATAACAGAGTGAACATGAAACAGGCAATAGGGTAACAGTTGCAGGTTAAATGCTATTTCTTGACTTGACAGATAGTTAAATGGCTGTACTCACTTCATAAAAATTAATCAAGCTTAAAATTTATCATTATATGTACATATTGATATGTTGATAAAAGTAACTTTTAAAATGTTTTATGTATACATACACAGGTATGTGCACACACACATACTCAAAAGGCATACCTGCCTTTATATTGTATATATAATATAAAGATAAAATATATTATAAAATATAATATAAATATAGACACACCTTGATGTATATATATTACATATATACATGTATATGATGTATTATATATAATATATAGACACACATTGATGTGTATAATATAATATACACCTTTAACATGTTTCTTTATTATTATAGGATGTGTTTCTTTATTGTTATACCTATTAAAGTTTTTCTCTATTGTTTGAGTGTTTCCTTCTCCTTATTTCTCCTGTTCTATCCCTTGGTGACTCCTTTAGGTGGATATTTGATTTATGGGTTTAATTTCCATGTCATTTAATTTTTTCTTAACTTTTAAAATCTTTTTATACATTTAAAAACTTATTTTCAGTTGATTCACTGAGGTTGATCTTCTATCTTACTAATTCAATACAAAGGTATAGAATATTCATGCATATAATACTAGGCAGCTACTTTAAAAAAATGGGAGCTGTTGGTCTTACAGTATATAGTTACCATGGTAATAGGAATATAATGTTGCACCTTTAAATGAAATATAATACAATTTATGTAGTATGTTACTTTAGTCAAAAATTTCTGTGTGCATGTGGTCTGTATTTCTTAATGTATTGTTAGAAATGTATAACATTATTTGGGTGATTTGGTTACCAGTAACAGAAGTTGGTGATTTGTTTGCAAGTAATAGAAGAGTAAAAGAGAATTTCTTAATAGTGGCATAAGAAATCAAGTCTTCCCATTTTTCTGTGTAACAAGACCTCTCAAATGGCAAATACCACATTCTCTGCAACATTTCAACAACGTTATCAAACACCCAGGTTTTTCTCTGTCTTTCTATACTGCTATCTTTAGTATGCTTGCTTTTCATTCCTTCACAAAAGAAAAGGAGAAATTAAATCAACATTTATATTCGTTTTTGCTCCAATAATGCAACTAAAGGAACACACTAATATGTCAAGAAACATATTTTCTATTTCTTGATTTTGAATTTGTGGCTTAGTTGAAGCACTTCTACATCAGACTGTGGGTGAGGTTCAAGTGTGTTTCATGAGTCTTTCAATCCTGGACCCAGGTTAATGTACAGAGACTACTTAGGATATATGATTTTTATAATTCAGTGCAAGGAAATACATGATGGTTCTTAAAAGTTTTGCTTAAAATAGGTACTATCTCACTTCTAGATGACGATGTGTGCTCAGTTGTGTCCAATTCTTTACAACCCACGGAGTGCAGCCCTCCAGGCTCCTCTATCCATGGGGATTCTCCAGGAAAGAACTGAAATGGGTGGTTATGCCCTTCTCCAGGGGATCTTCCTAACTCAGGGATAAAACCTATGTCTCTTAGGTCTCCTGCATTGACTGGTGGATTCTTTACCACTAGCACTACCTGGGACACCCGTACACAGGAAGCCCAAGTACCTGGCATTAGCTCAGTTGGTTCTAATGATGCTAACGGTGCTAATAATGCCAAGGACATGGGTTCCATCCCCATACAGGCCAAACTCTGCAATGTCTCTGACCAATGTAGAGAGGAAACAAATAATTATGAACAAATAAGACAATATACTATGTCTTATTGACTATGCCGAAGCCTTTGACTGGGTGGATCACAATAAACTGTGGAAAATTCTGAGAGAGATGGGAATACCAGACCACCTGACCTGCCTCTTGAGAAACCTATATGCAGGTCAGGAAGCAACAGTTAGAACTGCACATGGAACAACAGACTGGTTCTAAATAGGAAAAGGAGTACGTCAAAGTTGTATATTGTCACCCTGCTTATTTAACTTATATGCAGAGTGCATCATGAGAAACGCTGGACTGGAAGAAGCGCAAGCTGGAATCAAGATTGCCAGGAGAAATATCAATAACCTCAGATATGCAGATGACACCACCCTTATGTCAGAAAGTGAAGAGGAACTAAAAAGTCTCTTGATGAAAGTGAAAGTGGAGAGTGAAAAAGCTGGCTTAAAGCTCAACATTCAGAAAAGGAAGATCATGGCATCCAGTCCCATCACTTCTTGGGAAATAGATGGGGAAACAGTGGAAACAGTGTCAGACTTTATTTTGGGGGGCTCCAAAATCACTGCAAATGGTGACTGCAGCCATGAAATTAAAAGACGCTTACTCCTTGGAAGGAAAGTTATGACCAACCTAGATAGCATATTGAAAAGCAGAGACATTACTTTGCCAACAAAGGTCCGTCTAGTCAAGGCTATGGTTTTTTCTGTGGTCATGTATGGATGTGAGAGTTGGACTGTGAAGAAGGCTGAGAACCAAAGAATTGATGGCTTTTGAACTGTGGTGTTGGAGAAGACTCTTGAGAGTCTCTTGGACTGCAAGGAGATCCAACCAGTCCATTCTAAAGGAGGTCATTCCTGGGTGTTCTTTGGAAGGAATGATGCTGAGGCTGAAACTCCAATACTTTGGCCACCTCATGTGAAGAGTTAACTCATTGGAAAAGACTCTGATGCTGGGAGGGATTCGGGGCAGGAGGAAAAGGGATGACCGAGGATGAGATGGCTGGATGGCATCCCCGACTTGATGGACGTGAGTTTGAGTGAACTCCAGGAGATGGTGATGGACAGGGAGGCCTGGGGTGCTGCAATTCATGGGGTTGCAAAGAGTCAGACACAACTGAGCAACTGAACTGAACTGAAGACGATAAACCAAACAGTCATGGCTTAGACCAATCATGGTTCATTCCCTCAGATTGGGAGAGGAATCCAAGTTCTGTAAACTTGTTGCAATGTGCACAAAATACGATTATTATACACTAAAGGATTGTGGTTATTGACCAGACAATCAACATTACCTGACATAGGTCATATCAACATTATGATGAATAAGACCTGGACAGAGAAGAGAAGGGGTGAGACAGTGTGAGACAAGAATGAAACAGTTCTGTGTTTTCTTCTCTCTATTTAAGCAAATAAAATGTAAGCCTCTTCTAATCAGGAAAATGTACCACATTGGAAAAATAACTCAGATGTTGATGAAAATATCACCAGTTTATTTATTGATTAAGCATTTTAATTCAACAATTTGGAGACAGACTTTTTGTCTTCCAGGAGCCATTCTGCCTTATTTAAAAAAGGCTGAAATCTATGTATTTTGAGTATTAATTTCATATTATACCCAACAACTCTGTGACATGTTGGAGGAGAAACTCCCAACTGGTCTTACCTTCAGGACAGCCATATTTTTACTATTTTAATTCTGGCACATTCACTGACACAGACTACTCACTTATGTTACTGTCATGGACAAGTGATGCAGGGAGAGAAACACTGCTGATCTGTGAAATTAGACAATACATTAAATCTGTCTTGGTATTTAAGCCACAGTAAGTACCATGTTTAATTAGGTTTATGAAATGACATCTTGTTCAGGGCAAGGATCAGTATGGAAGAGAAGCTTTAATGGATGCTAAATTAAATGCCTAAGCTAAACTGTTATATGTACATGTCTGTAATTTCAGACCTATGTCTCTCAAATGAATCGCAAACTGACTTCTTTGAGCATCCCATAGGACATAGTTTGTGTGACATTATATGGAATTAATTTTAAAAGCTTAGTCTGACTTCTTTCCAATTATATGCCAAAAAACATAACTGGAAACACTCTTTTTCTGCATTTTCTCACATTTCCTCTGTAATACTAAGTTAATAGATGGCTTTAAAACTAAAATCACAGTAAGTGCAAGAACCTACCCAACTCTTAATATCTGAATATTAGGATTTATCAAATGTAGCATGTCTAAATATACAAAATCAACATTTTCTGGTTTTCTGGAACTGCTTAGATGTGGAAATAAAGACCTCATTTCATGTAGAAGTGCCCTATGAGGCTCAATTTTCATAAAGGCCATTTAAATGACTGTTTTATTTGTAGACCAGACTGTGTGTGCCTGAAACCCCAGACTAATGAGACAATTTTTCAGAGGATTTCTCTTCTAAATAAACAAGGCCATTTGCACTGACCCAGGAATCTTAGTTGTAGCTGAAAGACTAATTAGACCAATATTATAATGGGCACATCTAAAACAGTAAAAGGAATATTCTTTCCATCTTCAAGGTTAGATGCTCCTTCAGATGAAATTAATTTATCTAGATTGTCTTTAATGTTTTCCTTTGCACCTATAAAGAAACTGAAAGACTTTTCCTTTTAAAAAACATTTTGAAAATTCATTATTTTTACAATATATGCATATATAAACTCTTCTATAAATGAATTCCCAAACTAAATTTTTCCCTTGGTAATTTGATTTAAAAAAAAATTAGAACAAATCATTATGAGTAGAATGCTTTCAATTAAGACATAATTAATTAAATGTGCAAATGCAGAATACATTTGGCTGTGCAATTAGATGACTGATTATACTGGAAATCTAATTTCATACTTAAATTGCCAGCCACACCCCCATCTTGATCTACTGACCCACCATAATTGACCACAAGGTTGGACCTTACCCCTGAAGGAAGTGACCTCAGTGAATAGCGTTTTTGCAGTGATTCTATAATCATCTCTTCATGTCTGTCTTTAAACAGTGATTAGAACCAGCATGCATGAAGAAGCTTCTTGCCTTTCTTCTTATTTAAAATAAAACAAGATGCTTATTGAAAAATAAGTGGTGCATAACTTGGCAAATTGTGAAAGATCTCTTTTTATCCCATTGTACTTAGTAACTTTTCTATTCAGACACTCTTTAAAAGTAAGTTGATAATAAAAATGATGAACATGTATGAAAAGTTACTGAGCTTTGAATTTTTTACTTCCAATTTATTTAGTATGGCATTGCAAATTGTCTTTAAGTTATAGATACAAATATGTGAAAGCCACACTTAGCTATTAGTATTTATGGGTTAGAAATGTCCTCAAACTAACAAAGACAGTGAATTTTAGTGCCATAAGTAGTGGAAGGGGTGATTTAGCAAGGATTCTAACTGATGTGCATCAATGTTGCTCAAAATTGAAGAGATTCCCATCTCATATACAAAGTGGAAGTGTTAGTTGCTCAGTCATGTCTGACTCTTTGGGACCCCATGGATTGTAGCCCACCAGGCTCCTCTGTCCATAGGATTCTTCAGGCAAGCATACTAGAGTGGGTTGCCATTTCCTTCTCCAGGGGATCTTCCTGACCCAGGGACTGAACTTGGGTCTCTTGCATTGTAGGTAGATTATTTACTGTCTGAGCCACTAGAGAAGACTTGACATACACAAAACTACTTCTAATTCCAAAAATTAAAGTCAGTATTTATCCTCTGAATCAGACATTGCTTTAAGTTTCCTGAATAGTTGAAAATTTTGTAAAATGTTTTCAAGGATTCTAAAAAGTCAGTAATTGGGAAAGGAGGAAAACATTAATGAAAGTGAGGATGTTTGTTGAATGTCTATTCTGTCCCCAGCCATAAGCTACATACTCTTTTGCATCATGTCTATATTCGTCAGTTTTTAATGTATCATCAATCAGCTCCAAGCCCTTACTTTATATCTTTTCATGAGATGCTGGGTCTGGAAATCTGCAAACTATCTTTCCCAGAGCCAGCACACAGAGCATCATGGGAATATCTCTTGGATAAAAGAAATCTCTTTAGCCTGAATTATGGTCATTAGCATTTTAGCTCATTGAGTTAGATGTTTTCCTCTTCAGATAACATTCAGAAATGCAAACGTCCACCAAAGAGAAGAACAATCTCCTTTTGGGTCACTGAAGCTTCAATATTAGCAGATTTGTTCCCTAGTTTTCTTCAACAGTAGTGGGTACTTTGTCACTAAGGCAGCATAGGGATCCTGGATAGAACAAAGAAAAGCATTGTAAACAAAGGAAAATAGCATCAGAGTTTATTGCTCTTGTAATCATTGTCTTATTTTGATTCTAGAGCTATTGAGGGATCTCTGTTTCCCTTTGTGTGTGGTTCTTGATCCAATTGTGGTCTGACCTTTAGGAGTTGACTGTAAAATCAAGAATATTGAGAAACAAAGATACCCAATTGTTAACAGTCCTTAACTAGGAAATTGAAAACAGTGGTTCTCAACCTTCACTACTTGTTGGAACCACCTGGGAAATTTAAGAGTTGCTGATACGTGGGTACTGTGCCTAGAAATTCAAAAAAATTCTCCAAATGATTCTGACATTCTAGTCAAGATGAAGACTAACTACTCCAAAGAGCTATTAAAATTTACATTTATTATGTGCCCACAGGATTTATGATTTAGGAAGACCTAGCACAAAGAAATGGCAACCCACTCCAGTACTCTTGCCTGGAAAATCCCATGGACAGAGGAGCCTGGTAGGCTGCAGTCCATGGGGTCGCTAAGAGTTGGACATGAAGTGACTTCACTTTCACTTTTCACTTTCATACATTGGAGAAGGAAATGGCAACCCACTCCAGTGTTCTTGCCTGGAGAATCCTAGACAGGGGAGCCTGGTGGGCTGCTGTCTATGGGGTCGCACAGAGTCAGACACGACTGAAGCGACTTAGCAGCAGCACAAAGAAAAGATTAGAAAAATTCATTATTCTCTTATTCTCAGCATCCCATTCAGAATCCATGCTTTTCTTACTTCCATGCCCATTTTTCCACCAATCAACCTTTGCCTCCTGGTGCTGCTGCTGCTGCTGCTAAGTCGCTTCAGTCATGTCCGACTCTGTGCGACCTCATGGACTGCAGCCTACCAGGCTCTTCCATCCATGGGATTCTCCAGGCAAGAACACTGGAGTGGGTTGCCATTTCCTTCTCCAAAGCATGAAAGTAAAAAGTGAAAGTGAAGTCGCTCAGTCGTGTCCTACTCTTAGTGACCTCATGGACTGCAGCCTACCAGGCTCCTCCGTCCATGGCATTTTCCAGGCAAGAATACTGGAGTGGGGTGCCATCACCTTCTCCAGCCTCCTGCTGCTAGAAGGAGCTAACAGTTAAGGGACTGTTTCACCGGATGTTTAAAGACTACAGTAGTCACAGAAAATGTGAGATATCACAAAGTCCCACTTTTAGTGAAAAGGTGCAAAGAGAAATAGGTTTTGATGGAGAACTCTTTGAATGATGCAAGATTCCCTAGAAACTGTGTGTTTTGCATCGATAGTTGGTTTTCTATGGAGAGATAAACTGAAATGCGAATAAAAAATGGAAAGTTAGAGATGATTGTTTTTTCCTTTCAGGACCCGTATGTAACCTTGTGGAAGGCAACCAGAAGAGTCAGAGAGGTATGTGGACTCATATAGCCAGGATAAGAGAAGGTAGGAAAATAAACATGAGATAAGAAGTAGGTATGTTGTATATAACATGATTCAGTATTTGTATATATGGCAAAATTATCACCACAATAATTCTAATTAGCATCTTTCACCATACAAAGTCACAGAAATTTTTTCTTTTGATGAGAACTTTTAAGATCTATGTGTTTGTAGTTTTAATAAAAGACTCAGCTCCCTCTATGAGCCTAAAATTCCAACTGCATTCTTTGTGTCTTCTTCCAATTTTCTATCTAAAAATGTGGGGTTTCCTTAAGATTAACTTTAGCTGAAGAAGGATTGGCAGGGTCAATGTGACAGGCGTTTATTGATACCCCAGATAAATGGTTGTTAAATTTGAGTATGTAGTCAGAAACACCTGAAGGGCTTATTTTAAACAGACTTTTGGGTGCCACCCCAGAGTTTCTGATTCAGCAGGTCTGAGCTAGGGCTTGAGAATGTGCATTTCGAACAAATTCCCAGGTGATACTCCTATGGCAAGCTGTTTGAGGGTCACTCAAAGCCCCTCGGAGAAGGCGATGGCACCCCACTCCAGTACTCTTGCCTGGAAAATGCCATGGATGGAGGAGCCTGGTGGGCTGCAGTCCATGGGGTCGCTAAGAGTTGGACATGACTGAGCGACTTCACTTTCACTTTTCACTTTCATGCATTGGAGAAGGAAATGGCAACCCACTCCAGTGTTCTTGCCTGGAGAATCCCAGGGATGGGGGAGCCTGGTGGCTGCCATCTATGGGGTCGCACAGAGTCGGACATGACTGAAGCGACTTAGCAGCAGCAGCAGCAGCAGCAGCAAAGCCCCTTGTTGTTAATCAACTTCAGCTGATTAGGACCTGTTATAATGAAACACAACACTTGATTTTATCTCTTAGACAAGTGCTACTCCAAGTGAAAACATTTCATTTTACAGAAAAGAACACCTCGAAGTGGCATCCAGAATCAGGTCTCAAAAGCAATGCTAGACAGTTGTTGACAAAGGGTTGAGGAGGGTCATTTAGCCCCAGGATTATTTGTGACATAAAAAATACCTTTTTGTCTCAGATAGTAAGATCTTTGGAGAATTGTTGAGCAGATTGAGTTGGGTTCAGTGAAGTGACCATATGGGTCTAAAAGAATAAATAAGATATTTATGTGTCTGTGCAGCATTTGAATGGTAATTTGACCATAAAATTGCAAGTATAATCCATCAAAAAAATGACTAGAAACACTAAATATTTAGAATTATGTTGAAAATAAATTTAGAACACCTAAAAAACTAGAACTTATTACCTTGTTATGAGTACATGTGGGTGCACACAAAGAGAACTATTTGTGGAGTTTCCCCAACTTTTTTCTATACAACTATGTATATTCAATACTTCATGTATTATTATGAAAAGGTGGATTTTACTCATTATGATTTTGGCTGGAATCAGATTGCACAGTTTCAAAGGATCACTTAGAGTCAAAGGATTTTTGACAAGATATGAATTAATTTATGAGAAAAGAAAAGCAAACCTATTTTCAGTAACAGCAATGACAGTGCCATGGGATATTTTGGAGAGGCTCCACTTCTTTGAGTATATAAATTCTGGTACGTTTGATAAAGAAAACCTTTCTGTAATAAAGTAATTCTGATCATCTACATTTAAACTATTATAAAATGTTTATGGTGTTTAGATATGAGAAGAAATTAGACCCAAAGCATGTATGGGTATCCAGTATGAATTCACTGTGTAATTAAGGTCAGTGTAATTTCCCATAGTCTGTTCTGCTGGGTTAGCCAATATACTGAAGCCAATTTACTGTAGAGACTGCCTAATTTAGGTAGATTAATTTCTATACCAATTTAACAGCTTAAGATGCCAAATGCTTTTCTTTCAATTGAAAAATCAAAGAGAAAATCCATTTCTGTAAGTAGGAAAAATGAAAGGCAAAGTAACTATTTTTCCTTCTAGTCATGATGAAGCTAGTGTCACCTGATAGATTCTAGACTCAGAGTGATGCTTCAGAGTGTGGGGAGGATATATGGAAAGGTGCTGCATATGCATGACCATTCTAGGCTCTATTTACCTTTTACTGTGTGCATAAAGTGTCTGGTAGAAAAGCACATGGAAGTGATAAGAATTTTTAAATAATTGAATGGAACAGGATGCTGTTGAAAACCCAGTTTTATGTGCCTGAAAAGAATGAAGGAGAAGGGGGAGAACTGAGATGATTGTTAGAGAAAAATAGAGAAGAGAAGCAGTCCTGGTTAAGGAGGCCCCACCCTGCCTGTTTTTAACATGAAGTTCCCTAGAAAGCCTACATATGAATGTATACCTTTATTATTTTCTGCATATTTACAATGATAAATAAATTTGAGTTTACTGGTAAACATTAAAAGATAGAGGACTTTCCCAGTTGTATCAGTACAGTCTATTAAATAATCCATCATTTTCTCATGTAATTGAATTTACCACATAGATCTTCTGGTGCTTTTCATATGTATTGGATGCTGTTTCTGGATTCTCTTTTCTGTGCCACTGTTCTGTTTGTCCTCTTATATAAATGCAATCATAAATTAATTATTCATAATATTTCATAAATATTCAGAATGGCAACCCACTCCAGTACTCTTGCCTGGAAAATTCTATGGATGGAGGAGCCTAGTAAGCTACAGTCCATGGGGTCGCAAAGAGTCGGACACGACTGAGTGACTTCACTTTCTTTCTATAGTTCCTTTTGAAAAAGGAAATGGCAACCTACTCCAGTGTTCTTGCCTGGAGAATCCCATGGACGGAGGGGCCTGGTGGGCTACAGTCTATGGGGTTGCAAAGAGTTGGACATGACTAAGCAACTAACACACATACACACACACACAATCATTATGGTCTTTTTCTTGACTCTTGCTTGGTAAGGGTTATCATTTCTAATATAAATCTAAATTTAGTTTCTCCAGTTGGAAAGAGCTGTTGAGTTTCTGATTGGAGTTTCATTAAATGTATATATTAATTCAAGAGAATAAACAATGCTCTGAAATTAAGCTTTCTCATCAAGAAGATTGTGTGTTCCCTTCAGATTTTGTCTTATATCTTTTAATACAAGTTGACAGTTTTCTTCGTATAGACCAGTGACTCTTAAACTCAATACAACACTAGAATTATTTACAAGCTTTAAAAAATGTGGTTGCATAGGGTTCACACCTAGAAATTATGATTTGTCTGAGAACATCAGGATATTTTAAAGCTCCCCAAGGTACTTTTAAATAAAGACAAGGTTGATAATCATAAATATGTCTTGTGGCTTTTATGTTAAATTTATTCCTAAATATTTTATATTTGGGGGGAGCCTTTTCCAATAATATGTCTTTAGTCACCTTTCAACTCTCTTCTATTGGGTTTGGCCCATCCAAGTTTCCCACATAACTTAACAATAGGTACTTTTTAGGAATTCATTCATTTACTCCAGGTTTTCAAATATATTCCAATAGAGTTCTATATTCTCTTTTCATGATTTTTTGGTGTTGCTCTTAATCTCCTTATATACTTTCTCATTACACATTTCCTTCTTTTTCTCTAGCAGTTTTATTTTATTGGATATGTATTAAAATTGTCCTGCCGGATATTTCTCTTTCTTGATTTTCACACTAATTTTCTTTGTGATCTCCTAGAGACCCATTTCTGATTATTGGAAGCATACAGATCGTGCAAAAAAGGGACTTTGCAAGTCTGTTCTTGCAGGTTCCTGCCAAGGCACTTGGATAAAGCCTCTTGGCTGTTTGTACTCCAGATACTCTTTTTGCTACACATGCACAAAATCCTCCAATTGCCACTTGCTGCTTTATTTTGGGGGACCAGGAAATCCAGTGCCTTGTAGGAGACCCATGTTGCCATTCTCCCAGTTGTGCCCTCAGATATTTGAAAGCCATGCCCTTCCCTGGAATGGCCACTTTCTTGTCAATGCTCATCCCTAGGCTCTGATGCTGCTGTCTCGTTCTTTGGCCACTTGCCTACCATAAGGGCGGAGAAGGCAATGGCACCCCACTCCAGTACTCTTGCCTGGAGAATCCCATGGACAGAGAAGCCTGGTGGGCTGCCATCTCTCGGGTCACACAGAGTCGGACACAACTGAAGCGACTTAGCAGCAGCAGCAGCCACTACTATAAGGGAGACATCTCTGTGCCAGTGCTTTCTGTTGAAGCCTGACTCCTTTCTGCTGGGTGAAAAGAAAGCTAGTTATATGTAGGGTGCCACATTCCCTCCAATGGTAGGATAAGACATCACTTAGACTTCACATCCTTTCACTGAGTCTCTCAATCTGCCTGTCTTTGATGAACATTCAACTCACCCTCCCCTGAACTGTGTTGTCCAAACACATATCGCAAAGTTCTTCTCAAATTTATACTTATCTTTAGCTGGTTTATTTGCTCACATTTATTTGCCTAGTGTTGTGTAAGGAAAGAAAGGAAAAAAAAATCAAGCATGTGAGTACATATTAGAGAAAAACAGTGCTTAATGGGCATGAAATGGGTGCATCTAAAAACTTTAGTATATTAATTGTAAATACACTGCATAAAATTTGATCTTTTAAAAAAAGTTATTTCAGTGTTGATGCCAAGGGGGAGTGTTTTATAGGTATTCTGAACATCAAAGGAACACCATGGGGTTAATTGGGGTGCCTTACACAAATAGCCATTGTACTACATTGAAGCTATTTTGGCAGTAGTACATGATGTGTAACAGATGGTGAAACAAAATAATTATATGTAAATTGTTGTTGCATGAACTTCTTATCCAGTGTTAGATTTCTTGATGGAACTTGAACATTCTAGTTGAGCTACCAAGAAAAACTGAAAAACAGGGATGGAGTGGAGGCATGACATTACTTTTCTTCCCCTAATGTTTCTGCTTGAGCTTATAGACAAGTAGTTTTTTATTCTCTTGCAATTCAGGAAGTCTGAAAAGAACTATTCAAGTCTCTTTTTATCTCCACATTGAATAGTTTTACCTGTTTTGCGAGGCTGGTTTTTGTATGCTTAAAAAACAGTCACATTATCAGTGGAAATGGTAATTAGGCCAAAAAGAAATTGCTTTTAAAAACCATATGTGGTTTCTCTCCTATTGTGCTATCTGGACTCAGACATAGCAGGTGTTTATGCTTCTGTTCCTACATTGCAAGACACTGAGGGAAAGTGCAACAATTTGCTACTTTTTTGCCTGAGTTTTGATGGGTAAATCATATCATCTCTGCCTCCTGGGATAACCTCTCTTTATTCTCATGCCTCATTTTGATCAGAAGTGTTTCCGATTAAGCTGTAACTGAAAAGCCTATCCGATGGGAATTTTTAGACCTCCACTGATGCCTTTGTTGATGCAGTTTACACTCCAGATCCTCACGTGGAAGTTCAGACTTGTTTTCCATCTGTTAAAATGAGAAGGAACTGCAAGGTAGTAATTCCCAGTCCCAACAATTTGTAAAATTAACTCCATGGTTAATCTGGCTAACAACTAACTTTTTTTTTTTTTTTTTTTTTGCCAAAGTATTGGAGATTCAACTTTATTTTTTTTTTTTAATGCTTTTTTATTTTATTTTTATTTTTATTTTTATTTTTTTTAATTTTAAAATCTTTAATTCTTACATGTGTTCCCAAACATGAACCCCCCTCCCACCTCCCTCCCCATAACATCTCTGTGGGTTAACTAACTTTTTTAAAATCCATTTTTTTCCCCAATACAATTTAACACTGATTAATGCCTTTACATATAGATAACATTACACTTCATGCATTAACCTCAGTGCTAACTACTTGTTTTACTTCAATTCAGTTCAGTTCAGTTCAGTCACTCAGTCGTGTCTGACTCTTTGTGACCCCATGAGTCACAGCACACCAGGCCTCCCTGTCCATCACCATCTCCCAGAGTTCACTCAAATTCACGTCCATCGAGTCAGTGATGCCATCCAGCCATCTAATCCTCTGTCGCCCTCTTTTCCTCCTGCCGCCAATCCCTCCCAGCATCAGAGACTTTTCCATTGAGTCAACTCTTTGCATGAGATGGCCAAAGCATTGGAGTTCCAGCTTTAGCATCATTCCTTCCAAAGAACACCCAGGAAAGATCTCCTTTAGAATGGACTGATTGGATCTCCTTAAAGTCCAAGGGACTCTCAAGAGTCTTCAACACCACAGTTCAAAAGCATCAGTTCCTCTGCTCTCGGCTTTCTTCACAGTCCAACTCTTGCATAGACACATGACCACTGGAAAAACCATAGCCTTGACTAGATGGACCTTAGTCGGGAAAGTAATGTCTCTGCTTTTCAACATGCTATCAAACAGGTCATAACTTTTCTTCCAAGGAGTAAGCGTCTTTTAATTTCATGGCTGCAGTCACCATCTGCAGTGATTCTGGAGCCCCCAAAAAATAGTCTGACATTGTTTCCACTGTTTCCCCATCTATTTCCCATGAAGTGATGGGACCAGATGCCATGATCTTCGTTTTCTGAATGTTGAGCTTTAAGCCAGCTTTTTCACTCTCCTCTTTCACTCTCATCAAGAGGCTTTTGAGTTCCTCTTCACTTTCTGCCATAAGGGTGGTGTCATCTGCATATCTGAGGTTATTGTTATTTCTCCTGGCAGTCTTGATTCCAGCTTGCGCTTCTTCCAGTCCAGCATTTCTCATGATGTACTCTGCATAGAAGTTAAATAAGCAGGGTGACAATATACAGCCTTGACGTACTCCTTTTCCTATTTGGAACTAGTCTGTTGTTCCATGTCCAGTTCTAACTGTTGCTTCCTGACCTGCATACAGATTTCTCAAGAGGCAGGTCAGGTGGTCTGGTATTCCCATCTCTCTCAGAATTTTCCACAGTTTATTGTGATCCACACAGTCAAAGACTTTGGCATAGTCAATAAAACAGAAATAGATGTTTTTCTGGAACTCTCTTGCTTTTTCCATGATCCAGCGGATGTTGGCAATTTGATCTCTAGTTCCTCTGCCTTTTCTAAAACCAGCTTGAACATCAGGGAGTTCACGGTTCACGTATTGCTGAAGCCTGGTTTGGAGAATTTTGAGCATTACCTTACTAGCAAGTGAGATGAGTGCAGTTGTACAGAAGTTTAAGCATACTTTGGCATTGCCTTTCTTTGGGATTGGAATAAAAACTGACTTTTTCCAGTCCTGTGGCCATTGCTGAGTTTTCCAAATTTGCTGGCATATTGAGTGCAGCGCTGTCACAGCATCGTCTTTCAGAATTTGAAATAGCTCAACTGGAATTCCATCACCTCCACTAGCTTTGTTCAGAGTGATGCTTTCTAAGACCCACTTGACTTCACATTCCAGGATGTCTGGCTCTAGGTGAGTGATCATACCATCGTGATTATCTTAGTCATGAAGATCTTTTTTGTACAGTTCGTCTATTTATTCTTGCCAGCTCTTCTTAATATCTTCTGCTTCTGTTAGGTCCATACCATTTCTGTCCTTTATCGAGCCCATCTTTGCATGAAATGTTCCCTTGGTATCTCTAATTTTCTTGAAGAGATCTCTAGTCTTTCCTGTTCTGTTGTACAGTTTCCAAAATTTTACACTTTCTTTCTGCCTAAAGTCATCCACAAAAAGACCTGCGTCTTAAAAATATTGAACTGTTTTGAATTCTGATTCAAAACTAGCTTAACTGTCAAATAGTTAAAAACAAATTATTTTGTGAAAGCTTTTATGGATTAAATTCAACATGCCATACCATTAATAATGGAATTCTCTGCTAGATAGGAGATAGATAAAATCACAAAGCCCAGGTCTACAGTTTAGTGAGGATTTTGATATGTGTAGTTGTCTTGTGTGCATGCATGCGTGCTGTCAGTTGTGTCCAACTCTTTGCAACCTTATGGGCTGTAGCCTGCCAGGCTTCTCTGTCCAAGAGATTCTCCAGGCAGGAATACTGGACTGGGTTACCATGCCCTCCTCCAGAGGGCTTTCCCCACGTAGGGATCGAAACTGCAACTCCTGTATTCCCTGCATTGGCAAGCAGATTAATCAGTAACAAATGCTATAAGAAGGTATTGTAGCCTGGGTGGCTTAACCAACAGAAACTGATTTATCAATTGATTTGTCAAGTCTAAGATCAGGGTTCCAATGGATTCAGTGTCTGGTGAGAGCCTACTTCCTGAATCATAGACAGTCATTTTATGCTTACATGGTGGAGAGAAACATCTTTCTTCTCATAAAAGTATTAATCCCATTTCATGAAGGCTCACCCCCCATGACTTAGTTACCTCCCAAAGGCCTCACCTCCTAATACCATCACATTGTGGATGAGGTCTCAGCATATGAAAGCTGGGAAACAAACATTCAGCTCATGAGAACAGTGAATATTGTTGATGGTCCAGCAGATGTCCTGGAGCCCCTTTGCTCTTTTTGTGAATCCTCTGCCAGCTGCCTTGTATTTTGCTTCTGAAGAAAGACCTGCATCTGAGGCCCTTTGGCACACTCTGCAGAGGGTATAGGAGTTGTCATCAGGGAGGTTAGGGTCCTCAGAGCAGCTTTTCAGCAATGGCTGATGTTTAGTTTCAAATGTCTGAAAGTCTTAATACTGTTGATGCGGTTCTCAAGGCAAGAATACTGAAATGGTTTGCGATGCCCTTCTCCAGTGGACCACGTTTTGTCAGAACTCTCCACCATGACCCGTGTGTCTTGGAGGGCCCTACACAGCATGGCTCATAATTTCATTAAGTTATACAAGGCTGTGCTCCATGTGATCAGTTTGATTAGTTTTCTGTGGTTGTGGTTTTCATTCTGTCTGCCTTCTGAAGAATAAGGATAAGAGGCTTATGGAAATTTCCTGATGAGAGAGACTGACTGTGGGGAAAACTGGGTCTTCTTCTGATGGGCAGGGCGATCAGAAGGACAAGCTGGAATCAAGACTGTGGGAGAAATATCAATAACCTCAGATACACAGATGACACCACCCTTATGGCAGGAAGCGAAGAAGAACTAAAGAAACTCTTGATGAAAGTGAAAGAGGAGAGTAAAAATGTTGGTTTAAAACTCAACATTAAAAAAAACTAAGATCATGGCAACTGTCCCATCATTTCATGGAAAATAAATGGGGAAACAATGGAAACAGTGACAGACTTTATTTTTTGGGGCTCCAAAATCACTGCATATGGTGACTGCAGCCATGGAATTAAAAGACGCTTGCTCGTTAGAAGAAAAGCTATGACCAACTTAAACAGCATATTAAAAAGCAGAGATATTACTTTGCCAACAAAGGTCCATCTAGTCAAATCTATGGTTTTTCCAGTAGTCATGTAGGGATGTGAGAGCTGGACTATAAAGAAAACTGAGTGCCAAAGAACTGATGCTTTTGAACTGTGGTGTTGGAGAAGACTCTTGAGAGTCCCTTGGACTGCAAGGAGATCCAACTAGTCCATCCTAAAGGAAATCAATCCTAAATGCTCATTGGAAGGTCTGATGTTGAAGCTGAAACTCCAGTACTTTGGCCACCTGATGCAAAGACCTGACTCATTGGAGAAGACCCTGATGTTGGCAAAGATTGACGACAGGAGAAGCGGACGCTAGAGGATGAGATGGTTGGATGGAGAGGATCACCAACTCAATGGACATGAGTTCGAGCAAGCTCTGGGAGTTGGTGATGGACAAGGAAGCCTGGTGTGCTGCAGTCCATGGGGTCGCAAAGAGTTGGACATGACTGAGCAACTGAACTGTACTGTATGAAAGTCTGGCCCCTGGACTCCAGTTGGATGAGGCTGAAGCTGGACTTTGCCTGAAATCACAGCCTTGCTTGGTTCCCCCTTTGCTCCTCTTCTTCCTCCATCCCTTTCCTGATTTCCTCTGAAATCACTTTCTTAATAAATCACTTCCACTGGAATCCTCATCTCAACGTCATCGTGAGGAGAATCTGACCCAAGAAACCTGGTAACAAAGAGCTTTACAATAAAATAATAACAATCAGAATGTGAGCAGTGTCCTTCATGGAACAGGCTACTATATACATGTTTCATCTTAAGCCAACAGC
This sequence comes from Budorcas taxicolor, assembly GCF_023091745.1. Lineage (NCBI taxonomy): Eukaryota > Metazoa > Chordata > Mammalia > Artiodactyla > Bovidae > Budorcas > Budorcas taxicolor. The sequence continues at coordinate 103,636,637 of NC_068911.1, forward strand.
AGTCTGATACTCATTAGGGGTCCCTCACAAATATTTGGGTAAAATAGAAAGGAAATCAACTATCATTGAATGGGTGATATGAGGCCAGCTCAACAGATGAAGGAAATTGGCAACCTGTTTTGTATCTAAATTTGTAAGGCAACACCAGAAATCTGTTGAACATAACACCAGAAAGTATCTCCTTTAGGGGTTTTCAAAGAACTTGAAATATGATTTATTGAATTTAAGATACAGTTTTGTCCAAGAGAACTGATGGGATGGAGCATAGGGAAGATGGATCTGGAAAAAGGCCAAAGATGACAGAAGATTTCTGGTACCTAGAAAAAAAGTGTTACAAGTAATTGCCTTAGTAAGGAAAGAAATGGAGATAAAATTTGTTTTTAATTGGCTATAATTTTCTTTATTCTCCATATTTCCACAATAACATTATTAATTTTATAATATAAGAGAGAAAGTGTTTATTACTTTGCAACTTTACAGTTACAAGATAATCCAAAATAAAATTCCCATTATTGAGGAGTGGTTAGTAATTGTGAACATTCATAGAAGGGAATATTTTACATTCATTACCAATGTTTATAAAGTATTTCAAATGACATTGAAAAATTTATAAAATAATATTAAATAACAAAGATAGAATTCAAAACTTTAGGTACTGTTTGATATCCTCTATGTTGAAATATATGGAAGATATACTAAAAGGATTTACAAGTTAACTTTTACTAGAATATGAATTATGGATTTTTTCTTATTATTTACACTTTGTAATTTTTCTGTATTGGAGTGTTAACCAGACAAAAGTAAACAATAAAATTTGGAAGTGCGTGCTTAGACACTCTTAGGTCTGAAATGCTCTCATCCTGAGGTTGGACTTATTAACAGGCCTAGGAATAATTAGTTATATCTAAAACATTTGAAGTAATTTATGCTTTTAAATTGATCATATTTTTCTCTGCTACACTTGCCCATTTTCCTCTCAGCATCTATCTTCCTTTGAATGCCTGCCACTTCTTTGTCTCTGGAAAGCTTAAATTTATTTCTAGCAGTTTCCCTCACATTCACATGAAAAATACACATCTGCTTGGGTGAGTGTGTGTTTTCTTTTTTTGCTCATATCTCACTGAGAGTATGCTAGCATTTTTCTGATGATTTATGGAAAAGTAAATATAGTTTTCCAGTGCTATTCACCCCATGTAAATTTCTAATGATCCCAAATGTGAGGGTGTGTATGACAATGATGCCTTGGTAAAAAGCCAGCTGCTCTTTTCATTTGAGCAATAGTTTGATATTATTCAACTCACTAAGTGAGCTTGTTTGTTTCAACAGCTGTTGACTTCATCTCCCTCTCAGTGGATGAAAAGAGAAAGACAAAAGGAAAACCTTTCCTCCATATTCCTTGCCTGACTACCTTTCAGCAGGGCTCTTTACTAGGTGGTAGACATCTTACTCATTATTAGAATCAGAGACATTTGGAGCTAAAAAGAATCTAATGGATTATCATTGGCAGGCTTCTTTGTGAAGTAATTTTACATTGCATACATGATGGTGTCATTAACCACTTTCTGTCAGATAAGAAAATTGACACTCAAATCCTAGATCTTGTGCAGTGAGAATTTGAAGCTTTCTCACATAGATGGAACTGCAAAGTATAATAAACTTATCAGACTTAAGATCTAATAAAGATTACAAGCCAATTTCATTACTTGTAATCAGTCTGTTCATATTCTCTACTTCTTCCTGATTTATTTTTAGGATACTGTATGAAATGGAATTTATCCATTTCTTCTGGTTGTCCATTTTGTTGGAATATAATTGTTTGTAGTAATCTCTTATGATCCTTTGTATTTTTGTGGTGTTGGTTGTGACTTCTTCTCTTTCATTTTTGATTTTATTTGGGCTCGCTTTTCTTTCTTGATGAGTCTGGCTAAAGGTCTGTCTGTTTTTTTCTTTTCAAAGAACCAATTCTTAAATGCATTGATCTTTTCTTTTTTTTTACATTTTATTTTTTAAATATAAATTAATTTATTTTAAATGGAGGTTAATTACTTTACAATACTGTATTGGTTTTGCCATACATCAACATGAAGCCGCCACAGGTATACAAGTGTTCCCCATCCTGAACCTCCCTCCCTCCTCCCTCCCCATCCATCCCTCTGGGTCGTCCCAGTGCACCAGCCCCAAGCATCTAGTATCATGCATCGAACCTGGACTGGAGATTCATTTCATATGTGTTATTATATATGTTTCAATTCCATTCTCCCAAATCATCCCACCCTCGCCCTCTCCCACAGAGTCCAAAAGACTGCTCTACACATCTGTGTCTCTTTTGCTGTCTCGCATATAGGGTTATCATTACCATCTTTCTAAATTCCATATATATGCATTAATATACTGTATTGGTGTTTTTCTTACTGGGTTACTTCCCTCTGTATAATAGGCTCCAGTTTCATCCACCTCATTAGAACTGATTCAAATGTATTCTTTTTAATGGCTGAGTAATACTCCATTGTGTATATGTACCATTGTTTTCTTATCCATTCATCTGCTGATGAACATCTAGGTTGCTTCCATGTCCTGGCTATTATAAACAGTGCTGCGATGAACATTGGGGTACACGTGTCTCTTTCAATTCTGGTTTCCTTGGTGTGTATGCCCAGCAGTGGGATTGCTGGGTCATAAGGCAGTTCTATTTCCAGTTTTTTAAGGAATCTCTACACTGTTCTCCATAGTGGCTTTACTAGTTTGCATTCCCACCCACAGTGTAAGAGGGTTCCCTTTTCTCCACACCCTCTCCAGCATTTATTGCTTGTAGACTTGTGGATTGCAGCCATTCTGACTGGCATGAAATGGTATCTCATTGTGGTTTTGACTTGCATTTCTCTGATAATGAGTGATGTTGAGCATCTTTTCATGTGTTTGTTAGCCACCTGCATGTCTTCTTTAGAGAAATGTCTATTTAGTTCTTTGGCCCATTTTTCGATTGGGTCATTTATTTTTCTGGAATTGAGCTGCAGGAGTTACTTGTATATTTTTGAGATTAGTTGTTTGTCAGTTGCTTCATTTGCTATTATTTTCTCCCATTCTGAAGGCTGTCTTTCCACCTTGCTTATAGTTTCCTTTGTTGTGCAGAAGCTTTTAATTTTAATTAGGTCCCATTTGTTTATTTTTGCTTTTATTTCCAGAATTCTGGGAGGTGGATCATAGAGGATCCTGCTGTGATTTATGTCGGAGAGTGTTTTGCCTATGTTCTCCTCTAGGAGTTTTATAGTTTCTGGTCCTACATTTAGATCTTTCATCCATTTTGAGTTTATTTTTGTGTATGGTGTTAGAAAGTGTTCTAGTTTCATTCTTTTACAAGTGGTTGACCAGTTTTCCCAGCACCTCTTGTTAAAGGGATTATCTTTTCTCCATTGTATATTATTGCCTCCTTTGTCGAAGATAAGGTTCCATAGGTGCATGGATTTATGTTTGGGCTTTCTATTTTGTTCCATTGATCTATATTTCTGTCTTTGTGCCAGTACCATACTATCTTGATGACTGTACATTTGTAGTAGAGCCTGAAGTCAGGTTGATTCCTCCAGTTCCATTCTTCTTTCTCAAGATTGCTTTGGCTATTTGAGTTTTTTTGTATTTCCATACAAATTGTGAAATTATTTGTTCTAGCTCTGTGAAAAGTACCGTTGGTAGCTTGATAGGAATTGCATTGAATCTATAGATTGCTTTGGGTTGTATACTCATTTTCACTATATTGATTCTTCCTATCCATGAACATGGTATATTTCTCCATCTATTAGTGTCCTCTTTGATTTCTTTCACCAGAGTTTTATAGTTTTCTATATATAGGTCTTTAGTTTCTTTAGGTAGATATATTCCTAAGTATTTTATTCTTTTCGTTGCAATGGTGAATGGAATTGTTTCCTTAATTTCTCTTTCTATTTTCTCATTATCAGTGTATAGGAATGCAAGGGATTTCTGCGTGTTGATTTTATATCCTGCAACTTTACTATATTCATTGATTAGCTCTAATAATTTTCTGGTGGAGTCTATGGGTTTTCTATGTAGAGGATCATGTCATCTGCAAACAGTGAGAGTTTTACTTCTTTTCCAATTTGGATTCCTTTTATTTCTTTTTCTGCTCTGATTGCTGTGGCCCAAACTTCCAAAACTATGTTGAATAGTAGTGGTGAAAGTGGGCACCCTTTTCTTGTTCCTGATTTTAGGAAATGCTTTCAATTTTTCACCATTTAGGATAATGTTTGTTGTGGGTTTATCATATATAGCTTTTAGTATATTGAGGTATGTTCCTTCTATTCCTGCTTTCTGGAGAATATTTTTTTTTTTTATCATGAATGGGTGTTGAATTTTGTCAAAGGCTTTCTCTGCATCTATTGAGATAATCATATGGCTTTTATTTTTCAATTTGTTAATGTGGTATATTACATTGATTGATTTGTGGGTATTGAAGAATCCTTGCATCCCTGGGATAAAGCCCACTTGGTCATGGTGTATGATCTTTTTAATGTGCTGTTGGATTCTGATTGCTAGAATTTTGTTAAGGATTTTTGCATCTATGTTCATCAGTGATATTGGCCTATAGTTTTCTTTTTCTTTCTTTCTTTTTTTTTTTTTTTTGTGGCAACTTTGTCAGGTTGCGGTATTAGGGTGATGGTGGCCTCATAGAATGAATTTGGAAGTTTACCTTCCTCTGCAATTTTCTGGAAGAGTTTGAGTAGGATAGGTGTTAGCTCTTCTCTAAGTTTTTGGTAGAATTCAGCTGTGAAGCCATCTTGACCTGGGCTTTTGTTTGCTGGAAGATTTCTGATTACAGTTTCGCATTGATCTTTTCTGTGTGTTCCCCACCCCCCCCCCCCCCACCCCCCGTCTCTATTTCTGCTCTGATATTTATTATCTCTTCACTTCTACTAATCCTGGGTTTGTTTGTTCTTCTTTTCCTAGTTCCTTTGGGCTTCCCTTGTGGCTCAGGTGGTAAAGAATCCGCCTGCAATGTGGGAGACCTGGGTTAGGTCCCTGGGTTGGGAAGATCCCCTGGAGAATGGAAAGGCTACCAACTCCAGTATTCTGGCCTAGAGAATTTCATGGACTGTATAGTCCATGGGGTCACAAAGAGTCAGACACGACTGAGCAAATTTCATTTCACTTTAGTTATAGAGTTAAACTGTTTATTTGAGACTTTTCTTGTTTCCTGAGGTAGGTTTGTATTCATGTAAACCTCCTCTTTAAAGGTGTCTTGCTGCATCTCATACATCATTGCATTTCCATTTTCACTTGTCTCCAGATACTTTTTTATTTATTCAGTGACCCATTGGTTAATATTTTAGGATTGTTTTTGTAGTTCTTCATTTATTTACTTGGAGGATAATTACAATGTTGTGATGGTTTCTGCTATACATCAATGTGGGTTTGCCGTAGGCATTTATTTGTCCCCTCCATCCTGTACCCCTCTCTCAATTATAATGGTGTGGACCCCTTTGAGTTAATCTTCTTTGGGACTCCGTGCTTCCTGGTCCTTCCCAGGTTAGGGAAGTTTTCAGTCATTATTTCTTCAAATAAGTTCCCTTTCCTTTTCTCTCTCTTTTCATTCTGGGGCTCCTATAATGGGAATGATAGTACATTTGATGTTGTCCCAGGGGTCTCTTAAACTGTCCTCATTTTTAATTTTTTTTTTTTCTGTTTAGCTTAGGTCACTACCATGTTTCTTTCTTTCAGGTTGGTATCTCTTCTCTGTATTATTTAATCCATTCTTGATTCCTTCTGATGTATGTTTCAATTATTCATCAACTCTGCTTGTTTCTTCTTTATATTTTCTGTCTCTGTGAAATTCCTCTCTGTTTTCATATCCAGTCTTCTCCCAAGTTTGTTGAGCATTTTTATGGTTATTACCTTCAGCTCTTTATCAAGTCAATTGCTTATCTCCACTTCACTTAGTTCTTCTGGGGTTTTGGCTTGTTCCTTTGTTTTCTCTCCTCATTTCCCCAAATTCTCTGTGTTTATTTCTAGGTATTTGGTAGGCTAGTTTGTTTCTCAGTCTTGGCAGAGTGGCCTTATGTAGCAGTTGTCCTTGTGGCCCATCAGCACACTCCAGAGCTGGTCACCAGAGCTATATGCTGTAAGGGGTCCCCCTTGTGGGCTTCATGAGCCCTTCTCCTGTGACAGGCTGACTACAAGGGGTGCAACTGGTATGCAGGGCTGACCCCCAGCCCTACTGGCTGCCAGTGTGATGGCTGGTGAAGCGGGGTCATGGCATGGTTTGCTGCGCACTCCTGGGGTCCCTGGGCATACTTCTTTTAAAATTTTAGGCAGGTGCAGCCATCTTTTGTCAAGAACAAAAATTATCTTATTTTTGTTCCATATGATTAAAAAAAAAAAAATCACTGGGCTCTTTAAAAAGATTTAGTGGCTAGAATGCAGTTTGAAGAAATAGGTTAACTCAAAAATAATAATTAAAAGAAACCAGAAAGTGTCAGGAAGAAGTAAGAATTTACTTGCCAGGTAGATTTTAAACCAGAGATCAATGAGGAAAAGTTTTTTGTTTTTTTTTTAATTCCCTCTTTAAATTGGGAAGTGTGCAGAGAGAGATAACAGCTCCCAAATGTTCTGTGCCAAAGACTTAGGTATTCCCTTGAGAGGAATTCTTGAGAGTACAGATTAAATACAGTTGAGTAAACTGAGGTTCCAAGGGGTTGATTGATTTTTCTCAAAATAAACAGCTGAGGATTTCACAGCTTAAAAAACACTAATAAGAATTATAACTGAGAAGGAAATATCTTTTTTGCTTACAGAATATTCTTTGGCAAATCCTAGACTTAGTTTCTTATAACTATAGCCTGAAACTATATAGCCTTTCCCCTCTTTTCCATTCTTACCAGTAGGCCAGGAAAAATATTAAGTATAATATAATGTCTATGAAGAATTGATGCTTTCAAACTGTAGTGCTGGAGAAGACTCTTCAGAGTCCCTTGGACTGCAAAGAGATCAAACCAGTCAATCCTAAAGGAAACCAGTCCTGAATATTCATTGGAAGGACTGATGCTGAAGTTGAAGCTCCAATATTTTGGCCACCTGATGCGAAGAGTTAACTCATTGGGAAAGACTCTGATGCTGGGAAAGATTGAGGGCAAAAAGAGGGTGGCAGAGGATGAGATGGTTAGATTAGTATCACCGACTCAATGGGCATGAATTTGAGCAAAGTCCAGGAGATAATGAAGAACAGGGAGGCCTGGCATGCTGCAGTCCATGTGATCACAAAGAGTCAGACACGACTGAGTGATTGAACAACAACAACAATGATATATTTAGCTAATGGCAGTACACAATTCTCATTTATTAAATTGCTTTGGCAAATTAGCATCAGCTCTGATACATCTAGGCAAACGTCTGTTCCGTTCTTGACATTTTAGCTTCAGTGTTGATGTTGGCCTCTGTTTTACGCTTAGCAGCACTCCAGTCCTTTCTGTCCTGTTACGGAAGATTTGTAATCACTGAGGTGCAGCTTTCTCAGAGGGGCATTCAGATGTGAGGCGCAAGCTTCTGAAGAGGTAACTTCCTTCTTTGTGTTTGGGCTTCTTCCAAGCCAGTGAAGCTTGTAACATGTTTTTGGACATGAGGGAATGTAACATCTCCAGAGTAAAGTCTGGTTCACTCTAAAATGGAATGCTGACGCCACAGAAAGCTGAGCAAGTGAGATCAAGATTGTATTTCGCCTTCTGGTGCCTTTTTGTTAGCGCGTTTGAGATTTTGTCTCACTGGGTTAGGGCTCCCTCTCGTGGCCAAAGATTCCACTAATTTGAGTAATTGCTGGATAGCACTCAAGATTGCAGGAAGACAGTGTTCCCTGCTCTGTGGAAACTGCTGATTAGGCCAAACGTTGAAATTCTTTCACTATCTTGTCACACTCTCACTGTCAGAGAAGCTAACCTTATATTTTAACTTATGTGAGATTGTATTTTTTTAATAGAATATTTCTATTCATAGGACAGATTTCATTTAAATTTGACAAGGTAGCATTGCAAAAAAAATTGAAATGTTTGCTTTGGAATGTCACCTGAGATATTGCTTCCAAAGCTGATATTGCTTTCCTGGTGACCATAAACTGACCCTCAGTGACAAGTAGGCACTGAATCTCATGTTCCATATGAGCTCTTCATTCTCAGAGAATATCTGCATGTTGAAGTATCTGCAAAAAGTCATACCCCTTCTGCAAGTTTTACTCCCCTCTAGGCTGTTTCTAAACAAACAAAAAAAAGGTTATTTTCCAATTTACTTAAGTTTTATAATATTTTAAGATATTGGAATATGGAAAAAATCAAACTATCACCATCCCACCACCTATCACCTCTATTAAAATATTAATATATTTTTTACCCTTTATATTAATATCTATGCTATGTATATATGCAGGTATAAAATACATATTTTAGCCTATAGTACTCATTTTTATCATTTTAAATTAAATTTAAAATTATATATTATATTTACTATTGGCTCAGATGGTAAGGAATCCTCCTGCAATGCAGGAGACCTGGGTTCGATCCCTGGGTCAGGAAGATCCCTGGAGAATGGAAGGGCTACTTACTCCAGTATTCTTGCTTGGGAAATCCCATGGACAGAGGAGCCTGATGGGCTACAGTCCACAGGGTCGCAAAAAGTGGGACATGACTGAGCATGCATAAATGATAATATAGCATGTTAAAATTATAATATGTATTATTATTTTATTTTTCATTGATTTTTTGGTAATGTTAATCAGTTATTACCTTGAGCAAATTATATCCAGAGAGGTGGTCTAGCCATTGAAGGTTAATATCAACAGATCCAAACTCAAGTAGACCTGGTGTGAGCTTGCATCCAATTTATGGGAAGATCTTTGAAGATATATATATATACACACATGTATATATATGCACAATGTTTATGTATATATATATATATATATATATATACATCTCCACATCTCCATATATATCAATATATTATATAATATACATATTTTGTATATATACACACACACACACACACACACACACACACACACACACATATATTCCACCTCTCTCCAGGGAGTAAATGAGGTTATTAAAATTTGACAATGAGGAAGAAGAGAATTTTAGACCTGAAATAACTAAGACTGTGCTGGCTCATAGAGAATATTCCTAGAAATTAGCTATATCTCTGACTGTCATTGTCCCTAATGAGTTGTCTAAGTATATGGGGTTCATGTTGCCTCAAGCTATTCAGGTCACTTTCCGGGAAGGTGTATTTTCCCACTGAAACTTTATACACACTGACCCTCTGGAGAATATATACCTTTCTTCATTTATTCGTACTAAGGTCTATTTTGACCAAGCAGGCAGCCTTTGGCAATGGGAACACAAGGCATTCAGAGTCTCTGGAATTGCTTGATTCCCTGCAGGCAGTAGCCTCCCCAGAGTGAGCTGGTCCCTTAGTGGAGCCTCATAGAGCACAGAGAAGAGCTGTTCTGTATCTATTCCATCCTTAAATCAGAGCTGGAAAGTCATACATGTATCTTCCTACAACAGCACCTAAGTTGTATGAATGTTGACATCAGTCACAAAGACGAAGATATATATCTGAAATAAGATAGAAAGAAAGTGAAAGTCACTCAGCTGTGTCCAATTCTTTGTGACCCCATGGACTATACAGTCCATGGAATTCTCCAGGCCAGAATACAGGAGTAGGTAGCCTTTCCCTTCTCCGGGTGATCTTCCCAACCCAGGGATCGAACCCAGGTCTCCTGTATTGCGGCTGGATTCTTTACCAGCTGAGCCACAAGGAAAGCCCAAGAATACCAGTGTGGGTAGCCTATCCCTTCTCCAGCGGATCTCCCCCACCCAGGAATTGAACCAAGGTCTCCTGCATTGCAGGCAGATTCTTTACCAACTGAGCCACCAGGGAAGCAGAATGAGATAGCCTGGGACCAGTCAGAAGCACAAGTTGCAGGAATTTGCCCATTACTGGGTACCTTTACTGTCAACTGGATGTGGGGAGTTTGGGCTTAACAATTGAGGAGTGTGGGGACTCGATCTAGACTTCTTACTTCCAGAGGAGCTGCCTGCCATTCCCACCCCTGGCCTTGACCTTTGCCCAGATCCTTTCTGATCACCTCTCTGGAAGGTAAAAGTTTTAGATCACCTCTTCTAGTGAAGGGCAAAGTGGGGAAAGCTAGGTATATGACTATGGCAAATAGTTTCTTGTATTTCATTGTAATTTACATCAATACTTCAGCTGGGCATCACTGTCTCTGTTGTTTAGTCGCTAAGTTGTGTCTGATTCTTTTGTGGTCCCATGGACTGTAGCCTGCCAGGCTCCTCTGTACATGGATTTCCCAGGAAAGAATACTGGAGTGGGTTGCCATTCCCTTCTCCAGAGGATCTTCCTGACCCAGGGATCAAACCCACATCTCCTTCATTGCAGGCAGATTGTTTACCATCTGAGCCACCAGGGAAGCTCACTTTCACAAAAGAAGTAGCCAAAACTGTGTGGTATGAGATTATGCTATTCTTACAAAATCTTTCTCTCTGTGATTAAATTTTTATTCCTCTTGTTCTAATTTAGTTTTATTCCTTGCTATTGTAAAATATATTTAAGCTAAGGTGAATTTCCTTTCCCTATCCCATTTCATTATTAAGATTTTTAATTGTTCTCTTCTACTGAAACAAGTTTAAAAGGCCAATGCATTTGAGGGAAATTTAAAGAAATGTACCAGAGTCATCATCATATCATAACCAAAGACTCACTTATTGAGCATATACTAGAAGTGCCAAGCGTTGTGCTAAGTGCTTTCTATTCAGTTTTCATTTATTTCTCATAACTCTATGATCCAGGGATGAGAAGATGCTCATTTTGCTGGTGGGAAAACAGACCTGGAAAGGTTGAACACTTTCCTAATATAACTGGCCTGCATGTGGCTGACCTTCAGTTGGTACTCAGTTCTGTCTGACTTGACATCTTGAAAGCTCAGTCATTATCTTTTGTTGCCTCATGTATTCTGTGTAAACAAGAGAGGCAACCATGCTGAGACTCACTCACACCTTCTCTTGGGTACTGTATGGCTATATAGGCTCCCGTGTGTGTTCTACATAAAGCCTCATGTATCCTGAACCATTCTGGACAGCCTTGCTTCCTGAACACTCAGAGTTGTCTAAATCCATATTCTCTCTGGGCTTCCCTAGTGACTCAGTGGTAAAAACTCCACCTTCCAATGCAGGAAACACAGTTTCTGTCCCTGGGTTGGGTACTCTGGAGAAGGAAATGACAACCCACTCCCGTATTCTTGCCTGCAAAGTCCCATGGACAGAGGAACCTGGCAGGCTACAGTCCATGTGGTTGCAAAGAGTCAGACTTGACTTAGTGACTAAACAACAACAAAAAATTGTCTCTAGAAAATTTCATCCCATGTCACAGATTTAAATATTACCAAATGCTGATTGTCTCCAAATTAATACATCTAGCTTTCACCTCACCTTATATTCCAGATTCTGTTATCTGTCTAGTGAATTAACATCTCTACTGGGTTGTATAATAGACATAAAGTATTGATATCCAAATGGAAATTTTGAGTCCGTTTTGCCCCAAATCCAATCCTTCTCTTCACTTCCAATCTTAGCAGAAATATCATCTCTAATCACTTAGTTCTTCAGGCCTCAAATTTAGGAGCCAGCCTGGGTTCTCTATTTCTTACACACCCACCACATCCAGTCCATTGGTGAAACTTATCAGCTTTATCTTCATAATACATCCTAAATTGAATTTGCATTTGTCTTGCTCCAAAATTACTGCAATAACTACATTTCCAACTCTACCAAACCACCCTCCTTACCTCAGGTGTGATCTGAGTTTCTTTAGACTTGCAGAGGGACAGGAAGAGGTATTGCAATTTTCATCTTTCTTTTTTCCATTCTCATCCACTCACTAGTTGCATCCCATGAAGTCAGGCATAGGGATGAAATGAGGGATGATTTGAAGGAAAGGCCAACTCTTTGTGACCTGGGGCTTGGTGGCAGATGTTTAAGGTCTGCTTCTTTAGTCTTCGGGATATGTAGGGGAGAAAAAGTTTTCCTCTACCCTCCTAAATTCAGTGTTTATTCTTGTTGTTTAGTTGCTCAGTCATGTCTGAGTCTTTTGGAACCCCATGGACTGTAGCCCACCAGGCTCCTCTGTCCATGGGATTCTCCAGGCAAGAATACAGGAATGGGTATCCATTTCCTTCTCCAGGGGATGTTCCTAACCCAGGGATTGAACCTGAGTGTCCTGCATTGCAGGTGGATTCATTAGCATTGAGGCACCAGGAAAGCCCAAAATTCAGTGTTTGGGACCCTGCAAACAAAATGGACAAGAGACAGATTAGCAGGAGAAAAGAAAATAGAATTTATCTACATGTGCAATGTGCATTCACTAGAGAAACTAAGGAATGAGTAGCTTCAGGAGTGGCGAGAGCTTGGGGTTTAAAATATTTCTGGTTTAGTAGATAATGGGGAGGGGAGAAAGGGCACTTATGGGAAAACAAATGACCCTTTGGAAAGATAAATGAATTTTCAGGAGAACAAAACAGGAAATTACAGAGTTTGTGATAATGTTTGTCTATGCAGGTATACATGTTGGAGTGATCTTCCTGTCTCCCTCAAGGCCATAAAACTCTAGTAGATGTATTTGTGTTCTCCTCCTGGGAGTAGATCTGCCCTGAAGAGGAATTTATGGCAGCTCAATTTCCCAGATGGTGCTGCTTTTTGTCACATGGTACAAGCTCTGAAAAGGCTGGTTGGTGTTTTTGTTTGTTTTCTTATCTGTTGAATCTCAAATGTTTTCAACTTAAAATAATCTTTATTCCAAAGTGGCATGGTTTTTGGGGTAGGGAGGCATATTCTGGTCTATTTTAAGTGTTGTTCTTTGGGGAGGGCCCATTTCAGCTGACTTCCCTGGTGGCTCAGACGGTAAAGAATCTACCTGTAATGCAGAAAGACCTGTGTTCAAGCCGTGGGTTGGGAAGATCTCCTGGGGAAGGGAATGTTTACTCACTCTTCTTTTCTGGAGAATTCCATGGACAGAGGAGTCTGAAGGGCTATAATCCATGGGGTTAAAAAAAGAGTCAGACATGATTGAACCACTAACACACACACTTCAGCCAGCACCTCCCACAGCACCATTGCTTTGCAGGCGCAGTGTGCCTCCTGGAAGACTTGCAGAGTTACCTCACCCTAGCAGTCCCTCTCTGCACTGGTGTCTTATAAGGTAACTATAGGGCTTCCCTGGTAGCTCAGGTGGTAAAGAATCCACCTGCAATGCAGGAGACCTTGGTTTGTTTCCTGCGTCAGGAAGATTGCCTGGAGAAGAAATAGGCTACCCACTCCAGTACTCTTGTGCTTTCCTGGTGTCTCAGGTGGTAAAGAATCTGCCTGCAATATGGGAGACCTGGTTTCAATCCCTGGGTTGGGAAGATTCCCTGGAGGAGGGCAAGACAACCCACTCCAGTATTCTTGCATGAAGAATCCCCATGGACAGAGGAGCCTGGCAAGCTATAGTCCATGGGTTATAAAGAGTCAGATACAACTAAGTGCAGCACAGCACAGTTCTGCCACCTCCCATGAAATGATCTTTGCCCACCTGAAAATCTTACTTTCCTTAACTTTTGAAATTCTAAAACCACATCATAATTTTTGTATTAAGTTCCTGTGCAACACAAAACACTTTATCCAGCTTCCCCAAGAGGTTTTCTGGCAAGATTCAAGCATGGATTGCTGTCCTTTCAGTCTCCAGGGGTTCCTGTCAAGTACTTTAAGGCGGTTTTGGGGTACAGCCTTCACTTACCTTGAAGTGATAAGGGATTGATTTGAAGGAAAACCTCATCAATCTCTTCTCCCCAATTTTGTGGCCTCCCTTTATGAATACTCTTGTTTAGAAATACCTGATTTCCAGGTAACACTAGTGTTAAAGAACCTGCCTGCCAGTGCAGGAGATGTAAAAGAAATAGATTTAGTCCTTGGATCAGGAAGATCCCCTAGAAGAAGGTATGGCAACCCACTCCAGTACTCTTGCCTGGAAAATTCTATGGACAGAGGAACGGGTGGGCTACTGTCCTTAGGATCACAGAGTTGGGCACAACTAAAATGGAAGTGACTTAGCATGCATGCAGGCACAGAAATACTCCTCTCAATCCCAACACACACACACACACACACACACACACACACACACAATATTCACACATTGAGAAAAGAGATGGAACGTATTTCTTTGTACCCAAAGTGCCTAACTCAGATTTGACAAGGCCTGATACTTAACCAGGTTTGCTTGGGAAAAAAACAATTCATGAGAGTCGTTATTTGTTCAGGAACAACACACCACTCTCACATTTATTATAATTTAAACATTTACAGAAGTGTAATATGAATGCCTTAGCATCTGTCAGAACAAGCTAGGTTATGCTACAATAGTAAATAAAGCAAAAGTCTCACTGACTTAAATGTAAAAGTCTTATCTCTCACTCATGCTACAGGTCCATTGCAGATTTGCAAGGAATTTTTACACATCATAGTAACTCAAGGCTCTGGGCTGATGGGAACTCCATCTCCATGTGTTCATGATCACTGATGTAGAGGAAAAGGGAGCAAGAGTGAATCACATACTAATGTTTCAAGGTTTTGCTCAGAAGAGTCATGTTAACTTCCCTCACATTTCATGGACTAAAACAAATTGGAAGGTGAAGATAGATGTTAGGGATATGTCCAATCCTTTTCTAGAGAAGGGCAGTGAATATTTGTGAACAATAATTCAAGCTAGCATATAGTCATATTTCACAAGCTAGAATTAACCATTATTTATATTTACTATATTTGCTTCCATTGTTTTTTTCTTCTGCTTGTAAAATGGTGATGATATTTCATATCTATGGATTGCTATATTGCTGTCACTGTATTAAACATTTAAATATATAAATTAACTTAATCCTCACGATAAACCTGTGCAGTTAGTACTAATCAAAATTTAAAAAAATAGAAGCTTAGAGCAGTAAGGTCACTTGCTCAAAACCAAACAGCGAAAGAAAGAACGATTAAAACTCAACAAGTTTGGTAACTTTAATTATATCTATCTATTTGTTACATCTGTCTTATCTATATATATATCTCCTTGAAATGTACTATGTAATTACTACATGTAATTCTGTACTATATAATTACTATATGTAATTCTGTATACATAATTATGTAATTCTGCATAGTATATACCTGAACACACATATGTATTAATATACATACACGTATGACATATGCTCCTTTTAAATTTAGAATATTATAAAATATTATAAAACCTTTTCTAGATTTTTGTCTTCACTTGGGATTCCATCTTGCCTGAGTGAACTTGGTGCATGTGCTTATCTTGTTCTGCGTACTTTCATAGTAAAGATATCCATAAAAAATAGAATATTGCTTTTTGCTTCATGTTTTCATGAAAAATATTTTTGCCACTTTACAAACTCATTTATATGTATAGTTGTGTACATATTTTTAAATATATATATATTTTTAATCTCTCCCCCTTTTCTGCTTTGTTAGCCATAAGTTTGTTTTCAATGTCTGTGAATCTCTTTCTGTTTCATATTTATAAAATATAAAACTTCATTTGTGTCACATTTTTAGATTTTAATTTAAGTGATATCATATGTCTTGCTCAGCCTGACTCACTTCATTTGGTGTGACAATCTCTAGATTTATCCATATTGGTACAAATGGCATTTTCATTGCTTTTGACTGGCTGAATGACATTATATATATAATATCCTGACAAGAGTCAAGCATCAGTTGCTATCCTTTCAGTCTCCAGTCATAGAGAAAGCTCATGGTCACTTGATCCTGTACTTGATTTCTCAAGATTTTATATATATACACACATTCCTATTGGAGGCATTTCTTTTGCAAATGGTTATAAACTTGTCTTTCTGTTTAACTGAGAAAAACATTCTATTTATGGACAACATCTTAACAAGTTATAAATAGTATTTCATAAAATTAAAGACACTGTCATATATACTGTTTTTCCTTCTCCACCTCCTATGCCTTCTTATTTCTTTTCTCAGAAAAGTAAGAGCAGGTATATGAAAGTCTTATTTTTCTTCATTGTGTATTATATTGACTGGTTAGAGTTAGACATTCTTTGATATTTTAGGGAAATATTCTGTGTATTAAAAGGTTTATTTTTTGTTATTTCATATTAAGAATGGATTTAATCAAACACTTTTTGCAGGGCTATATCCATATGGTTAAATTTTTTCATCTCACTTACTGATATGATGGAAAATATGACTTAATATTGAATTACTGTTATAGATCTAGAGTAAACTGTTATAGTTCTAGAGTAATACTTAACATTCTTTTTGATATTATACTCAATTCAATTGTTAATATTTATGTACAATTTTTGGTTTTGTTTTTTAGCATTTTTTTATTTTAAAATTTTCCTTTTTGTTGATCTGAGCTTCTCAGAAAGAACTGTGAACTTATAATTTGGAAACATTTAAACAATCTAGGATTTGCATTCTGGGTCTTGTGTAACTCAGGGGGATAAAGTTTTAGATCTTTCTTCACAGAATAGGGTCATTTTGAGTAAATTATTCCAAGTCTAATTTGGCTATTCACAAGTTTTGATAAGAATAATTTTGTTGCTGTCTTTATTTTCAAAGTAGTGTGCCATTGTAGTTTTTATTTCTTATTTGATGTGAGCTATTTGTGATTTTAAAATTTCCAAGATAGTTTGGAGAAGTTCTTTTCTACTTGTTATCATTCCTCAATTTATGGCAATGTGGCCACAGAATATTGGCACTAAAGTTTCAGGATTAGATTTTTCTCTGGATGGTTTGGTTTGATTTGTATAAAAGGGCCATGCATATTAGAAAAGAATATGTGTACATTTTTATGAAGTTCCCTATAAGATATGTGTTATTGATTATATAATCACATATGCTGTATCTGTATTTTCCTTTCATTTAAATTATTTGCAAATGTCTGAAAGATGTGTGTTAATGATATTTCTGAGTTTGTCTTTTTAGTTACATATTGCAGTGTTGTGTTTTATGTGCATAATATTTATAAACAATACAGTGATCCATAAGAAACCTTTTTATCCTGTTTATTTGGGCTTTAAATCTTCTTCATCACACATGAATACTGATGCTCATTCATTATTTACTGATGCATGTTTGCAAGTATAATGCTCATCCCTTCATCTTCCACACCAGCCCATAAAATGAGAAAGCCAAATTACAGCTTTGCAATCAAATATAAAACTAAACACTTGTGTGGATGTGAGTAGGTTCCTTTTTTTTACTACAAGCAAAGCTATAGCGATGATGAAAATTTTGATAGTGAGCATCACTTCATGGGAAATAGATGGGGAAACAGTGGAAATAGTGTCAAACTTTATTTTTGGGGGCTCCAAAATCACTGCAGATGGTGATTGCAGCCATGAAATTAAAAGACGCTTACTCCTTGGAAGGAAAGTTATGACCAACCTAGATAGCATATTCAAAAGCAGAGATATTACTTTGCCAACAAAGGTCTGTCTACTCAAAGCTATGGTTTTTCCAGTGGTCATGTATGGATGTGAGAGTTGAACTGTGAAGAAAGCTGAGCACCGAAGAATTGATGATTTTCAACTGTGGTGTTGGAGAAGACGTGAGAGTCTCTTGGACTGCAAGGAGATCCAACCAGTCCATTCTAAAGGAGATCAGTCCTGGGTGTTCATTGGAAGGAATGATGCTGAGGCTGAAACCCCAATACTTTGGCTACCTTATACGAAGAGTTGACTCATTGGAAAAGACTCTGATGCTGGGAGGGATTGGGGGCAGAAGGAGAAGGGGACGCCAGAGGATGAGATGGCTGGATGGCATCACCTACTCCATGGACATGAGTTTGGGTGAACTCTGGGAGTTGGTGATGGACAGGGAGGCCTGGCGTGCTGCAATTCATGGGGTCGCCAAGAGTCGGAGATGACTGAGTGACTGAACTGAACTGAACTGAAGGAATCACGTAAGAGGATTTAATTAGATGACCAGATACCTTATTGGTCATTTAATTATTCTAGTTAATAATAGTAATTGGTTGGAGAAGGCAATGGCAACCAACCCCAGTACTCTTGCCTGGAAAATCCCACGGATGGAGGAGCCTGGTAGGCTGCAGTCCATGGGGTTGAGAAGAGTCAGACACGATTGAGCAACTTCACTCTCACTTTTCACTTTCCTGAACTGGAGAAGGAAATGGCAACCCACTCCAGTGTTCTTGCCTGGAAGATCCCAGGGACATGGGAGCCTGGTGGGCTGCTGTCTGTGGGTTCGCACAGAGTCAGACATGACTGAAATGACTTAGCAGCAGTAATTGGTCATCTAGTATTCTGTTAAGAGAAGCAATACATCCCTCTTTATATTTTATGACTCTAAAAAAGGAAGAATCTTTAACATTATAGGCTGAAGTTTCCTTTTATTTCTTTATTATTTTGTATTTGATTTTCTTTTTCTATCATTTTATAAGTTTGAGTCTTACCAATAAACACACTGTAAGTTTCTGACTCCATACAAGATAGATTCTTGTGGGGTAGACTGTGTCCTGAGGACTGACCACCTGAATTACAAGACTGAGTTCTAATCTTCATTGGCCATAAAATATAACAGACCTCAGTTCATGCTCCAACTGGGTACATTTGCATTCTTTTTCTTGAAATAAAAATTTTCTTTTGACTTACTTTATAATTTTGTCATTATTCCAAAACAGGTGATAGGTGCACAGAGTATACGTTTCTTACTTTGAATGATCCAATATCTTCATATTTATGATTATGACATGGTTTCCATCAGGGTATTCTGGGTATCTGTTCAAACACTTGGGTCCCAGGAAGTAAGAGAATGAAAACATTTGGATTATAGTATAATGATGTCAGATGACAAGTCCATTATTTTATGATCAGTAAACAGTGAGACTTGGAGGAAGCGTTGTGGCACTGTGCTGAAGTGCTCTGTCCATGTCAGTTGTTACAAACCAAATAGCTGGGGGCACTGCCTTTCTACTACAAGACTGTAGATGTGAGTGGCTGGCCCCCAATTCCAGCCAATAACACACACTCACATTTTCACACAGAGTCCTGCACCCCACAGTGAAGGTAAAGTAGAAATCAATATTTTGGGTGACATTGTGTGTACCAGTTCTGAATTGCTCAGAAGAACTGGAAAGATGAATGTCTACTTCTCATCTACTGCCTTTGCCTGAGCACTTATCCTTGAACTTGGTGGCATTTGCTTCTGCTGGCTTGGACTTTGACTTTTTACCCACTCCAGTACTCTTGCCTGACAAATCCCATGGGCTGAGGAGCCTGGTAGGCTGCAGTCCATGGGGTCACTAAGAGTCAGATATGACTGAGCAACTTCACTTTCACTTTTCACTTTCATGCATTGGAGAAGGAAATGGCAACCCACTCCAGTGTTCTTGCCTGGAGAATCCCAGGGACGTGGGAGCCTGGTGGGCTGCCATCTATGGGGTCATGCAGAGTTGGACACGACTGGAGCGACTTAGCAGCAGCATGATGTCTTAACTGGTCGGTCTTCCCTTGTTTTGATCTCATCTGTACTATATCTTTTGGGGATTCCACAATATTTGGCATGTGGCTGGCATTCTCTGTTATTTCCAATGTGGTATAAATATTTTTCTGTGGATTGGAGGAGTTAGAGAGGTAGCAGGGAAAGCAGTTAAATGTGCAAAGCCAATTTGCCACATTACTTTGAAATGTGTCATTTAGTTAACTTAGACTGTTTAATTAACTATATCAATATTTTAATGAATTTCTGTGTGATAGCTGGAGGTGTATGGCCTGAGATTAAGGATAAATAGACCTGTTAATAACTTACAACAAATCATTTAGGCAAATCACTTAATCAATCTGGGCTTTAGTTTTCTTACCTCAAATATAACATAAAAAGAATGATCACTAAATTCCTCTCAACTGTCTTATTTCATGACTCTGTGCTTTTTAACAGTGCATTTAACTAAAGCATTCCACCAGGACTGTAATTTACGGCAGTTTGATTTTTACAAGGTAACCCTCACATGTATATAAAAGACTATTCCTTCATAAGAAGTGGGTGTCATTCCCTCTAAATGTTGAGCAGATCACAGTAATAACAACCTATGTGCTCACACTTTGCTTATCTATCACATGGTAATTGTTCATTTGCAATACTTGATACTGTAGATATTTTAAGGACCATTTCTGCTGGCTGTTCTTGATGAAACATGTTATGCTCCATTACTCAGCATTTAGAACTAATGACTGTTACTCTCAGCTTGTTGTCAGCCAGCTCCCACTTTTCTCTCCAGAACACTCATGGAGATCTTTTGAAAGGTTTTTAAGGTCAAGAAAGGCCATATTCATAAAGTCCCTGGTCCTGATCAGTTCTTCAATAAAATATTTAGTTGCATGTCAGCTGGTAGGAAGGCAAATGCCTACTGGGGACTCCATTTCACTAAGGAAATATCAACCAAGACTACAGCCTTTAAAAGGACTGTAGCACTTAAGCTTTCCTGACAGTTTAGTTCATTCATTGCTTTATGTTGCAGTGAGGTACACAAATGTCAGATGTAGAAAATGTTCTTTGGATTGGAATACAAGATGACAAAATCAATTATATTAACTAAATTGGCCAGATAATTTTTTGAAATATTTTAATTATTCTGTATCTAAAGAGGTTTTTGAAAAACTGTGGTTTGGAATGCATTTAAAGGATCACAGATGTTACCTTGAACACCCTCTAACCAAGTGAAAGTGAATCCTTCTAATATTGCTACTGCCATGATGAGGAGGCCATCTGACCTTTGTTGAACATGTCTTATTACAAAGAAATTTCTACTATGAACATAGATATTTCTGGGTTTTTTTTTGCTGTTGTTGTTGAAGAATTGTTATTTACAGTGTATTAATTTCTGCTGTATAGCAGTGATTCAGATATACATATATTCTCTTTTTCTTTTTTTTAAATATAAATTTATTTATCTTAATTGGAGGCTAATTACTTTACAATATTTATTGGTTTTGTTATACATTGACATGAATCTGCCACCTCCCTCCCCATACCATCCCTCTGGGTCATCCCAGTGCACCAGCCCCGAGCATCCTGTATCATGCGTCAAACCTGGACTGGCGATTCATTTCACATATGATAATATACATGTTTCAGTGCCATTCTCCCAAATCATCCCACCCTCTCCCTCTCCCACAGAGTCCAAAAGACTGTTCTATACATCTGTGTCTCTTTTGCTGTCTTGCATACAGGGTCATCGTTACCATCTTTCTAAATTCTATGTATAAACGTTATTATACTGTATTGGTGTTTTTCATTCTGGCTTACTTCACTCTGTGTGATAGGCTCCAGTTTCATCCACCTCATTAGAACGGATTCAAATGTATTCTTTTTAATGCCTGAGTAATACTCCATTGTGTATATGTACCACCGCTTTCTTATCCATTCATTTGCTGATGGACATCTAGGTTGTTTCCATGTTCTGGCTGCGATGAACATTGGGGTACACGTCTCTCTTTCAATTCTAGTTTCCTCGGTGTGTATGCCCAGAAGTGGGATTGCTGGGTCATATGGCAGTTCTATCTCCAGTTTTTTAAGGAATCTCCACACTGTTCTCCATAGTGGCTGTACTAGTTTGCATTCCCACCAACAGTGTAAGAGGGTTCCCTTTTCTCCACACCTTCTCCAGCATTTATTGCTTGTAGACTTTTGGATCACAGCCATTCTGACTGGTGTGAAATGGTACCTCATTGTGGTTTTGATTTGCATTTCTCTGATAATGAGTGATGTTGAGCATCTTTTCATGTGTTTGTTAGCCATCTGTACGTCTTTTTTGGAGAAGTGTCTGTTTAGTTCTTTGGCCCATTTTTTGACTGGGTCGTTTATTTTTCTGGAATTGAGCTACAGGAGTTGCTTGTATATTTTTGAGATTAATTCTTTGTCAGTTGCTTCATTTGGTATTATTTTCTCCCATTTTGAAGGCTATCTTTTCACCTTGCTTATAGTTTCCTTTGTTGTGCAGAAACCTTTAATTTTAATTAGGTCCCATTTGTTTATTTTTGCTTTTGTTTCGAATATTCTGGGAGGTGGATCATAGAGGATACTGCTGTGATTTATGTCAGAGAGTGTTTTGCCTATGTTCTCCTCTACTAGAGCTAATCAATGAATATAGTAAAGTTGCAGGATATAAAATCAACACACGGAAATCCCTTATATTCCTATACACTAATAATGAGAAAATAGAAAGAGAAATTAAGGAAACAATTCTATTCACCATTGCAATGAAAAGAATAGAATACTTAGGAATATATTTACCTAAAGAAACAAAAGACCTATATGTAGAAAACTGTAGAACACTGGTGAAAGAAATCAAAGAGGACACTAATAGACGGAGAAATATACCATGTTCATGGATAGGAAGAATCAATATAGTGAAAATGAGTATATTACCCGAAGTAATCTATAGATTCAATGCAATCCCTATCAAGCTACCAACAGCATTTTTCACAGAGCTAGAACAGATAATTTCATGATTTGTGTGGAAATACAAAAAAACTTGAATAGCCAAAGCAATCTTGAGAAAGAAGAATGGAACTGGAGGAATCAACCTGCCTGACTTTAGGCTCTACTATAAAGCCACAGTCATTAAGACAGTATGGTACTGGCACAAAGACAGAAATATAGATCAATGGAACAAAATAGAAAGCCCAGAGATAAATAGATGCACCTATGGACACCTTATCTTTGACAAAGGAGGCAAGAATATACAATAGATTAAAGACAATCTCTTTAACAAGTGGTGCTGGGAAAACTGGTCAACCTCTTGTAAAAGAATGAAACTAGAACACTTTCTAACACCATACACAAAAATAAATTCAAAATGGATTAAAGATTTAAACGTAAGACATATGTTATTTTTAAATATTATTTTCCAACATTCTTTTCCATTATGGTTTATCACAGATATTTCTGTTTTTGAACATGTTTTTAGAAATTTGGGTTTACTAATTTCCTCCTGGTTCTATCTGTAGGTCCTAATTTTTCACCTATGCTCTTTCACCTATACCTTTCCATCCACTGCTATATCTGCATAGAGAAAGGAAAGGTTTTCCTGTTTCATTCATGCATGTAGTCATCTACAAGTTAATTACTGTGTATATAATTTGTGTGTTTGTGTATTTAATGCCTACTACACATTAGGCACTGTGCCAGATACTGGAATAAAATAATAATTAAGATAAAAAGTGCAGTAGCCCTCAGAATTTACCAGCTAGAAGTAACATGGACAAATAAACTGACCATTTAAATATATAGTCAGAATTTCAAATCTTTGAATACAAGTTTTTCAGAAATAATTTTGCATCTAATAACCTTACAGTATTTGCATCTTCCCACTTGTCAAATTATTAATATTAACAATAAATTATATTTGTACAGTGCTTAAGATATACTATTGCATGCACCTGTATGATACTTAATAGAATAATAATTACAAACTTTGTTTACAATAACTGAGAGTCCCATTTCAATAGTAGTTTAATGTATGTTGTTACTCTGGCTCCATAAATTTAGAGGACACAGTGATTCATCCAAGTGATTTATTCAAAGTGACAGAATTTGTGAATAAGATTCAGTAATCACTTCTCTAGCTCTTAGGCCTCTGCTGAATCTCAGCTATGGGACAAGAACCTTTGCTTCTGCATGAGGAAGAAGTAGTCTCTTCTTTTGAAAACTAGTAAAAATGGCAAGCAGCCCCAAATGTGGAATGGACATTCAGAAAGGACTTCTTATATATGTGTATTTAAAATATGAATCTTTATAAGAAAAATGGTTTTAATTGATGTTCAAATAATAATTATATAAAAAACAGAATTACAATTTTAGAACTGAATAATTTTAAATATGTTTATAAGAAACAAAGATGCTTCCTTCAGTAGCCCTGGGAAGAAGTATTGATGGACTCTCCATTTACTTTTCCAGTGGCCTTAAGCATTCACCTAGTCAGTTATAAAATTACTTGAAATAAATTGCAAAAATAAATACAAAAAAGCATCATAGAATATTTGGACTTCACAACTCTCAGTATGTTATCTTGACTCATTCTGAGAGTGAACGATTATCTGGTAAATTCACATTGTCCTGAAATATTGTTTATCAAAGATGGAAGAGGTAAGATAAATTAGTTCTGGGACATTTTTCTGTATAGGACTCTTTACCAAATTTTTGCTGTTAATGAACACATGTGATGAAGATTTAAAAAAAAAAAATGTTTTACAGCCATACAGTCCGTTCTCCTGCCATAGTAACATTTGGTTTGGAGAAGGAAATGGCAACCCACTCCAGTATTCTTGCCTGGAGAATCCCATGGACAGAGGAGCTTGGCGGGCTACAGTCCACGGGGTCGCAAAGAGTCGGACATGACTGAAAAGGCATTTAAACTTTTCTTTCTTAGAGTATAAGAAAAACAGAATTCATATTTAGTTGTGATTGCTTAATCATCATGTCTAGTTAATTTCTATTCACACGACTTGTAAAACACACACATGTACACTTTGAATAACTTTCTAATTCCAAAAGATAAATTTTTTCACAGATGCACTGATTATTTACAGTTCATATTTATAGGTTCATTTCCATTTACAGATGGCTGTAAGGTAATTGTAAAAGAATAGCTATACTCTTTTCCCTCGAAACCTTATTTCAAATATCTTCCACAGTGGATTATAGTATAATATTTAAAGCAAAGGAAATTTAGAAAACTTGAGAGTAACAATATCACTCATTGGATAAAACAAATAAATAATTAGAAGTTATAGAAAATAATATTCACCTGCATCATTTAGACAGAATATTAGAAAGCAGAGACATAATTTGCCAACAAAGGTCTATATAGTCAAAGCTATGGTTTTTCCAATAGTCACATACACATGTGAGAGTTGGACCATGAAGAAAGCTGAGCTCTGAAGAATTGATGCTTTGAAATGCAGTGCTGGAGAAGACTCTTGAGAGTCCCTTGGACGGTAAGAAGAACAAATCAGTCAATCCTAAAGGAAATCAATTATGAATATTCATTGGAAGTACTGATGCTGAAGCTCTAATATTTTGGCCACCTGATGCAAAAAGCTGATTCATTGGAAAAGACTCTGATGCTGGGAAAGATTGAGGCAAAAAGAGAAGGGGATGGCAGAAGATGAAATGGTTTGATGGCATCACAGACTCAGCAGACATGAATTTAAGCACACGTTGAGTGATAGTGGAGTACAGAGGAGCCTAGCGTCCATGGGGTCACCAAGCATTGGACATGACTTAGTGTCTGAACAGCAACAACATATTTTATTCATTTGATGCAATTCACTAAAGAATATTTAAAATCCAGTTTCTTTCCATGTAAGTCAACCAAATGCCACTGATTCCTTTTACTACACTTTTATATAATTCTGACACTAAAACTGAGGGTAGAGGAAGATGTAACTAGTTACAGTTGGAGAGGGGAAGACTTCTGAAACTTTTTAAATAAATATGTGACAAAATTTGTGATAATATATAGTATAATTTTCCTTCTTAACAGGATATATATGTTTACACTACCTTAGCTACTGTAAATACTTTCTTAATTGTATCAAAAAATGTTTTTTATCTCAATAAAAATTAGAAAATGCTCTGTCGCTGGTTATAGTTTTCTTTTTTTTTAAGCAGAATCTACTAAATAACTCTGTACAATTGACAGACACACTTTATGTGTCTGTTGACAGCACAAGATCAAGATCTGTATGTAAATGGCATTCTTATTCCATCATGACATATTTACTTAGTGTTATTGGACATTGATTAACATATTTTCTCAAGACCTAGTTTCATTTTCTTTGTGGCTGAAAGAAGGGTTATATTAAGTCAAGCTTTACTGTAATACTTAATACCTGAATATGATTATATGTTCCCAAGTTTGTACTTAACTCACTCACTTCTTTATGAATTAAAATTGTCTCCAAAATAGAGTGTTTCCTTATCAAGGACTGTTTTTCAATTGACAAGCTAATATATTCATCATTTGTGAGATGCCATGAGTTTAAGAACTACGGAAGAAGACATGCAGTCTTAGGTACAAGAATGGCTTTTGTTTACATGATGGTGTGTATAAAAGCATAAATACCATAGATGTATGAGCTAGTGTTTCTGTCTATAAAAGCTAGATAAGCTTTCAGCCACAGGTATATGAAAATCTGAGTTACAGCAGTCCAAATGAGTAGGGGTGTATTTTTCTCAAGGAATTAAAAAAAAAAGTCTTGAGTGAAGCAGTTTCTAGTGTTGATTTAACAGCCATATTAGTAGGGATAATATTTCAGATTCCTTAGGCCTTTCCTTGCCACTCAGTGGTCCAGAATATCTACCCAAATCCAGGCATCTTATCTGTATTCAAGGCCAGAACATAAAGGAAGGAGACTAAGCCACAGTGCCTAGAGTCTTTCAAGAAATCTAAAGTGTTTTCTTCTTAATTGCCAGTGCCATAGGGTTATTCTATTTGTAAGAGATTATGTCAAAAGGAGCACATGGATTTCCATTTGACATAATCTTTTGCAAAAGAGAGGAGGGTTGAGTAAGTATTGGGTTTGCAGCTCCACAGTGCCTGCTGTAACTGATGATTTTCAATCATTTTTGACCAAAAAACCAAGGAAGCCACCTGTTATAAGAACTTTAAATTGTAAATTAGAGAAATCATAAAATGAATTATCACTCTCCATTTACTGAACAAAAGAAAAAAAATTAATTGGTTTTATTTCTAACATGTACACTGGTTCAATTTATGTCACATAGACATACTTTATATATATATATGTTTTTATATATATATATAAATATATATTTTATATATAATAATATATCATATATCATATATTGATATATGATATATTATTATATAATATATAAAATAATTGATATATTATATATTTATAATATAATAAATAATATATTATATAAAATTTTATATATTTATAAATATATAAATATTTATATATTATAAATTTGCTTCAGTCGCTCAGTTGTGTCTGACTTTTTGTAACCTCATGGACTGCAGCACACCAGGCCTCCCTGTCCATCACCAAATCCTGGAGTTTCAGTTCAGTTCGGGTCAGTTCAGTTGCTCAGTAGTGTCCGACTCTTTGTGACCCCATGAATGGCAGCACGCCAGGCCACCCTGTCCATCACCAACTCCCAGAGTTCACTCAAACTCACGTCCATCAAGTCGGTGATGCCATCCAGCCATCTCATCCTCTGTCATCCCCTTCTCCTCCTGTCCCCAATCCCTCCCAGCATCAGAGTCTTTTCCAATGAGTCAACTGTTCATATGAGGTGGCCAAAGTGGGCTGATCTTTAGAATGGACTGGTTGGATCTCCTTGCAGTCCAAGGGACTGCCAGGAGTCTCCTCCAACACCACAGTTCAAAAGCATCAATTCTTCAGTGCTCAGCCTTCTTCACAGTCCAACTCTCACATCCATACATGACCACAGGAAAAACCATAGCCGTGAATAGACGAACCTTTGTTGGCAAAGTAATGTCTCTACTTTTTTATGCTATCTAAGTTGGTCATAACTTTTCTTCCAAGGAGTAAGCGTCTTTTAATTTCATGGCTGCAATCACCATCTGCAGTGATTTTGGAGCCCAAAAAAATAAAGTCTGACACTGTTTGCCCATCTGTTTCCCATGAAGTGATGAGACCAGATGCCATGATCTTCGTTTTCTGAATGTTGAGCTTTAAGCCAACTTTTTCACTCTCCTCTTTCACTTTCATCAAGAGGCTTTTTAGCTCCTCTTCACTTTCTGCCATAAGGGTGGTGTCATCTGCATATCTGAGGTTATTGATATTTCTCCCGGCAATCTTGATTCCAGCTTGTGCTTCTTCCAGCCCAAGAGTTTCTCATGATGTACTCTGCATAGAAGTTAAATAAGCAGGGTGACAATATACAGCCTTGACATACTCTTTTTCCTATTTGGAAAAAGTCTGTTGTTCCACGTCCAGTTCTAACTGTTGCTTCCTGACCTGCATATGGGTTTCTCAAGAGGCAGGTCAGGTGGTCTGATATTCCCATCTCTCTCAGAATTTTCCACAGTTTATTGTGATCCACACAGACAAAGGCTTTGGCATAGTCAATAAAGCAGAAATAGATGTTTTTCTGGAACTCTCTTGCTTTTTCCATGATCCAGCGGATGTTGGCAATTTGATCTCTGGTTCCTCTGCCTTTTTTAAAACCAACTTGAACATCAGGAAGTTCACAGTTCATGTATTGCTGAAGCCTGGTTTGGAGAATTTTGAGCATTACTTTACTAGTGTGTGAGATGAGTGCAATTGTATGGTAGTTTGAGCAATCTTTGGCATTGCCTTTCTTTGGCATTGGAATGAAAACTGACCTTTTCCAGTCCTGTGGCCACTGCTGAGTTTTCCAAATTTGCTGGCATATTGAGTGCAGCACTTTCATAGCATCATCTTTCAGGATTTGAAATAGCTCAACTGGAATTCCATCACCTCCACTAGCTTTGTTCGTAGTGATGCTTTCTAAGGCCCACTTGATTTCACATTCCAGGATGTCTGGCTCTAGGTGAGTGATCATACCATTGTGATTATCTCGGTCGTGAAGATCTTTTTTGTACAGTTCTTCTGTGTATTCTTGCCACCTCTTCTTAATATCTTCTGCTTCTGTTAGGTCCATACCATTTCTGTCCTTTATCGAGCCCATCTTTGCATGAAATGTTCCCTTGGTATCTCTAATTTTCTTGAAGAGATCTCTAGTTTTCCCCATTCTGTTGTTTTCCTCTATTTCTTTGCATTGATCGCGGAGGAAGGCTTTCTTATCTCTTCTTGCTATTCTTTGGAACTCTGCATTCAGATGCTTATATCTTTCCTTTTCTTCTTTGCTTTTCGCTTCTCTTCTTTTCATAGCTATTTGTAAGGCCTCCCCAGACAATTCATGTCCATTGAGTCGGTGATGCCATCAACCATCTCATCCTCTGTCGTCCCCTTCTCCTCCTGACCTCAATCTTTCCCAACATCAGGGTCTTTTCAAATGAGTCCGCTCTTGGCATCAGGTGGCCAAAGAATTGGAGTTTCCGCTTCAGCATCAGTCCTACGAATGAACACCCAGGACTGATCTCCTCTAGAATGGACTGGTTGGATCTCCTTGCAGTCCATGGGACTCTCAAGTTTTCTCTAACACCACAGTTCAAAAGCATCAGTTCTTCGGTGCTCAGCTTTCTTCACAGGCCAACTCTCACATCCATACATGACCACTGGAAAAACCATAGCCTTGGCTAGACGGACCTTTGTTGGCAAATTAATGTATATCATATAGATAGATAATTTATCCCTTTCAAGTCTTTAATTAAATGTTACCTTCTCTATGAGACTTTTTCTGGCCACGCTGTCTAAAGGTAAACGCCCTTGCATCAAAATCTTAAACACCTCTATTAAATAATTTTTTCCATAGTATATGTTTTTACTAATTACATATTTTATAAATTTACTCTCTTTAGTGTTTGTAATACTAGAATAGAAGTCTGATAAAGGCAGCTTTCATCTGTCTGCTCTATCCTAGACTACTCTATCCATGGGATTTTCCAGGCAAGAATAGTGGAGTAGGTTGCCATTCCTTTCTCCAGGGTATCTTCCTGACCCAGGGATCAAACATGGGTCTCGTATATTGCAGGCCGATTCTTTACCATCTGAGTCAAAGTTGGGTACTTTTGTAATACTAGGAAATGAGTTTGATAAAGGCAGCTATCGTCTGTCTGCTCCCTGTCTGTCTATCCTACTCCTGGTACAGTACTTTTTGAATTTTAAGTATGCAATAAATATGTTACAGAAACCAATACATGAATTTCTCCACTCCACTGTGTTCAAAGAGAACTTTCTCAGTAACAAATAGATTCATGTTAGCTAGAACTTTGATTCTACATAAATTGTTGATGATCACAGTTATTCAGTTATTGTCATTTTGGTGTAATATTGATCAACCTAAACTCATCATTTAATCATTCAATATAAGCTTGTGCTCAAGATACTGCTCATTGCCCATCTTATACAGGTAGATTTGCTTTTCCTGTTTAGGGCATTGAAAATTTCTGCTGGACTGTTTATTACTCCAGAAAGACAGCTTTCCTCTCTTTGATCAGAAGGGATAGCTAATCTGGACAAAAAGATAATTTGAATAAAGTTCTGTATATCCAGATACAGGCTAAGAAAGATATGTAATATATAACTCATAAGAAATGTAGAATATAAGATAGAGTAAAATTAAAATTCTCCTTTGTCATTTGACTTCAATTTAAGTCAATTCTCCCTAGAACATAGTAGGCTTAATGTGTGTGGATTTCCACTTTCAAAGCCTTTACAAACTGTATAGGCTTGTTTTTCTACTTTGTATATAGATAAGTATATACCTGTATTCCTCTGCCATACCACTAACTATGGACTGTCCCTCTGTTCTCCCCACCCCACTCTAATGTCTTGAAGGTAGTGTTGTATTTTTATTTTTGTGACATTTAGTTAAATATGCATTCAGTTAAAGAATGAGAATATCCAGAGAGTATTTATTAATTGATTTAATTTGTTATTTCTTGGACTTGGAATTAAGGGATCGATTTTCTCTTAGTCGTTCTTGAAACCAAAAATACCTACTTTCTGATTCCATTCTGTTGTACGTAAATTCAACGTTAAGACAGCCAGACAAACCCATTCAACTAAAAATCACTGATACAAAAGTTTTAAAATGTATGACTTTTTCTAGGTTGTCAATCACAGATTACTGAAGATCTAAAAGGTCTTAGCACAGTTTGAGGTCATTGGGATACTTTTTAGATAAACTTATCAAAAGATTTGATACTTTTTCTATGCCTTCAAGGAATACGTTTTTTGACTACTTATAACTTGACAAATGGACCATGCCTGAAAATATCAGGCACCTATTTGTCAATACAGAAATTTATATACTTATGTAAAAAGCTTTCACTTTGTGCTTGGTTAATGTTGTTTCATAGTACTAAAACTCATCTCATTCTGCTAATACATCATATGATAACTTTTTTGCCTTGTGGATTTTACAAAAGTAATTGTTTAAATTATGGCCATATAGAAAGAAATCGTAGCACTTTAAAATGTATATTCCTCTAACCCAAATTATATCATTAAAATTCCATGAAGCTTCTTCAGCAGCCTACCAGTCATCTCAAATACTAACTGCTTATTGCTATTGCCTTTTTAGGAAGAAAAATTAACCAATGGGATATTGCTTGAGATTTTTTCCAAAGTACACCATTAAAAAAGACAGATATGCTCAAGCAAGGGCCTTCAAGGGCAAATCTTCCTTTATTTTTGAAATTTGTTTCAAGGACCAAGAACTGCTCCCTGGGTCAGATGATTGATTAGAAGATTTTTCCCCTCTGGGCTTAGTAACTGGCAGAACTCCACCAACTGAATTTGCATCACAATGAAAGCCAAAAAGACATACTGAAAAGTTTTAAAAGAGATGGTCCTGTCTTTGGGTCCTAGTTTTCAGGTTAGTGACCAGATGCTTGACTCCACAAGCTCAAATCAATGTGCTTTTATTCCAGCTGTAGAAAGGGTGTTGAAATCTCCCACTGCATGCCTAAGACCTGTATGACAGCCTCCAATGAATGATGTTAAGAAATTTTAAGTTTCCATTGTGAGCCAGTACATGTTTTGTTTAATATATTAGAAGATATATTGGGTGGTCAGATCAACCAGTGTTGTCCAAGCTGATATAAATCACAGCTTCATCCTTATACTTGCCCTGCCCTTTCCAGGTTGTTTTATACAAGGCTACTGTAATTAACATATGAAGAACATGAAGCCTCTTTATACTGAAGTTCTTGTTCAGTCAGTTAGACTAATATCAACCCCAAGGGCAAGAGGTTTCTTTGGATATGGGTCATCTAAAAAGACATAGAAGACAACTCCAGGGGAGAAACTCAAGATTATCCAGCTGGAGTGATAAAGCCCTTCTCTTAGATGTGACTCAGGACCTCATAGCCACAGTCATATAAAAAGGTATATTTCTATAATGGGTAGATTTACATAAATCCATTAGTAAAAGAAATAAAAAATTCAATTAATGGTGTATTTGGAATATATAGATATTATACATCTATTTGTGCTTAGTCCCTCAGTCATGTCCAACTCTGTGGGACCCCATGGAGTGTAGCCCGCCAAGCTCCTCTGTCCCTGGAGATTCTCCAGGCAAGAATACTAGAGTGGGTTGCCATGCCCTCCTCCAGGGGATCTTCCCAACCCAGGGATCGAACCAAGGTCTCCTGCATTGCAGGTGAATTCTTTACCACCTGAGCCACCAGAGAATCAATATGTTATATACAGACATGTGCATTCAATCTTACTTGCTGTTTCCCTGCCTGACCTCTTTTTCCTTGATCCTCCTTTCATTCTTTCCCACCCCCACAAACATTTAAAACTATAGGCTGCTCTGACACTTGATGAAGAAAAGATGGCGATAACCAATTATGTTAGATACAAATTTGTGTTATGGGTTGTGTTATGGGTTTTAATGTTTGGAGATTTCAAATTAATATTCAGTTTAGGGCTTCCCTGATGGCTCAGATGGTAAAGAATCTGCCTGCAATGCCAGAGACCCAGGTTCGATCTCTGGGTGGGGAAGATCTCTTGGAGAAGGGAATGGCAACCCACTCCAGTATTCTTGCCTGGAGAATTCCATGGACAGAGGAGCCTAGTGGGCTACAGTCCATGGGGTCGCAAAGAGTCAGACACAGCTGAGCGACTAACACTTTACTAAAAATTGGTTTACTTAAGTCTCTTAGGTTTTTTTTAACAATTTTTTAAAAATATGTAAGTAATATTTAAATAAAAGTGAGACTAGTCTCTTACTTTATTTGACATTAATGATTTGTTAACCCAAGTTAATTTATATGCAGAGTACATCATGAGAAATGCTGGGCTGGAAGAAGCACAAGCTGGAATCAAGATTGTTGGGAGAAATAGCAATAACCTCAGATATGCAGATGATACCACCCTTATGGTAGAAAGTGAAGAGGAACTACAAAGCCTCTTGATGAAAGTGAAAGAGGAGAGTGAAAAAGTTGGCTTAAAGCTCAACATTCAGAAAACGAAGATCATGGCATCTAGTCCCATCACTTCTTGGGAAATAGATGGGGAAACAGTGGAAACAGTGTCAGACTTTATTTTTTGGGCTCCAAAATCACTGAAGATGGTGATTGCAGCCATGAAATTAAAAGATGCTTACTCCTTGGAAGAAAAGTTATGACCAACCTAGATAGCATATTCAAAATCAGAGACATTACTTTGCCAACAAAGGTCCATCTAGTCAAAGCTATGGTTTTTCCAGTAGTCATGTATGGATGTGAGAGTTGGACTGTGAAGAAAGCTGAGTACTGAAGAATTGATGCTTTTGAAGTGTGTTGTTGGAGAAGACTCTTGAGAGTCCCATGGACTGCAAGGAGATCCAACCAATCCATTCTAAAGGAGATCAGTCCTGGGTGTTAATTGGAAGGAATGATGCTAAAGCTGAAGCTCCTGTACTTTGGCCACCTCATGTGAAGCGCTGACTCATTGGAAAAGACTCTGATGCTGGGAGGGATTGGGGGCAGGAAGAGAAGGGGATGACAGAGGATGAGATGGCTGGATGGCATCACTGACTCAATGGATGTGAGTTTGAGTGAACTCCAGGAGTTAGTGATGGACAGAGAGGCCTGGCGTGCTGCAATTCATGAGGTCACAAAGAGTTGGACACAACTGAGCGACTGAACCCAAGTTAAGCACCTGTAACTGTCACAAAACTAGCAAATTCCATTCTCTTAAGTGTACTCAACTGAATTTAAAAATCTATTTTATTTTTTAGACGTAAGAATCCTAATAAATGCATTAACAAAAGCCAGGAACAGAGTTCCCATAAATATTCCAATTCAGTTCACAAACTTAATTGTATTTTCTCACAGCTTAAAACCATCAATTACTTTTAACATTTCAAATACTTTAAATAATACACAAAGATTATACCACATTTAATATAAAATACTCATTTTGCTCACTTCCCACACCCTGCCTCTGATAAGTACCAATCAGTTCTCTGTATCTATAAGTTTATTTAGTTTTCTTATTTTTTAGATATTTAAAGTTTTAATCATTTAAGCTTATATCATTAGTGTAGTTCATTAAGTTTTAATGATGATTTTCTTAGAAAAAATTTTGCCCTCCATCCGCGTGTTCTTGAATTTCTACTTAACATCTGTCTCATTAGCAACAGTGCTCTTGTCATGTCAAGATGTCCTAGTGGCTCTGGCAGCTCAATCATATTTCTCTTGCTTTTAGTTGGCCACAAATGTGTAGACTGACAATCTCACCGAATAAATAGTTGAAGAAAGACTTGTTTCTCAGTAAAACTAAATAGGACATATTATTTATTGGATAACAATTATTCCAAAATACATTCATTTAGTACTTTGCTTAAACATAATTCACTTTTACACTGACTGAATGACTACTCCCATACATCCAAAGTTTTCTAACCATACAGTATAGACAGCAATAAATCATTGTTAGTCAAGACTCCTGGATGGAAAATGCTATAAAGGTGACTAGAAAATACATGTATCATGTATTTCTGATTGTCTCCACTTTTAGAGTTAACTACAGTGTGACAAAAGCAGTTATTTATTTCCTACTGGATAATGTTGATGGAAAATACTACTTTGCTTGCATACTATAGCCAAGTCATTGAAGAGAATCATGTTATTATTCCTTCAAAGAAGAGAAATTGGTATTCCAACTCCTCTTATTGTCTTCTCTAGGAGTAGTTGCAAAACCATGGCTATATAACAATTTTTTTGTTGTTGTTTGGGATATAAAGAAATATCTTTAGATAGCACTTATGTATATATATATAGAGAGAGCAAGATTTTAGAGAAAAGAATCAGTAAGTCATGTGTACTTCTTTAGCACAAGTTTGCAAGTGGCAGAAAATTTGAAAATACCTGGGTTGAAAACAATGAAGCCATATGTACCCTTTCCATGAAATGGTAAAAAAGGCCATAGTAGATATCAGGCTCCATTTGAGTTTGCCCAGAGAGTTTCCACAGATAATGCTGAAGTTAACAGCACTTGATTAATTTATAATATGCTGCCACTGAGGGTACTGTAGAGAAAAAAATATGCAAGCAGAAAATAAGAATATCCTATGAACATCCATCTATAGTCTTTGATTTAAAAAACAAAAACAAACAAACAAAAAACCCTTCCTTTCATTGATTACATCTAAAGTAGCTAAAATTAAGAAAAAAAAAATTACCCAATTCTGAAAGACAGACTTATATTCTGGAACAATGTTGACTAACATTTGTGTGAAAAATAACCAATCAACCATTTCTAGAGTGCTGGTAAAAGCAGCTGTCCTGTTATTAGCTGTCAAACATAATGGTTTAACTAATTCTACTTGAAATCTTTAAACAGCAATACATAAGAGAATAATTTTGAGGGGCATATGAAATGCTAATATAATTGAAAATAAATACCTCAAAAGTTAACCTGAGTGTTTTGAAGAATGAGTCATGTACAGTTAATAAATAAACAAGATAAGCATTTATTATGATAAACTTTGATTCAGAAAGTCAAATGCCTTTAAAAATAAATGAACAGGTAAATATATTTGTTTTCACAATAAGAAAATTTAAGGGAAAATCAAATTGCAAGTTCTTCACAGAAGGAACTATTATTCATTATTTGCTGTGGACGTCTGTAAGCAGTTTTTTTCTGTGGAGGGAGGGAGATAGAGTGGAAATTGGCAAGTAAGATGCTCCAAAGCTGTTACAGGATTTGAGAAAATGAAAGAAGAAAGAAGATTGGCTGTCATAGTGTAGTTCTGGATGATTAATTTGATAGCCTTTAATATTCTTTGATAGCTATGTATTTTATATGTTTTAATTAGTTTTACTCTCAGATGTATTTCTTAAAGTGCTACTCTATTCAGAGTTTGGACTTCATAAAACCTCTGAATTCACTTAGGTTACAGTAATGTTTTAATCAGTTTTATTTGACAACAACATTTTGTAAGAATGTTTCTCAGTCAGTCAATATTGGGTTTCCCAAAAAGTTCATTTGGGGTTTTCCATAAAAACCCAAATGGACTTTTTGGCCAACCCAATATATTGATATAGTATCATATGGCTGACTTCTGTAGAAATGTGGTATATTTCATTAACCAAGTCCATTTATAAAAACATGTGTGTTTCTATTTTATCCTGTTACATAAAGTGCCAGTATTACCTAACTAGCATTAGGTAAACATATGTACAAAATTATGATTTTTTTTTGTGAATGGCTAATGGTAGAAAACTATGAATTAAGGATAGTAAACTAATCCAATGCATCTATCTTTCTCTTTCCTAAGTACCAATTAAAAGGATTATAGGTAAATATTGAAAAGGATGAACTCTAACAGTGAGGCTGAAAGAAAGAGAATCATTGGTGGATATGCAGTATGAGTAAAACTGAGGACATGGGTAGCAGAGTAAAGGCTCATAGAAAAGGAGAGAAAGTAAGAACAGCGCAGTGGAGGGAGAAGCAAATCTGACAGCCAGATGCCAGAAATACTTGTTTTGCAGGCAGTATATTGGAGAGCCATGAGAAAGTGGGGAGACAGTGGGGGACTGTGGTGTGAATATCCCAGTTTCTTCGACATATCTCCTTCCCATACACTGGTAACACTGCACTTAACACTGCACTTGTAACACTCCCAGGAGTAGTCTGCAAGGCTCTTCCATAAAGAAATAAAATTACCTACTTGGGAACTGTGGTTATTAGCATGGGTGTTGACACTCTCCTCTTTATGGTCTACATGTTACGCACAGCATTGAGTTAGATTCCTGTCCTATCCTAAAGTGAAGCTGAGATTTATACACATTCACTCAGTCCTTCCTGGTCCTCCTTCAATAAGTGGGAGAAACCTCTCAGTCATCGGAAGCTTAGGGATACAAAAGAAGAGGAAACCAGAGCAGTTTCCTTAAAAAATCAACCCAGAAGCAAATATTACGCTGTATATGAAGTTGACTAAAATCTTGAAAAAAATGATACATGCTTTTAAGTTCAAAAGGCTTTACTAACAATTCTATCTCTTTAAGACTTGACAATCGATAAAACAAAAATTCAAGCCTGAGTCTGTAGTGTTTGCCAATGTCTGAAGTATAAATGCTTCTGCCATTGGCGATTTTAAACTGTATCAGTGTGACAGTGTTGGGGAGAGATGAACAGAAATATTGGGTTGACCAAAAATTTCATTCAGGTTTTTCTGTAGGGGCTTATGGAAAAACCTGAATGAACTTTCTGGCCCACCCAATACATCCTTATACAGTATTCACAATATAGACATAATAAATATGAAGAACTTTAGGAGCATCAATCATAATACCCTGTAGTAAAATAATTATAGTAAGATAACTGATGAGTTTGTAAATACTTATTATTTTTCTTTATAATGTGTTTCATTTAAAGTTCTAATTTAATGTCCAATGATGAACATGTTTAACAACCAGCTCACAAAATTCCTATTAATAACAGCTTTTGTGAGCAACTACAAAGCCAGCTCTCACAGCACTGCACCTTAAGAACTTTACTCCTACTGGCAACTCTTTCAGGATCACTCTTCCTCAACACTTTAAATACAGTTTAACTTCCATTCTTTAATAAGATCTGCTCCAATCACACTCTTTAATACTGAAATTTGACTCTTCCCCCCACCCCCACCCTGCGCATTCTTTTACTTACTCTACTCCACTTATTTTTAATACATTAATAATTTCTCATCTTGAATATACTCAACTTCATTTATTAGGTTTATATTTTCACCTCCTTAGCATCTAAAATATAAGCTTAATACGGGCAGAAATTTTTGCCCAGTTATTCAGCATTGTAACCAATAACCTAAAATAGAGATTCTACTTAGTTTGAACTCATATTGCTTCTTCATGTATACATGCTAACTCACTTCAGTCGTGTCTGATTCCTTGCAACCCCATGGACTACAGTCTGCCAGGCTCCTCTGTTCATGGGATTCTCCAGGCAAGAATACTGGAATGGATTACCATGCTCTCCTCTAGGGGATCCTTCCCGACCCAGGGATCAAACCTGTGTCTCTTACATGTCCTGCACTGGCAAGTGGGTTCTTTACAACTAGTGTCACTTGTGAATCCTTAAAAATTTCCAAACACTCCGAAGTGCCACTTTAACCAATCTTCCTGTCTGTCCTGGATTGTGCTTGTCAATACCCTTGTCTATTATGTCAAAAACAAATGGTTGAAAAGGTTTAAAACTCAGTCGCTATTATTTAATGGACTTGATAGACAAATATATATATATATATTTATTTATTTATTTATTTAATATTTGACTACATCAACTGACTATTCTTGGGGAGATTCTATGTCAAACAACTCTGGATGTGTGAATACAACCTGCGTTTTCCAAGATAGCCATTAAAATGAATACAGTCATATTATGTTGCTGTCAAAATCTTGTCATCAGATTTATTACCCAAAACTGAGACTAATGAGTTCTTCTGTGTACAGAACTGCTCTTATCAAAGTTCCTAATGACTTAACTAAATGTGGTCATTTAGTTAGGTGTATTTGTGACTCAACCAGGTTCTGTATTTGAATTTGGAGCTAATCATTGTTGTTCGGTCACTAAGTCATGTCTGACTCTTTTTGATCCCATGGATTTCAGCACACCAGGCTTCTCTGCCGTCCACCATCTCCCAGAGTTTGCTCAAATTTGCGTCCATTGAGTCAGTGATGCTGTCCAACCATCTCATTCTCTGCTGCCCCTTCTCCTTTTACCTTCAATCTTTCCCAGCATCGGAGGCTTTTCCAATAAGTCAACACTTTGCATCAAGTGGCCAAAGTATTGAAGCTGAAGCTTCAGCATCAGTCCTTGCAGTGAAATGTCAGAGTTGATTTCCTTTAGAAATGACTGGTTTGATCTCCTAGCAGTCCAAAGGACTCTTAAGAGTCTTCTCCAGTACACATAATATGAAAGCTAATATATTCTTGAGTCAAAACTATAGTATGAATAGTAAGGGTTGTGAGTTGTATATTCTGTTCATTAAGAATGTTTTTATCTATAAGTGTAAATCATTACCCATTTGCCACAGAGCTTAATGAGCTTTAGTTAGAAAAGAGCACTTAATTGATTCAAAATAAACTTCAAATATCCTCAGGAGATTAACAATCAAACATAGTCATATAATTAAGCTTACTATTTATTAAGCAATATACATTATAAATAGGCACTTATTTTAATTGAAAATTATTGCATTTACTTTTTAAAATGTACAATTCAGTAGTTTTTAGTATAGTCATAGAGTTGTGCAATTATCACTCTAATTCGAGAATATTTTCATCATCACCAAACCCTATATCCAATAGTAGTCAGTAGTTACTTATGCCTTCTCCCAATCCCTGGGAAACACTGATACAGTTTCTGTCTCTATTGATGTACCTATTTTCATTTCATGATAATTAAATTATATGTGGCCTTTAGTATCTGACTTCTTTCATTTAGTATAATATTTTCAAGGTTCGTCCACATGATAGCATATATTACTACTTCATTCTCCACTCAGCCCCGTTATAAACATCTTTATAGTGATACAATTCACACAGTTAAAGTATAACATTCAGTGGCTTTTAGCATATTCAAAGAAATGGATATCATCACCAAATAAATTTTGGAATATTTTCATTGTCCCATAGGAAACCTTGCTCCCCTTAGCCATAATCTCACAATCTCCCATCACCTCAGATGACCACTAATATACTTTTTGTCCTTTTAGAAAGCTTTCTATCTGAAAATATCATATGAAGAAATCACATAGTAACTTGTGGTCTCTTGTGACTGGTTTCCTTCATTTAGCATAACGTTTTCAAGGTTCATCAATTTTATTGCAGTATCAGTGATCCATTCTTTATTATTACCAAATAAAATTCCATTTTCTGGAAATACTACATTCTGTTTATTAGTTCACCAGTTGATGGACATTTGGGTTGTTTTCACTTTTTGGCTATTGTGAATAATGCTACTATGAACATTCATGTGTAAATTTTTATGGGGATATATGTTTTCATCTCCCTTGGGTATGTATCTAGTAATGGATTTTCTGTATCATATGGTAACTGTTTGATGTTAACTATGTTTAACTGTTTGATGAACTGACAAACTTTTCCAAAGTGTCTGAGCATTGTATTTTTTCATAAGCAATGAATAAGTGTTCCAATTTTTCTCACATACTTTTCAATACTTGTCATTGTCTGCCTTTTGGTTTTAGCCAACCTAGTGGTTGTGAAATAGTACCTTATTGTCATTTTAACATGCATTTCCCTAATGATATTGAGGGCTTCCCTGATGGCTTAGCGGGTAAAGAATCTGTCTGTAATGCAGGAGAAGCAGCAGATGTGGATTCGATCCCTGGGTTGGGAAGATCCCTTGGAGGAGGAAATGGCAACCAACTTCAGGATTCTTGCCTGAAAAATCCCACGGTCAGAGGAGACTGGCAGGCTAATCTAAAGGTTCGTAAAGAGTCAGACATTCCTGAGCATGCACATTGGCTTAATGTTATTGAGTATCATTTTATATGCTTATTGCATACATCTTACTTGGAGAAATGTCTATCCAAATCCTTTGCTCCTTTTATGTGTTTTTATTATTGATTTTATGTGTTCTTTATATATTCTGAACATCAGATACATGGTTTTAAAATATTTTATCCCATTTTGTGGGTTGTCTTTTTATTTTCTGGATACTGTCTTTTGACACATATGTGTTTTTTGTTTCATTTTAATTTTGATGAAATCCATTTTAGCCCTTTTATTTTGGGCAATTGTCTGTGCCTTTGGTGTCATATTTGAGAAACCATTGCCTAATCCAAGGTCGTAAAGATTCACACCTATGTTTTCCTTTAAGAATTAAATCATTTTAGCTCTTACATTTAGATCTTTAATTCTGAGTTAATTTTTATATAAAGTGTTAGGTAAAGGTAATCCAACTTCTTTCTTTTGCATGTGGATATTCGGTTGTCTCAGTATAATTTTTCACTATTATTTCTCCATTTAATTAACTAGGCATCTTGGTTGAAATCAATTGACCATAAATATATGCATCTGTTTATCTGCAGTCTCTGTTCTATTCCATTCACCTGCATGTCTGCCCTTATACAAGTGGCGCACTGTCTTGATTACTGTAACTTTGTAGTAAGCTTTGAAAATGAGAAATGTGCATCCTACAACATGTTCTTCTTTTACAATATTGTTTACACTATCCTCTGTCTTTTAAATTTTCCTATGAATTTGAGGATCAGCTCAATTTCTGCAAAAATAAAAAGTCAGCTGGGATTTTGACAGGGATTGCATTGAATCTGTAAATAAGTTTGGGAGGTATTGTAGTTGTTCAGTCACTCAGTCATGTCTGACTCCTTTATAACCCCATGGACTGTAGCCCACCAGGCTCTTCAGTCCATGGGATTTCCCAGGCAAGAATACTGAAGTGGGTGCCATTTCCTTCAAAGAGATCTCAGCCCAAGAATCAAACTGGCATCTCCTGCAATGCGGGTGGATTCTTGACAACTGAGCCCCCAGGGAAACCACTGGAAAATATTACCATCTTAAAAATATCAAATCTTCCAATCCATGAACAGGAGAGCCTTTCCATTTTTTTAAAGTCTTAATTTCTTTAAACAATGTTTTGTACTTTTCAGAGTGCACATTTTGAACTAGGTTGGTTAAGTTTGTGCCTAAATATTTTATTCCTTTGGATACTATTAAAAATACAATTGTTTCTTAATTCGATTTTCAGATTTTTATTGCTAGTGTATAGAGTACGGTTGTTTTGCATATTGATCTATTGATCTTGTATCCTACAACCTTGCTGAACTTGCTTATGAACTCCAACCGTTTTTAGTTCCTTTGTGGGGATTCCTTAGGTTTTTTTTATATATAGAAGATTATGTCATCTGTAAACTTAGATGAATTTATTTCCTCTTTTCAGTCGGGGTGTGTGTGTGTGTGTGTGTGTGTGTGTGTCTAGAATCTATAGTGTTAAATAGAAATACCAGTAAGGGACATTCTTGTCATGTTCCTGATCTCAGAACAAAGCTTTCAGTCTTTCACGATTAAATATAATTAATATTTTTATATTAATTAAAAATAATTAATTTTTATTAAACCTGGCTGTGGGTTTTCATAGATGCTCTGCATCAGATTGGAGTCCTCTTTTATCTCCAGTTTGTTATTGTTTACAGGGGGTTATCATACATTGACTTTTCATAGCTCTGAATTAATTTTACATATTTGGAACAAATCGTACATGGACATGTTGTATAATTCTTTCTTTGTAATACTAGTAGAGTCATACTAGTGGAGGATTTTTGTGTCTTCATTCATAAGAGATGTTATTCTTCAGGATTTATTTCCTTGTGAGGTCTTTATCTGGTTATGGTATCACGGTAATATTGACCTCATAAAATAAATTGTACTTTCTCTCCCCCTATTTTAAAAAAATCTTTTAAAGTACTATTAATTCTTCATGAAATATTTGGTAGAATTCACCAGTGAAGCCATCTGGTCCTTGTGGTAAGTTTTTGATTGGTAGCTCGATTTCTTGTTGTAGGTCTAGTCAGATTTTCCATCTTTTTCTTGCATCAGCTTTTAATAGTTTGCATCTTTCTAGCAATTTGCCCATTTAATCCAGATTATCAAATTTGCTTTCATATAATATTTATATTCCCTTATAATCTTTTTTTCTGTATGATTGACAGTAATGTTCCCTCTTTCATTCCTGACTTTAGCAATTTCAAGTGTCTTTTTTTCCCCTCTTTGTCAATCTTATTAAGGTTTGTAAACTTTGTTGACGTTTGTGAAGAGCCAGCATTTGGTTTTGTTGATTTTTCTATTGTTTTCAATTCTGTGTTTTTCTCACACGGTGATACTTATTCTGTCCATCTGCTTGCTTTGAATTTAATTTGCTCTTCATTTTTTACTTTCTTAAATAGAAAGTTACTGGTTTGAAACTACCTACAGTTTTAATAAAGGTATTTACTAATATAAATTTCCATTTAAGCACTGCTTTTATCCCATCTCATGAATTTGGTATGTTGTGTCTTCGTTCTTATTCATCTCAAAATATTTTCTAATTTCCCTTGAGAGCTCTTTGATCCACTGGTTATTTGGCAGTATGTTGTTAATTTTCAATTATTTGTGAATTTCCCAAATTTCCTTCTTTTACTGAATTCTAATTTTATTTCATTTTGGTCAAAGAGCACACTTTGTATAATTTCAATCCTGTCAACAGTTTATTGA
The DNA here is from genome assembly GCF_023091745.1 of Budorcas taxicolor. Classification (NCBI taxonomy): domain Eukaryota; kingdom Metazoa; phylum Chordata; class Mammalia; order Artiodactyla; family Bovidae; genus Budorcas; species Budorcas taxicolor. The sequence continues at coordinate 103,680,124 of NC_068911.1, forward strand.
CACTTATTTTATCTTCAAACATACAATACATTGTGAAGAATGGTCCATGTGCATTTGAGTAGGATGTATGGCATATATTGTGGTGTAGTGTTCTACAGATGTCTGTTAATTCTAGCTAGATAACGGTGCTATTTAAATCTTCTATTTTGTTGTTGATCTTTTGCCTGGTTGTTCTATCCATTATGAAATGTGAAGCATTGAAATCTAAAACTTTTATTGTTGAACTGTCTATTTTTCCCTTCAAGTCTGACAGTTTTACTTCATATATATTAAGGCTCATTTATTAGTTGTGTATATGTTTATAATTGTTATATCTTCAGGAATTTGTCCTTTTAGCATTATAAAATATCCTTCTTTGAGTCTAATAACAATTTTTGTCTTAAAGTCTGTTTTGTCTGATATTAGTATAGCATTCCAGCTGTCTTTCTTCTCTCTTTTTATTTATTTATTTTTTGCTATTTATGTGGTTTTATCTTTTTCCATGCTTTTTCTTTCAGACTGATTCTCCTGAATGCAGTTGTTAATGATGTGTCTGTTATAATAAAAAATATTTTATAAAAATAAACTACATATACATCACAAAAAGAAGAATACATATGTCATATGAGTTTAGATTGTTTTAGCAAAGCCTATCACAAAGATGGTAAACTTCTGAGGCAACAAGAGTGCATCAGCTTATTCTGGATTCAGCTGTATGTAATCTCATGGCACAGAAAATAGCTGTCAAAAAAACAGTTTATGTGCCCCCATTTTAAGTAAAAGCTCCTGAGCATGTCCAAGAAAAGCAAAAAGTAGGTTTTTAAAGTAGCAGAGGCTGTTTGCCAATGGGAATCCATCCCTAAGTGAAAAATACAATAGCCATACGTTGAAGCTCTTAGACATATCTGTGACCACAGCTGTGTTTAGTCTGAAGAGTCATATTAAAATAAGAAGGCCAAACATCAACAATTACAAGAGAATTCTAATAGTTAAATATTCTGAGCAGCTGTTCTTGTGTTTGAGATTTCAAGTAATATTCTGGGAATTTTATTTTATAGACTTATGGAAAACACAAGGTTGCTCAAAAGGATAATCCTATATTATAAGCATTTTTCAGTACTCATATTTGAGAATGTTATTTGGAACTGAGCTATTCATTTTAACACTGCAGTATACTTGGCCTATCTAGTATTTTATCTAATTTAGATCTTACTTAAATGTGAACTAACAGTGATTGGTATATTTTGTCGTTTCAAAAGCCTCCAAAACAGCGCAATTAGATCAATATTTAATAGAAGTTTCCCTGGAAATCAGAATAGTTTGCCAGTGGGAAATGTTGAATAAATCATTTTACTTTGTTTCATTGTGAAATATACACGTGGGAATGTGTATGCAATTATATGACTTATATGTAAAGTCTAACATATTTATGCAGTATCTTACAGTTAACTACAATGATTATAATTATAATGCTGCTGCTGCTTTATGCCCAAGTTATACAAAACAGATGAGGGGGAGTCCTTCAGGGTATCTCCTATATCCTTTTTAAATATCCAATTAATATTTGAAAACAAACTAAAGACATACCCAGCTGAATGCAGAGTTCCAAAGAATAGCAAGGAGAGATAAGAAAGCCTTCCTAAGTGAACAATGCAAAGAAATAGAAGAAAACAATAGAATGGGAAAGACTAGAGATCTCAAGAAAATTAGAGATATCAAGGGAATATTTCATGCAAAGATGGACACAATAAAGGACAGAAACAGTAAGGACCTAACAGAAGCAGAAGATATTAAGAAGAGGTGGCAAGAATACACAGAAGAACTGTACAAATATGGTCTTAATGATCCAAACAACCCCGATGGTGTGGGGACTCACCTAGAGCCAGACATCCTGGAGTGTGAAATCAAGTGGGCCTTAGGAAGCATTACATGAATAAAGCTACTGGAGGTGATGGAATTCCAGCTGAGCTATTTCAAATCCTAAAAGATGATGCTGTTAAAGTGCTGCACTCAATATTTGAGCACATTTGGAAAACTCAACAGTGGCCACAAGATTGGAAAAGGTCCGTTTTCATTCCAATCCCAAAGAAGGGCAGTGCCAAAGAATGTTCAAACTACCATACAATTGCACTCAATTCACATGCTAATTAGGTTCTGCTCAAAATTCTTCAATCTAGGTTTGAACCAAGAACTTCCAGATGTACAAACTGGATTTATAAAAGGAGGGGAACAAGATTAAATTGCCAATATCCATTGGATCATAGAAAAAGCAAGGGGATTCCAGAAAAACTTCTACTTCTGCTTCACTGGAAACACTAAAGCCTTTGTGTGGATTACAACATACTGGAAAATTCTTAAAGAGATGAGAATACCAGACCTCTTTACCTGCCTCCTGAGAAACCTTTATGCAAGTCAAGAAGCAACAGTTTGACCAGACATGGAACAATGAACTGGTTCCAAATTGGGAAAGGAGTATGTCAAGGCTATATATTGTCAGCTACTTATTTAACTTATATGCAGACTACATCATGTGAAATGCCGAGGTGGATGCAGCACAAGCTGGAGTCAAGACTGGGGGAGAAATATCCACAGCCTCAAATATGCAGATGACACGACCCTAATGGCAGAAAGTGAAGAGGAATGAAAGATCCTCTTGATGAAGGTGAAAGAGGAAAGTGAAAAAGCTGGCTTAAAACTCAACATTCAAAAAACAAAAATCATGGCATCTGGTCCCACAGCTTCATGGCAAGTAGAGGGGGAAACAATGGAAACAGTGACAGAGTTTATTTTCTTGGGCTCCAAAATCACTGCCAACAGTGACTAAAGCCATGAAATTTAAAAAATGCTTGCTCCTTAGAAGTAAAGCTATGCCAAACCTGAACAGCATATTAAAAAGCAGAGATGCCACTTTGCCAACAAAGATCTGAATAGTTAAAGCTATGGTATTTCTAGTAGTCATGTATGGGTATGGGAGTTGGACCATAAAGAAGGCTGGGCACTGAAGAATTGATGCTTTCGAACTGTGGTGCTGGAAAAGACTCTTCAGAGTCCCTTTGACAAGAAGGAGATCAAGCCAGTCAGTATGAAAGAATATCAACCCTGAATATTCATTGGAGGGACGGATGCTGAAGCTGAAGCTCCCATACTTTGGCCACCTGATGCAAATTTCTGACTCATTTGAAAAGACCCTGATGTTGGGAAAGTTTGAAGGCAGGAAAAAAGGGCAACAGAGGATGAGATGGTTGAATGGCAGCAATGATTCAATGAACATGAGTTTGAGCAAACTCGGAGATAATGAAGAACAGGGAAGCCTAGCGTGCTGCAGTCCATGGGATTGCAAAGAGTTGGACATGCCTGATCGACTGAACAACAAGATATCCAGACTCACCTTATATTTTCCCGGACTCAAGCATGGAAGTAGCCAATAGCTCTGACTCTTTTTAGTGAAGAGTGAAATTTAAAAAGCAGATAACAGTGCTAGTTTTACCCATTGCCCCTAGCATGACATCACTCTCTGAAATGTTTGGTAAACTGAGCTAGAAGTACACCAATACACACATACATATTTCAGAATCATGAGTTAGTTACAATATTTGCAATTCAGTTTTAACATTTTGTTTATGTTTATATTTTTTCTTCCCTGAATATGATTTCTAGTGGTATTAACTAATTTATTCATTTGCTTTATCCTGTAACACAGGATTGTCAAGCATTAAAAATGGTTTTAAAATGATAGTATCATTATTTCTATCAGCAGTAACAGTACTAAGTGGAATTTCAAATATCTTTGCAATTCTTTTTTACCATTAGATAATTTTTAGTCCTTTAAATGTGTTTGTTTTTTACTCTGTGAAATATCTACATGATTCAGAAGCTAAAATTATTTAAAGAGGTTATGCCACATTTTCACTTCAATCACCCATACTGTGAACTCCTGACTCACACTTTTTAAAAATACAATTTTAATATTAAATTAGCCTTAAATATATGGGGGGAAAATCCCCCAAAGAGTAGAGTTCTTATGAATCTTAAATCTAATAATCCTTACTATTAATGCCTTACATTAGTATGATACATTTGTTTCAACTAATATATTGTGCTCAGTTGCTTCAGTCATGTCTGACTTTGCAACCATATGGAAGCCCACCAAGCTTCTCTATCCATGGGGATTCTCCAGGCAAGAATAACTGGAGTGGATTGTCATTTCCTTCTTCAAGGGATCTTCCTGATCCAGGGGTTGAACCTAGGTCTCCTGCATTGGAGATGGATTCTGTACCTCTGAGCCACTGGGGAAACCCAACTAATATATTACTACTAACTATAGTCCATAGCGGAGAAGGCAATGGCACCCCACTCCAGTACTCTTGCCTGGAAAATCCCATGGATGGAGGAGCCTGATGGGCTGCAATCCATGGGATCGCGAAGAGTCGGACACGACTGAGCGACTTCACTTTCACTTTTCACTTTCATGCATTGGAGAAGGAAATGGCACCCCACTCCTGTGTTCTTGCCTGGAGAATCCCAGGGACGGGGGAGCCTGGTGGGCTGCAGTCTATGGGGTCACACAGAGTCGGACACGACTGAAGCGACTTAGCAGTAGCAGCAGCATGGTCCATAGTTTTTTTTCAGATGTCCTTAGGCTTTTACTTAATTTCCTTTTTTTGTCCCAGGATCCTATACAGGATGCTACATTATATTTAGTTGTTATGTATTCTTAGGCTGCTCTTGCCTGAGACAGTTTTTCAGACTTTCCGTGTTTTTGATGACCTTGACAATTTTAAGGAATACTGTTCAGATGTGTTCCAGAGTATTCTGCAATTTGGATTTGTCTCTAATCCATTTTGAGTTTGTTTTTTAATATGGTGTGAGAAAATGTTCTAATTTTGTTCCTTTACATGTAGATGTCCAGTTTTTCCAACATCACTTATTGAAGAGACTGTCTTCCCCCCATTGTATATTCTTTCTCCTTTGTCATGGATTATTTGGCCATATAAGTATGTGTTCATTTGGGGTTTTTTATTCTGTTCCTTTGATATATGTGTCTCTGTTTGTGTCAGTATCATACTACTTTGATTACTGTAACTTTGCAGTGAAGGTTGAAATGAGGGAGCATGATACCCTCAGTTTTATTTGTTCTCCAGTTTGTTTTGGGTATTTGAGGTTTTTTGAGTTTCCATACAATATTTTAATTCTAGTTCTATGAAAAATGCCATTATTTTGTTAGGGGTTGCAGTGAACCTATAGATTGTTTTATCCAGTATTGTCATTTCATCAATATTAATTCTTCCAATCCATGTGCCTTAGTATATCTTTTGATCTGTTTGAGTCATCTTCAGTTTTTTCATTAGTGTCTTACTGTTTACTGAATATAAGTGTTTACCTTCTTAGGTGGGTTCATTTTGTTCTTTTTGATGTGATTACAAATGGGATTATTTACTTGATTTCTTTTTGATAGTTCACTGTTACTGCATAGAAATGCAATAGATTTCTTTGTACTGGTTCTGTATGTCTACTCATTTTTTAATGGTGTCTCTTGAATTTTCTATATATGTATCATGTCATCTGAAAACAGTCCCGATTTTACTTCTTCCTTTCCTGTTTGGATTCCTTTTATTTCTTTTTCTTGTCTGATTACTGTTCCTTGGACTTCCAATAACACGTTGAATAAAAGTGATGAGTTTGGGTATCCATGTCATGTTCCTGATCTTAGAGGAAATGCTTTCAGCCTTTCACCATTGAGCATGATGTTAGCTGTGGGATTATCATATATTGGCCTTTACTATACTGAGGTATGTTTCCTTTATACCCATTTTGTGGGGAGTTTATATGATAAATGAATGTTGAATTTTATTAAAAGCTTTTCCTGCATCTGTTGAGATGATTATATAGTTTTTATTCTTTAATTTGTTAATGTGGTATTTCACGTTGATTGATTTGTAAATATTAAACTGTACGTGCATCCTTGGGACAAATTTCACTTGATCATAGTATATAAACTTTTCATATTTGTTGAATTTGTTCATATTTGTTGAATTTGTTTTCCTAATATTTATTTCTCTTCCTCAGTGATACTGGTCTGTAATTCTGCTCCTTTGTGTTCTTTGTCTGATCTTGGACTTTTTGTTTTCTGGCAGCTTTTTTTAAACTAATGCAATTTAGTTACTGCTAATCAATCTGTTCATATATTTTATTTCTTTCTCATTCAATCTTGAGAAATTGTACATTTCTAGGAATTTGTTCATTTCTTGTCAGTTGCTCATTTTATTGGTATATTATTGTTCATGCTGTGCTGTGCTTAGTTGCTCAGTCATATCTGACTCTTTGCAACCCCATGGACTGCAGCCCTCCAGGCTCCAGGCTCCAGGCTCCATGGGGATCCTCCAGGCAAGAATACTGGAGGGATTGCCATGCCCTTCTCCAGGGGATCTTCCCAACCCGGGGATCGAACCCAGGCCTCCTACATTGCAGGCGGATTCTATACCATCTGAGACCCCAGGGAAGCCCATCTTTGTTCATAGTAATCTCATGATCTTTTGTTTTTGTGGTATTGGTTGTAACTTCATTCTCTTTTATTTATTTGTGCCCTCACTTTCTTTTTCTTGATGAGTATGGCTAAAAGTTTATCTGTTTTGTTTACCTTATCAGAAAACTATCTCTTAGTTTCAGATACTCTTTATTGTCTCTATTTCATTTATTTTTGTTCTTTTTTTATGATTTCTTTGTTTCTACTAACATTGAGTTTTGCTTGTTCTGCTTTTCCTAGTTTCTGGTTGGTGAGTCTGAGTCATGGGCCGTCTGGGTGGAGCCATGTGCCGAGGCTCCTAGAGGCTCAGTGGGTTCTGAGGCATCCAGCCTGCTAGTGGGCAGATGGATCTAGTCCTGGCGCTAATAAGCTTTGGAAGATTCCAAAATGGTATTCACCAATATCAGTGTCCTCATGGCTGAGTGAACTCTGCAAAATGGCTGCTCCAGTGTCTCATCCTCAGGGTGTGCTCCAGTTGCCTCCTGCCTCTCTGAGAGGCTCTCCAAGATCAGCAGGTAGGTCTTACCCAGGTTCCCTTCAAATTACTGCCTCTGCCCTGGCTCTCAGAGTGTGTGAGACTTTGCATGGATCATTTATGAGTGGAGTCTTATTTCCTATAGCCCTCTGACTCTCCTGAAAATAAGCCCCTCTGGCCCTCAAAACCAGATTTTCCAGGGGCTTATCTTCCCAGTACGTGAACCTCTAGGCTGGGGAGCCCAGTGTGGGCTCAGATCCCTTGAGAGGTTTACAGGAAGAACCTCTGAGGTTGTATCAATAATTATCTTCTCATTTACGGATAACTCACTCGAGGGGTGTGGGTCTTGACAAACTTATATCATTGCCCCTCCTATCTGTCTTTTTGTGCTTTCTTCTGTATACCTTTAGTTGTAGAAGATCTTTTCTGCTAGTCTTCAGGTCCCTCTCATCAACAGTGGCTCTGCAAATAATTGTGACTTTGGTTTGCCCATGGGAGGAGGTGAGCTCAGGATATCCCTACTCTGCCGTCATGGCCACTCCTCTACATTGCAGTATTTCTTTACATTGCAGTTTGTGCACATTACGGTGCACTTACATGTTTATTTAAAGTCCTGTAGGATGATATTTGGATTTACAATGGAATGAGTGGCTTTTTGATTAATCAGTGAAATGAATTAGTATTCAAATTTTTATTTTACTTGCATTCAAAGTAGATTACATCTATATAGTGTCATCCTGACTAAAGCAGAGACATTACTTTGCCAACAAAGGTCCGTCTAGTCTAAGCTGTGGTTTTTCCCATAGTCATGTAGGGATGTGAGAGTTGGACTATAAAGAAAGCTGAGTGCTGAAGAATTGATGTTTTTGAACTGTGGTGTTGGAGAAGACTCTTGAGAGTCCCTTGGACTGCAAGGAGATCCAACCAGTCAATCCTAAAGGAAACCAGTCCTGAAAATTGATTGGAAGGACTGATGTTGAAGCTGAAATTCCAATACTTTGGCCACCTGATGCAAAGAACTGACTCATTTGAAAAGACCCTGATGCTGGGAAAGATTGAAGATGGGAGGAGAAGGGGATGACTGAGGATGAGATGTTTGGATGGCATCACCAACTCAATGGACATGAGTTTGAGTAAACTCTGGGAGTTGATGATGGACAGGGAGGCCTCGCATGCTGCAGTCTGTGGGGTTGCAAAGAGTCAGACACAACTGAGCAACTTAACTGATTGAGTGACTGACTAATATTTAGGATTCCTGAAGAGCAGCTATTCATTTATTCTAGAGATAGCATTTGAATTCAGATCTACCACTGGGTCACTACCAAAAAAAAAAAAAATCAACTTGTAAAATATGACCATGGCTTACATATTGTCTTCTTTACAATGAGGAATAATGGGACAGCTGAAAATTGTCTCAGCCTCATGACAAAGTTGAGAGAATTACTTTATGGTTTCTAATTATTCTAGCTAGAAGAGACATGTGAATTGTCCCTGAAATATTCTAGTTTTGCAGAGCTTTTGCTTGCATCGTTTAAACACATTTCCATTGTGGTTGAATAGTTAAGTGCACTTCATTTTGCATTTTGTTTCTTGTGATATTTACATGACAATAGCAAAGTAAGATACAACCAGAATAGCACAGTGATGTCCTAAATATCAGTTGATTTTAAAAGAACAAGTACCATACAATTAAAGAAGGCAATAACATTGGTGACTGATCCCCTTTCAACCCTTTTCATCCTGTTCTTTTTTCACTTGACTTTTGGAAATGGCCAAAGGAGGGCATAGACAGATAGAGGGCAGAAAGAGGTAGACTCTGTATCCCTCAGGTGGCCTCTCACCAGTGAACAGGAGCTATGCTGCCCCATCTGCACCCACAGCTCCTGGTCGGCAGCCCCTCTGCTACAGCTGCAGCTCTCAGGTGCTGGCAACCACCTGCCAGCTTCCCTTCAAGCCTTGAAGCTATAGTAGCTTTGTATTAGCCATCCATGTGCAAGTGTCTGTGTAGATATATGTCTGTGCTTCTCTTGGGCATCTGAGAGGAGACATGCTGGGTCGTATGGTAATTCTAATGTTTAACATTTTAAGGAACTTTGCTAAGAATATTCAATAATAAATTTGGTTGCAGGTCTATTGGTGACAATTATTATAGCATCAGTGAGTCTGTAAGATAAAGTTTTAAGAAGATCATAAACATTTTGTCTGTAAAATTAATCAAGAGATACTATAATTTTGTGACCTCAGAGTGATTTTTTCAGAGTAATTTTCCTTCCACTGGGCTATTGTTTAGAACAATGCATTTTCTATTTGATATTTCTCTTCTTAAACAATAAGCATTGCTTTTAAAGAGACAAAAAGATATAATTTTGTTAAAAAGTAGATTTGCTATTCCAAACATATTGAAAGAAGTTATAAACAGAAAACTAGAAAAAATAATGTATTTTGAACCAATTCAGTTTAGATTATGGTCTAGGCTGAATGACTATTGAAAATGTTTTGAGCTTGAGTTCCAGAGCATTATAGATCTTAGAAACCATTATTTCAGATTTTTAAATTTTACATTAGAGAAAAAGTAATTATTGTTCAAATATGACAGCATTAGGGGTGAAAGTTGGATTTTACATTAATAAAACTTAAAGTCCATCTTTTTATTATCATATTATTGTCATATGATACTATATTGTATGTTTATTTTTGTTTGTTTGGCTATTTTTTCTCAGAATTATTATCCATCTCTCCAGATGGTTGGGAGTACACAAAGATTTTTCAGTAAAGCTGGGCTTCTCAGGTGATGCAGTTGGTAAAGATTCTGCCAGCTAACACAAGAGACAGTTTCCATCCCTGGGTGGGGAAGATCCCTTAGAGGAGGAAATGGCAACCTGCTCCAGTATTCTTGCTTGGGAAATTCCATGGACAGAGGAGCTTGGCAGGATAAAGTCCCTGGGGTTGGAAAGAGTCAGACATGACTGAGCATATGTGTACACGTGTACACACACACACTCTGATCTGTTTGGTGTTAGATAAAATACTATGTCTACATAGTGAAGGCTTCCCTGATAGCTCAGTTGGTAAAAAATCCACCTGCAATGTAGGATACCCTGGTTTAATTCCTGGGTTGGAAAGATCCTCTGGAGAAGGCATAGGCTACCCACTCCAGTATTCTGTCCTGGAGGATTCCATGAGTTGTATAGACCATGGGGTCGCAAAGAGTTGGACACAACTGAGTGACTTTTACTTCACATACATAATGGACCAACCTCTTAACAATAATAAAATGATATATAATGATTTTTAAATTGTATGTGGAAGTTTTAGTTTATGCCTATGTAAAAAGTGTATGTTCAATGTAGTGGTTTCTATATTTTAATCACCATAAGTACTATTAAACATTTAGTTAATTAATTTTTTAGTAAGTTAATGCTACAAAGATATTATCATATTCATGTTTTAGGCAGAAACCAAATACTCAGAATGGTAATTGATTTTTTGAAAGTCAGATAGTTCAGTTCAGTTCAGTCGCTCAGTCGTGTCCGACTCTTTGCAACTCCATGAATCGCAGCACGCCAGGCCTCCCTGTCCATCACCAACTCCTGGAGTTCAATCAGACTCATGTCCATTGAATCAGTGATGCCATCCAGCCATCTCATCCTCTGTCGTCCCCTTCTCCTTCTGCCCCCAATCCCCCCAGCATCAGAGATTTTCCAATCAGTCAACTCTTCGCATGAGGTGGCCAAAGTACTGGAGTTTCAGCTTCAGCATCATTCCCTCCAAAGAAATCCCAGGGCTGATCTCCTTCAGAATGGACTGGTTGGATCTCCTTGCAGTCCAAGGGACTCTCAAGAGTCTTCTCCAACACCACAGTTCAAAAGCATCAATTCTTCAGCGCTCAGCCTTCTTCACAGTCCAACTCTCACATCCATACATGACCAGAGGAAAAACCATAGCCTTGACTAGACGAATCTTTATTGGCAAAGTAATGTCTCTGCTTTTGGATATGATATCTAGATTGGTCATAACTTTTCTTCCAAGGAGTAAGCGTCTTTTAATTTCATGGCTGCAGTCACCATTCGCAGTGATTTTGGAGCCCCCAGAAATAAAGTCTGACACTGTTTCCACTGTTTCCCCATCTATTTCCCATGAAGTGATGGGGCCATGATCTTCGTTTTCTGAATGTTGAGCTTGAAGCCAACTTTTTCACTCTCCTCTTTCACTTTCATCAAGAGGCTTTTTAGTTCCTCTTCACTTTCTGCCATAAGGGTGGTGTCATCTGCATATCTGAGGTTATTGACATTTCTCCCAGCAATCTTGATTCCAACTTGTGCTTTTTCCAGCCCAACATTTCTCGTGATGTACTCTGCATATAAGTTAAATAAGCAGGGTAACAATATACAGCCTTGACGTACTCCTTTTCCTATTTGGAACCAGTCTGTTGTTCCATGTCCAGTTCCAACTGTTGCTTCCTGACCTGCATACAGGTTTCTCAAGAGGCAGGTTAGGTGGTCTGGTATTCCCATCTCTTTCAGAATTTTCCACAGTTTCTTGTGATCTACACAGTCAAAGGCTTTGGCATAGTCAATAAAGCAGAAATAGATATTTTTCTGGAACTCTCTTGCTTTTCCGTGATCCAGCGGATGTTGGCAATTTGACCTCTGGGTCCTCTGCCTTTTCTAAAACCAGCTTGAACATCTGGTAGTTCATGGTTCACGAATTGCTGAAGCCTGGCTTGCAGAATTTTGAGCCTTACTTTACTAGCGTATGAGATGAGTGCAATTGTGCAGTAGTTTGAGCATTCTTTGTCCCCTTCTCCTAATTCTGTATCCAGATTTTTATATCACAGCTACAAAGATTTGAAAATACAAAGGAAATTCACTTTCTGGATTAATTACCCATAACAGGTTACTTTCAGTGAACTGTGACTGTTTCATGAGAGTATTATTTAAGTTTTATTATACTGCTACAGGTTGCCTTGGAGGAACTTTAGTGAGATGTGATGTTTCTAAGAGATATCTGCTAGGATCATGGAATATATTTTAGACCTTACAACTGGGTTTCCCTGGTACCTCAGATGGTAAAGAATCCACCTGCAATGTGGGAGACCTGGGTCCAATCCTGGGTTGGGAAGATCCCCGGGAGAAGGGCTTGGCAACCTACTCCAGTATTCATGCCTGGAAAATCCCTATGGACAGAGGAGCCTGGCAGGCTACAGTCCATAGGGCCGCAAAGAGTCAGACATGACTGAGTGACTAAGCACAGCACAGCAAGGGGTTCATAGGGCTCACTTCCCTTTTTGCAGCCTTAGTTGAAAGGTATATAATTTGTGTTAAAAATGCTTTAAATCAAAACAGTCTTGTTGTATCACAGCTATAATTATTCAATGATATTTTCTAAAAAGGTACTGACAATTAATATTCACATTTTCATGTCAAATTCTCTCAGACCAGTAGGATTCATCCAAATGTTTTTCTTTTTAACAAACAATATCAAGAAAAGACCTTAGAAGTGGTGACTTCTAAGGTCTATAATGCTGGTCTTATAAATTCAATATATACTGGACTGTCTGTAAGTAATAATATTATTTTTTATTATTTTATTTCTTAGTCTTTGTATTAACTACTTTGTCTGTTCACCCTTTCAATATTCTTTCCTTTGTATTCTTTTTTGTATTCATATTGTCAGCTTTTCTTGTGTGCCTATAGAGTCTTGAGTTTCTATTTATATTTAAGAACAATGCAGTTGAAAAGTTGATGGGGGCTTTGGTTTGCACAAATGGACATTGTTAATTGGAAGGACTAACTAAGGGAGAAGTATTGATAAACTATCTCATTAGTTGGGGAAATTTTAAATGACCTGAGCCAGGGCACCAATGTCCACAGTAGTTGAACTGCTTCATCAAATGGTATGTTTAGTTATTGCTGTGTATTCTTATCTTAGGAAGAATGTAAAAATAAGCTCTATGCTGAAACCACATCTAGGAACAATTTATTTAGTGCTTCTTAGCATTAGTTTAGGCTTCCCTGGTGGCTCAGCTGTAAAGAATCCACCTGCCAATGCAGGAGACACAAGTTCAATCCCTGGGTCAGGAAGATCCCCTGGAGAAGAAAATGGCAACCCATTCCAGTATTCTTGCCTGAGAAATCCCATGGACAGAGGAGTCTGGTAGGCTACTAGTCCGTGGGGTCTCAAAGAGTTAGACACAACTTAGTGACTAAAGAACAACAACGTTATTTTGCGAATTGCTGGGCTCAAAGGATATACTTATATAACTTGAATTTGGTCTAAAATGAACCCATACTGTTTTCTTACTGTTAAATGGAAACTTGTTTTACTACTGGAAACCAGTTTGTTCTCTGGTTTGTAATGCTATTTCCATTAGTGGCCCTCCTGCTCTCCATGTGTCCCCTGTTCAAACACTTGACGTTGTCCTTGTCCTCATCTTTCTTCTAGAATTGAATTTAGTGATTTACCTTGCATCTTTTCCTCCCCTTTATTTCTCCTGGGGCCACCCTTTGCCTGGACTTTTGTAAAGTTCTTTTAATAAATAAATCACGTTCATCATGAATGTGTCCATACTTGAAGGAAGGTACTGTATACACTCTAGAGCCAGGTAGAACTGGATTCAAAACGTGGTTTTGTCACTTTCCATCTTCATGAAGTAAGAAACTTATCTTCTGTAAACTGCTGTTTCCACTTTCATGAAGCTGAGATAATCATGATTTCTACTGCAAAGGGTTTTGGAAAACATTAAATGAGATAAAAAATATAAAATACTTCACTCAGTGTCTGACACATAGCAAGCACTAAAAATGTTATGAATGGTTATTTTTATTTTATTATTTGTTAAAATTTAAATATTATATTTAATCTAACATTCTTGACACAAACTAAAAATTATTTTTATATCTTTCAAGTATTTTTAATAGCAAACTGCTTCTAGGTTTTGAATGACAAATCAATGGTTCCTAGCATTTTTTAAAACCACTTACAATCTATACCCTCTTTGCAATGTGAAAAATCATAGATTCCTGTAATGATTTGTTACACATCAACCTTGTACTGAGAAATCCTAATCCTAATTTTTTGAATTGCCTGGATAATAGAACTAAGATGTCTTATCTATTTTCCCATCTGGTCTCTACCTGCTTTTGATACTCTGTTATTTATTTTTTTATTTTCCCTTAAACAAATATTTATTAAGAATCTATTAAGTGTTAAGTACTGTTTCAATCTCTGAAACAGGAGACTTCCACAGTAAAACAACAGCAATGCCCTGTTCTTACAGAGCTTACATTTTAGAGGTAGGATAGGGAGAATTAAACAACACCAGGGCACCAGCAAAGGTTTGGTGGTGGTCTGTGCAAAGAATATAATTAGAGAAAGGGGCCATGGAAATGAACTTTGACAAACTCTAGGAGATAGCAATGGAGAAGGAGATGGCACCCCACTCCAGTACTCTTGCCTGGAAAATCCCATGGATGGAGGAGCCTGGTAGGTTGCAGTCCATGGGGTTGCGAAGAGTCGGACACGACTGAGCGACTTCACTTTCACTTTTCACTTTCATGCATTGGAGAAGGAAATGGCAACCCACTCCAGTGTTCTTGCCTGGAGAATCCCAGGGACAGAGGAGCCTAGTGGGCTGCCATCTATGGGGTCGCAGAGAGTCGGACATGACTGAAGCGACTTAGCAGCAGCAGCAGCAGGAGATAGCAAGGGACAGGGAGGCCTGGTGTGCTACAGTCCATGGGGTCAAAAAGAGTAGGACAAACTTAGCAACTAAACAATAGCAACAAGAGAAAGGAGAATAAAGACCAAAGAGGGTGGGTGCTATTTCATACAGAGTGGTCAGAGGTCTCTGAAACCCTGTTATTTCTGTGTAAGAATGAATTATTCATTCCAGCAAAATTCATCTGTTTATTCTATGCAAGTATACTGTATGCTGTATATTCCTATCCTTTCTTTTTCTGATAAAATGATCTAAATTAATGCTTGAGTTCACAATTCCATTCTCAATTCTTACTTTAAGTCTGAAGTTTTGTGATCCTTAGTTTCTGCATACTAGTTTTTTTTTTCACATTTATGACTTGCTATGTAGTATTTTTGTTCACCCTTTTTACAAACATAACAAAACTCTCAACAAAGTCAGGCACCAAATGTAGTTTGCTATTATCAGTAAGTAGAAAATAAATAAGATTGTTGTTGTTGTTTTTCAGTTGCTAAGCCATGTCCAACACTTTGAAACACCATAGACTGTAGCACGCCAGGCTTTTCCGTCCTTCATTATCTCCTGGAGTTTGCTCAGATGCATGTCCATTGAGTCAGTGATGCCTCATATTCTAACTGTCTCATATTCTGTCCCCCGCTTCTCCTCCTGCCCTCAGTCTTTCCCAGCATCAGACTCTTTTCCCATGAGTCAGCTCTTCACATCAGGTTGCCCAAGAATGGGAGCTTCAGCTTTAGCATCAGTCCTTCCAATGAGTATTCAAGGTTGATTTCCTTTAGGATTGACTGGTTTGATCTCCTTGCTGTCCAAGAGACTCTCAAGAGTCTTCTCCAGTACCACAATTTGAAAGCATCAATTCTTCGGCACTCAGCCTTCTTTATGGTCCAACTCTAACATCCATACATGATTACTGAAAAAACATACAGACCTTTGTTGGCAAAGCACTGTCCTCCTTTTTGATATCTTGTCTATGTTTGTCATAGCTTTCTTTTCAAGGAGAAAGCGTCTTTTAATTTCATGGCTGCGGTCACTGTCTGCAGTGCTTTTGGAACTCAAGAAAATAACATCTGTCATGGCTTCCACTTTTCCCCATCTATTTGTCACTTGTCTACTTAGGCGTCCCTTGTGGCTCGGCTGGTAAAGAATCTGCCTGCAATGAGGGAGAGCTGGGTTTGACCTCTGGGTTGGGACGATCCCCTGGGGAAGGGAAAGGCTACCCACTCCAGTATTCTGTCCTGGAGGATTCCAAGGACTGTATAGTCCATGGGGTCACAGAGAGTTGGACATGACTGAGTGACTTTCACTTCACTTCACTTGTCATGAAGTGATGTGACTAGAAAGTGAAAGTGAAGTCGCCCAGTCATGTCCAACTCTTTGCGACCCCATGGACTGTAGCCCACCAGGCTCCTCCATCCACACGATTTTCCAGGCAAGAGTACTGGAGTGGGTTGCCGTTTCCTTCTCCAAGGGATCTTCCCGACCCAGGGATCAAACCCAGGTCTCCAGCATTGCAGGCAGACGCTTTACCATCTGAGCCACCAGGGAGGCCCTGATGTGATGTGACTAGATGCCATGATCTTTATTTCTTGAATGCTGAGTTTTGAGCCAATGTTTTCACCCTCCTCTTTCACTTTCATCAAAAGGCTATTAGTTCCTCTTCACTTTCTGTCGCTAGAGTGGTATCATCTGCATATCTGAAGTTGTTGCTATTTCTCCTGGCAATCTTGATTCCAGCTGTAATTCATGCAGCCTGACATTTCCCATGATGTACTCTGCATAGAAATTAAATAAACAGGGTGACAGTATACAGCCTTGTCATATCCCTTTCCCAATTTTGAACCCATCCATTGTTCCATGTCTGGTTCTAACTGCTGCTTCCTGACCTGCATACAGGTTTCGCACGAGACAGGAAAGGTGGTCTGATACTCCCATCCCTTGAAGAATTTTCCACAGTTTGTTGTGATCCACAAAATCAAAGGCTTTAGTGTATTCAATGAAGCAGAAGTAGATGTTTTTTCTGGAATTCCCTTGCTTTCTCCATGATCCAATGAATGTTGGTGATTTGATCTCTGGTTCCTCTGCCTCTTCAAAACCTAGCTTGTACATCTGGAAGTTCTTAGTTCACATACTGCTAAAGCCTAGATTGAAGTATTTTAAGCATAATCTTATGAGCATGTGAAACAATTCCAATTATACAGTAGTCTGAACATCCTTTGGCATTGACCTTTTTTGGGATTGGAATGAAAATAGAAGTTTTCCAGTTCTGTGGCCACTGCTGAGTTTTTCAAGTTTGCTGGCATATTGAGTGCAGCACTTTAACAGCATTGTCTTTTGGGATTTTAAATAGCTCAGCTGGAATTCTGTCATCTCCACTACTTTTTTTTTTTTTTTTTTGTAGTAAGGCTTCCTAAAGCCTGCTTCACACTCCAGAATGTCTGGCTCTGGATGAGTGACCACACCATTGTGGTTATCCAGGTTATTAAGAGCTTTCTTGTAGTGAAGGAGATGCAAGAGATTTTGGTTTGGTTCCTGGGTCAGGAAGATCTCCTGGTGGAGGAATGTCAACAATTCCCAGTATTCTTGCCTTGGAAACCCCATGGATAGAGGAGCCTGTTGTGCTATAGTCCATGGGGTCACAAAGAGTTGGACAGGACTGAACAAATAACCATGCACACAAGACCTTTCTTGTATAGTTTTTCTATGTATTCTTGCCACCTCTGTTTAATCTCTTCTGTTTGTGTTAGGTCCTTACTGTTTCTGTCCTTTATCATGCCCATCCTTGCATAAAATATTCCCTGATATCTCCAAGTTTCTTCAAGAGTCTAGTCTTTCCTATTCTATTGTTTTCCTCTATTTCTTTTCATTGTTCACTTAAGAAGGCCTTCTTATCTCACCTTACTATTCTCTGGAACTGTACATTCAGTTGGGTATATCTTTCCCTTTCTCCCTTACCTTTCACTTCTCATTAAGAAAATTGGAACCTCCTCAGACAACCGCTTTGCCGTCTTGCATTTTTTTTTCCTTTGGAGTGATTTTGTTTATTGCTTCCTGTGCAGTGTTTCAAACCTCTACCCATAGTTCTTCAGACACTCTTGTCTACCAGATCTAATCCCTTGAATCTATTCTTTACCTCCACTGTATAATCATGAGGGATTTGATTTAGGTCATACATGAACAGCCTAGTAGTTTTTCCTATTTCCTTCAATTGAAGCCTGAATTTTGCAATAAGGAGCTGATGATCTGAGGCACAGCCAGCTCCACGTCTTGTTTTTATTGATTACCTAGAACTTCTCCATCTTTGGTTGTAAAGAACATAATCAATCTGATTTCTGTATTGACCATCCAGTGATGTCCATGTAGAGATGTCTCTTGTGGTGTTGTAAAAGGATGTTGTTATGAACAGTGAGTTCTCTTTACAAAACTCTGTTAGCCTTTGTCCTGCTTCATTTTGTACTCCAAGGCCAAACTTGCCTGTTACTCCAGGTATTTCTTGATTTCCTACTTTTGCATTCCAGTTCCCTATGATGAAATGGACATCTTTGTGAGTGTGTGTGTGTGTGTGTGTGTGTGTGTTAGTCCTAGAAGGTCTTGTAGTTTTTCATAGAACCAGTCAACTTCAGCTTCTTTGTCATCAGTGGTTGGGACACAGACTTGGATTACTGTGATGCTGAATGGTTTGCTTTGGAAATGAACTGAGATCATTCTGTTGCTTTAGTGGTTACAGCCAAGTGCTGCATTTCAGAATCTTGTTGACTCTGAGGGCTACTTCGTTTCTTCTCATGGATTCCTGCCCACTGTAGTAGATATAATGGTCATCTGAATTAAATTCTCTTATAATAAATAAAGAGAGGAAGTCTATTTGTAACAAAGTACACCCTGGAACTTCTGTGTCAGATGGCTTAGGCTTCAACTGCCAATGTAGGAGGTGCAGGTTAGATTCCTTCCAGGGATCTAAGACCCCACATGCCTTGTGGCTAAAAAACTAAAACATAAAACATAAGCAATATTGTAACAAATTCAATAAAGACTTTAAAAAATTGTTCACATTAAAAAAGATAAACAAAAATACACCCCTTAGATGCAGCCAATCTAGTTGGCAAAATCTGGAATGAAGAATAACACAGAAACAGTGTTATATATACTGATGTTCATGATGGATTTTTGCAATTTTTCAAAAATTTCAAAATCACCTAAATGTCTAGCTATAATTAGGTCAATAAAAACATCACAGCATATTCATTTGATGAAGAAATATAAACATATATATGTAGTTAAAAATTAGGTTGTAACCTGTCTGAAAAATACAGCAAAATACTTCTCATGTTTTTACCATTTATTCAGTACTTACTCTATGCCATAGTTACGAGGTTACACATCCATTAATTTCATTCTCCCCATATCACTTGATGAAGTTGGAATTATTTCTTCAGTTGCCATTAATACTACTCTTTTGCTATTTACCTACTCAGAGCATTTCACCACTACATTTGTAAATACTCTGAGAAAGCTTTCTGGTAGTATTGATAATAATCACAGGACCTGTCTATCAAACAAAATATGGAAAAGTAGAACTCTATCACTATTTGACATTTTGATCATTTTTGGAGGAACTGATCTCCATGGGTTTAGGCTGTTATAGTCACAGACAGAAGTAAGGTTGAGCTCCCATTTCATTGCCAAGATAGGTGACCTGGAGTCTTTATCTTGTTATAGGTTCTAGCTTCTCTAAGGGTGGTCATCCATTTGCAGATCAGATGATTTTCATGATATTTAAAAACTAAAACAGCATGCATACTGACCAGTCAGAGCAATGCCACAGCCAATCAGAATGTGTACCTGCACAAGTCAGCAATAAGGCTATATTTGTGCATAATGAGTGACTATCTGCCCTGGTGATCTGAAATTACAGAGTTATTTGTGCTGTCCTATGCCGTTTCAGTCACACTTCACCAGCAAACCCTAAACTATTAGACTCATAGGAATCAACTTGTGCTTTCATGGATGGCTGAGCAAAGTTTTAATGAGAGGCCCCTCTAACACATTGAAAGCAGTTTCCTCATGAAATGACAATAAGCAAGATAAGTAGAGTTTCCAACAAGTTATACTGAGAAATCTGTACAGAGTTCTTAATGAAGTGGCAAGGATAATTACAGACTTCTAATTAACTACATAATTGCTATGAATTAGTAAATCTCCCAGCTTGGATTGCTTTTACTGTTTTGTGGTTGGAAAAATACATTCTCCTCAATTTTCTTCTTCTTATTCTTTCAGTGTAATTAAGTATTTTTTTGAACCACTGACCTTTTCTAAGAGACATTTAATTATTGTTAATCCATAGCTCTTATTTTTAATCATCCAAAAATTTAATGGCTCTAACAGCAGTGAGCACCTTAGCTTAGAACTGGGTCTATGTATATTATGGAACATTGAGCCACACGAACTTGGGAATAATATAACCTATTTCTTAAATAGACAAGAAGCCATCCCAAACATTGATTACTAGGAAAAGGGAAACATTAGCTAATATTTTATGATACATTCTGGGCCTTGTTTTGTGTTAATGCATTTCATCATCACCTTTTCATTACAGGAGAAAGAAGTGCTTGTGATGAGACATTAAATTTCACCTTTAATTCAGGCCAATGAAGGGGAAGACATTAAGAATCTAGTTCAAAACAATTCTTTCCACTTACTGAACTTATTCACAAAAGTTTGACACAAATACCTATTGACCTTTCCTGCTGATTTTAGAAATAAAGAATCACAGAGTAGAAATGATATTTTAATTCAATGTATTGCTAGAGAAGACAAAGAAATTGTGTCATAATTACTATCTGGCATATAATATAACTCATTACACAGTTGTCCTTTCTTCATTTTGTAGGCGGGAAAAAACATTCTATTGACTTCCACTTTCTCCCACTGGTTACTCTTAATAATTATTGCAGTCATCTACTCATCTATTCTTTTGTTATTGTATTCATTGAAACATTATTTTAATATTTTAAAATTGTATTATTTTTAAGTAAGTAGAGAATTAGAAATAAATAAAATATACTTATGTTGTTATCTTTATTATTTATTTATTTTATTTAATAATCCCACTATCACCTGGATCCTCGCTTGTCCAAAGGGAAAGATAATAGTTCTTGGCCCCCTGTGAATGCTCTCAGTGAAAATCTACCCCGTAACAATCGAAATGAGGCTGACCCCTCTCAGACTCACTGTCTGTATTGTAGTAGGGAGGATATAAGAGGGGACTGAAGTTGAGGAGGGAACAAAGATAAATTGCATCTGAGCAGTCTGCTCCATTAAATAAAAATTAAGAAACTCAATTAAATAAGCTTAAGACTCATTAGTTTGTTGGTTTATGTTTTAGCTGCTGTGTTCTTAGACAACATAGAGGAAATCAAAGGGTTAAAGTTGTAAGAGCAATATCAACATTCATCTCTGCTCTCAATGTGAACTTAGAAAAGTCTTTTGACTTCTTTTGACCTCAGTTTCATCAGTGACTAATTCTACCCACCTGATATGTGGTTAATAAGTAATGCATGTACATAGTTGTTGTTCAGTCACGAAGTCATGTCCGACTCTTTGCAGTCCCATGGACTGCAGAACACCAGGCTCCCCCGTCCTTCACTGTTTCCTGGAATGTGCTCAGATTCATGTCCATTGAGTCAGTGATGCAATCTAACCATCTCATCCCCTACCACCTCTTTCTCCTTTTGCCTTCGATCTTTCCCAGCATCAGAGTCTTTCCAATGATTTGGCTTTTTCCATCAGGTGGCCAAAGTACTGGAGCATCCATCCTTCCAATGAGTATTCAGGACTGATTTTCTTTAGGATTGACTGGTTGATCTCCTTGCCATCCAACGAATTCTCAAGAGTCTTCTCAAGCACCAGAATTCGAAAACATCAATTCTAAATACATATGTATTTAGTAGAGTGTTTACCACTTGTAAGGTACTAAATAGATATTATTAGACAGTCTAATCCAAGTTCTGAAATGGACTAACTGCTTCTTTCCAAAAGCCACTTTCTATACAACTTCAGTGTTCAAAAAATTCCCAATGAAGCAGAGAGGAACAAAATATGATGGATTTTGGGTGAACCCTTTCCAGCATGCCTCTAGCAGGGCCCGCTACCTCTCAGTCTGCTGCCATGTGGCCTTAGCGACCACCCACTGGGCCAAGCTGGCAGAATTAGTATGCTGCCTGGGCCTTTACATTAAGCTGAGGGTTGATGACTTCTCGAATATAAAGCTCCGTGATTTTCTCTGAGGGAGGTGCTTAGCATATTCGCAGCAGCACCATGGGATACTCTTTCCAAGGTACAGCTGCCTCCACAGTCTGCAGTAGCCTCATTGCCCAAGTCATGACCACCTCCTCCACAAGTCGGTCTCAGCCTCAGCTGAGACAGAGCTCTGGTATGCCAAGCTGTATTTAGGAACCTCATGCTGAAGTCCTTGGGCTTTAACATTGTGTGCTAAGTCACTTCAGTCATGTCCAACTCTTTGCAACCTTAAGCTTATGCTTTCCTTGTTCCCCAAGTATCCAGTGCAGTGGTTAGTTAGGTGTCTAGTTAACTTCCCTTTGAAGACTGAATGGAAAAAATCCTCATTCTCAGAAATTGTTCCTTCGGACAATCGGAAATCATCACATAGTGTCCCGTGTTCTGCTAAGTGCCCTTTTGTTACTGCTTAGTGTCTAAGATATGTGAACTTAGAACCGATGCACTGTAGGCTACCAGGCTCCTCTCTCCATGGGATTTCCCAGGCAAGAATACTGGAGCACGTTGCCATTTTCTTCCCCAGTGGATCTTCTCAACCAGGGACCAAGCCTGCCTCTCCTGCATTGGCAGGTGGATTCTTTACCACTGAGCTCTTTGAAGACTCTTTTATTTAAGCCTTGGTGGTGGTGGTTTAGTCACTAAGTCGTGTCCGACTCTTGTGACCCCATGGACTGTAGCCTGCCAGGCTCCTCTGTCCCTGGGATTCTCCAGGCAAGAATACTGGAGTGGGTTGCCATTTCCTTCTCCAGGGGATCTTCCTGACCTAGGAATCAAACCTGGGTCTCCTGCACTGCAAGCAGACTCTTTACCAACTGAGCTATGAGGGAAGCCAAATTTAAGCCTTACAATAATACTATGAAGAAGATATAATTTCCATTTTAAGGATGAAGAAACTGAGCTTAAAAGTCCTAAGTGAAATATTAATATTAAGTAAGGTACTCACATTTTCACATCTGGGGATGAACCTTAAACTTCAGTCTATCTGAATCTATGCTCTTATCTACTATTAAATGTGACTTTGAAAAAGTGAAGTTAGAGAGACTTCCCTGGTGGTGCAGTGGCTACAATTCCATGAGCCCAATGCAGGGTCCCTGGGTTGGATCCCTAGTTGGGGAACTAGATCCCACATGCCACAAATAAGAGTTCACATACAGCAGCTAAAGACTCAAGATCTGGTGTAGCCAATAAATAATTTTTTATTTTAAAGTGAAGGTAGAGTTTCAGGGTGAATGTGTCCTCATGCATGCTTATAAGGGTCCTTGCACTTTATGAATGTGAGGAGGGGGCAGGAGGAGAAAGAACTCTGTGTATTACCCATTACGAAACATTTCACTCAAGATTTCTCTTCCCTTGGATGTTAAGGCAGAACAATCCACCTCCCACCCTCCTTGCCACACTCCTACTCCCCTCCTTCCCATCCCATGAATGCCAAGACGCTCACACCTTGATTCCTAGAATCTGAGAATACATTACGTTATATGGCCAAGGAGAATTAAAGTAGCAGATGGAATTAAGGTTGCTTAGTCAGTTGCTCTTGAGATGAGGATATTGGCTGTTATCTTGGATTATTGCAGGGGGTACAATGTAATCATAGAGTTCTTTAGAGTGGAAAAGGAAGACAAAACAGAACCAGAGAGGTGGAAGTGTGACTAGGCCTGGGCCCCACATTGCTGGTTTTATAAGTAGAAAAAGAGACCCAAGCCTAAATATAGTCTCTAGAAGCTGGAATAAAAGTTGCAGAGCCTGAGCCTGCAGAAGGTATGCAGACCCACTCACATTTTAGTTTAGCCTGTTGACATCCATTTCCGACTGCTGACCCCCTGAACTGTGAGATAATAAATATGGGTTGTTTTGCACCAGTAAACCTGTGGTAATTTGTTACAGCAGCAAGAGGAGACTAATGCTAATACTAATGGGCATCTTAGGAGCCTTAGAATATATACTCTATAGTGGGGGAGGTCAGAGCTGCACATTCCCGTCTATATTTACACAAAGGCATTCATCATCACATTACTTAATGCTGAGGAGGAAGAAATTCTCCTCTACCTTTCTTGGTTCCTTTAGCTGATCCAAGAATTAATGTGAGACAGATTCACTGGAGAAAATAAAACCAAAGTCTAATAACATGTATACATGAGAGAGACCCGGAAAAGCTGAGTAACTCTCTCAAATGGCTGAAACCCCCACCTTAAATGTCATCTTCAGCTAAAGACAAAAAAAGGGTGTTGAGGGTAGTGGTTTGGGCCTTTAGAGGGGAAGAAGGCAACTCATATAGAGATGGAAAAGCAAAAAAGTGTGATAAACAAATGTTTGCTAGGTCAGGCAGAGACAATGGGACACAGGAATTTTAACAAACAAGCTTTGCTAGTTTTCTTCTGGTCTACTCACTTAGTTCATACGATAATCATGGTGATATCTCCATTCCTGGAACATGAAGGTCCTCTATCTACATTTATATGGGGAGTTGGGGGAAGGTCAGCGTTTTCATCCTGAGTCTTTTGGGCATTTATTGTTTTCAGCTCAAAATAATCAGCATGGCAAAGAGACATTTTGCCGTAGCAAATTTTGTTCCCCTACAGCTCAAGGATTGTCTTACTCCAGTAGCCAACTCACATCCCTGTGCCCTGGGCACCACTAGTATGAGAATCCTCTCTGCCATGGGCTTAGTATAGAAGCTGTTTTTGATGGATAGAAATTGTGTCTTCATGCATGAAAAATGATTAAAAGCAAATCTGTTAGTCATTTTTGTCTGCACTCCTCCCTAAAATTGTTGTCAAATTAGAAAGTGTTAGTTCAGCTCAGTTCCATCACTCAGTCGTGTCCTACTCTTTGCCACCCCATGGACTGTAGCATGCAAACCCTCCCTGTCCTTCACTGTCTCCCAGAGTTTGCTCAAACTCATGTCCATTCAGTCAGTGATGCAGTCAAACCATCTCATCCCCTATCACCCCGTTTTGCCTTCAATCTTTCCCAGCCTCAGGATCTTTTCCAATGAATCGGCTCCTCGCATCAGGTGGCCAAAATATTGGAGCTTCAGCTTCAGCAACAGTCCTTCAGTGAATTTTCAGGACTGATTTCGTTTAGGTTTGAGTGGTTTTCTGCCATTAATTATTTTCCCACTAGATGGCAGTATAGTGTAAGCAAAAGGAAAAATGGGTTCCTTACCCTTGGCTTCTCTTGTGGAAGATGCTTAACTGCTGTTTCAGAAGAGGAAAATCAGCCGGATCGAGGCAATCAGCATCAGAGGGGTAGACAGGGCTAATCTAGACTGATTCCGGGGCAATGGAGGCCTAAAAAGAGCATGGACTTTAAGGGTCTCAGCACCTGTAATTCTTAGTTGTAGGATCCTGGAAGGTTATTTAACATCTGTCATGGCCTCAGTTTCCACATTTGTACAATGAGCATGAATATAGATAAAATGAAGTAATAGAGTTAAAAATCTTAGGACATAATAGGCATTCAATTACTAACAGTTCTTTCCCCTGCTAGGGGATAATCTAGCATTTAAATCTTGGACCTTAAGCTCATATAATCTCCAGGTACAGTTGTGATAAAATGAAGGGTCTGTTTTATTTGTTTATTTATTTAGTTGGGTTGGGTTTTTTGTTTTTATGCTTTTTAAAAAAACTAATTTTTATTGGAGTATAGTATCTTAAAGCTCAACATTCAGAAATCGAAGATCATGCCATCCGACCCCATCACTTCATGGGAAATAGATGGGGAAACAGTGTCAGAATTTATTTTTCTGGGCTCCAAAATCATTGCAGATGGTGACTGCAGCCATGAAATTAAAAGATGCTTACTCCTTGGAATAAAAGTTATGACCAACCTAGATAGCATATTCAAAAGCAGAGCCATTACTTTGCTGACTAAGGTCCGTCTAGTCAAGGAAATGGTTTTTCCAGTAGTCATGTATGGATGCGAGAGTTGGACTGTGAAGAAGGCTGAGCACCGAAGAATGGATGCTTTTGAACTGTGGTGTTGGAGAAGACTCTTGAGAGTCCCTTGGACTGCAAGGAGATCCAACCAGTCCATTCTGAAGGAGATCAGCCCTGGGATTTCTTTGGAAGGAATGATGCTAAAGCTGAAACTCCAGTACTTTGGCCACCTCATGCGAAGAGTTGACTCATTGGAAAAGACTTTGATGCTGGGAGGGATTGGGGGCAGGAGGAGAAGGGGACGACAGAGGATGAGATGGCTGGATGGCATCACTGACTCAATGGACGTGAGTCTGAGTGAACTCTGGGAGTTGGTGATGGACAGGGAGGCCTGGCGTGCTGCGATTCATGGGGTTGCAAAGAGTCAGACACGACTGAGCGACTGAACTGAACTGAACTGAGTGCTTTACAATGCTATGTTAGTTTCTACTGTCCAGAAGAATGAATCAGCCATGCATATACATGTATCCTCTCCCTGTTGGACTTATTTCCCTTGAAAAGCAAGAAGAAATGGTTTGGTCTTTACCTTGCTTCAGTGTGACTAGAGCTTTCCAAAAAGCCTTGCCATAATCTTCGTTTGATGCTCTGCAGCGCTGTAGCTCTCCCTCATCTTTCTGTTGCAGTTGAGGTTCATCTTATGTGGGAAGGATTATCAACTTTCCCTGAGGTCTGCAAGGCTGACTAACATTTCCTTCTTCCTCTGCCTGTAGCAGAGTGGCCTTTAGTGTGTGGGTGCATAAGAATAGTGTCCATGTAGCAGAATTGGAGAGTGTAGCGAGTTGAATGGTGACTCCCAAAAGGTATGTCTACCTGAAACTTGACAGCGTGACTTTCTTTAGAAATAGGATGCTTTGCAGATGTAATTAAGTTCAGGATTCTGAGATGGATTATCCTGGATTATCCAGGTGGGCCCTAAATCCAATACGTGCCTTTAAAAAGTCAGAGAAATGTGAGAGAGGGAGAGAAGAAGGCCAGGTGAGATTGTTACCAAATCAAATGTGGGTCCATTTGGGTTTCAGGAAAGCATTTTTAAAGGCCAGGGGGTGGAAGAAAGGGAAAGTCATAGGGTATGTGGTCAGCTCATGCAGAATTCTCTGATTGGTTGATGATGAAGTATCAGGGCAGTGTCATATGGGGTAACATCAATCCTTAGGCTCTAGTAGTTCTGGGGGGTACTTTTTCATGATTATCAAATAGTTAATTTCTCCCATTTGGTGGGGGTCTTAGCATCTGTAAAACAATTCCGGAAATATATATCAGATACCATTATCTCGGTAATGAGGGAGGAACTAAAGTTCCTGTGACTCCCAAATGGCTGATTTACTGCTTAAATTGTTGCTAGTTCTGCTGGCCCAGCTACATTTTTTGATACTATATGTTCACATCCTTTTGATCATTAATTCTCAGTGCAGGCCTTGGTGACTTAGGGGAGCCCTGGGAGACGCCAGCATTTCTGCAAACAAGAGGCAGGCAGAGGACATGGGGGGAGAGAAGACCCTGTCCTGGGAAGGCCCCCTAGGGTCCTGCTGTATTACAAGATGGAGGCAGAGATTGGAATAATGCAGCCACAAACCAAGTGGTCTTGGCAAGGCAGCAGTGAGCAGTGGCATGATGCTAGTTGCTAATTCCCTGCCAAGGAATTCAACCTGGGTAGCCTGGATGAGGGCTTCCTGAGTGGCTCAGTGGTAGAGAATCTTTCAGCCAATGCACGGGTCATATGCACGGGTCATAGGAGACTTGAATTCAATCCGGGGATGGGGGAGATCCTCTGGAGGAGGAAATGGCAACCTGCTCCAGCATTCTTGCCTGGGAAATAGCATGGATAGAGGACCCTGGTGACCTACAGTCTATGGGGTCTCAAAGAGTCAGGTACTACTGAGCAACTCAGCACAGCACAGCCATGCAGCCTGTATGAAACCAGGAAGCCTAGCCACCAGACCAGCAAGAACTAGAGGATAGAAGTTGTTTTTCCCTGG
Organism: Budorcas taxicolor; assembly: GCF_023091745.1. Classification (NCBI taxonomy): domain Eukaryota; kingdom Metazoa; phylum Chordata; class Mammalia; order Artiodactyla; family Bovidae; genus Budorcas; species Budorcas taxicolor. The sequence continues at coordinate 103,708,022 of NC_068911.1, forward strand.
ATCTTTGTCCCCAGTGAAAAATGCATTTATCATGGAAGCAAAAGCTCTAAATACAGGCACAGAGTTTATCATTAGAGATGTGTGTGCATGCTTAGTTGCTCCGTAGTGTCCTACTCTTTGTGACCCCATGGACTGCAGCCTTCCAGGCTCCTCTGTCTAAGGGATGCTCCTGGCAAGAATACCAGAGTGGGTTGCCATTTCCTCCCCCAGGGGATCTTCCCGACACAGGGATCAAGCCTGTATCTCCTGCATTGGCAGGCAGATTCTGTACTACTGAGCCACCTGGGGAGTATGCAGCATGCATGCACAGAAAGTTTATCACTAGAGGCATAGCACAACAAGTGTCAGAGCACGCAGAGAGACAGTGTGTTTGGTTAAGACAGAAGCAAGGCAGAAATACATACCGGAGAGACAGGGTGCTGACATCCTCCTCTAGTGAGGAGGAGCACAGTAAAAAGGTGGTTATGTCATTTATATAGGTCAGTTTTCCTGGGTCTTTGTTTACCTTTAGCCAATTATCTGGTTTCTTTTTCCACACCTGACCTACCCTGGGTGCACACACCCTCCTCAGGTCAAGGTGAATCTCAAAGTGAAGGCTTCTGGCAGGAGCAAGACTCATTATGGCCTGGCATTATTCCCTGACTTTTGACCCTCGGGGAGCTTTTCTGCACGTGTTTACTATCTCCCATGTTCCCAAAAGGGAGAGAAGGGAGATTCCTTAATCCTTTACTCAAATAGGGTTTTGCCTCTCTTTGTCCGTGCCATGACTCTTACCTTAAGGTGTTTACAAGAGACAAACACTAGCTCTTTACCCTGCTTCTGTTGTTACTTCCATTTTGGAGGGAAAAAAGAAGGCTGACTGTAAATGCCTTAACTGGAGCCCGCCTATCTCTTGGCTCAGGAAATGCAGACAACAGATTGGTTGTAGGTATCCAGCCTGAAGCCCACTTCTTCCCACGAAATGCAAATAGGAGGCCAGTTGTGAATGTCTAGCCTGAAGGCCATCTATCTCCTGCCTCGCATGGAACACCTGGTTCAGAGGCTGGACCAAAGGGAAGCAACCATCCCTGTAGTCTCCAGAGGAAGCAGGGTTCTGCTGACACCTTGATTTCAGACTTCTGGTCTCCACAACTGCAAGAAGATTAGTTTCGGTTGTTGGAAGCTACCAAGTTTGTGGTAATTCATTATGGCAGCACTAGGAGGCGAACACAGATTTACATCAAGAAAATTCCTGTCTCCAAATACAGTACTGCTGTTAGAAAGTCTACCATTAGCAAATTTATTCCTTTGGTTTAGATTACAGCCTCTTAAAAAAAAAATTTATAAGGTCACTTAGGAAAAGTAACATATTTCAGAGGATGAATTTTTCACATTACGTCCTCTAGGGATGGATAGCTTGGATCTACAGAAAAGCCCTAAGTACTTAGAAAGAAGTGATTCTAAAGAGGAGAAGGGAATTGGCTCAAAAAGACCAGCTTGACTTGTAAAGCTACTTGTCTGGCATTTGGCCTGGTGATTCCTCATTTTCAATGATTCTCAATGAGAGAAGCCAAGATTTAGAAAAATCTCAAGCAATACTGCCATGTAAGAACATCCCGCTCTGAACTAATTTCAGGCGTGCCCTGTGCCTCAAGATAAGGCATCCCTGGGGCTTCCCTTGTGGTTCAGCTGGTAAAGAATCTGTGACTTTTACTAAACTTCACTTCCCTTCAAGGCAACCCTGAAGTCAGTGGGACATGTCCTTAGAATTGGTACCTGCCCATCCCAGGCCATGATGCAGGTACTCAGAATTCATTACCAGGTGGCCTGGAAACCCTTTTCCAAGACCCATACAGCGTTTTTCTCTGGGTCTGTTCTCCTTAGGGTGTATCATATCACTGGCACACAGTCCTCAGCCCAAGCAGTGAACATGAGAGGCCCTTCTCGGTGCAGAGAAGAGGAGAGAAGAGGCTCACTTGGTCCCAAGAGCTGCCTCTTTTGGCATCACCACATTATCAAGGAATCTGATCATTCTAAACTCAAACAAAGCATTTTTGGTCATTATAAATATGTGCTTGTCAAGGTAGAAGGACTGAACATGTTTTGTTAAACAGCTTGTTATCTTGGTCTACAGATTAAATATTTAGACACATGCAATGTGAGCCTGCACTGATTCCCTGGGCCCAGCAGAAGCCAGCGATGGCCCAGACTGAGATATGCAGGCTTTACTAGCACTCCAGAAAGGTGGAATAGGAAGCCAACAGCAGTCCATAAAAGGCAGAGCATAAAGACGGAATCACAGTGCTTGAAGGGCCACAAGGAACAAAATGGAAAGGCATTGGTAGTAAAACCTAAGAATTGCACCAGCCGTGTAAATGATTCCTTGGTAGAAAGCAGATCCTCACCCATCTCTCAGCTACCAGACTTTATGAAAGATGCCTAAAGGCTTTGAACTTCATTTTCTTCAAATATCAAGTTGGGATGATTAGATCTATGCCAAAAAGTTACTATGAGAATTCAAAAGGAGTAAATAAAGTCATTAAGTGAGGACACATACTGAGTGCCATGTAAATTGTAACTATCCTTGTGATATTGATGGTTTCTCCCATGATATTGCTGTGGCTTTGTAGGGGCACAGAGCTGGAAAGGACACCTTCTTCCAAACATCAGATGTCACAGAATTCACTGTTATATAGACATATACATATGTACGGTGACAGTAAGTTGTGTAAGACAATATTACCAAAGGGATTGCTTATCTGGTCTGCTCATTGTAAGCCTCAGAGTCATAAATGTGAGTCTGACATGTGATTTTCAGTTTGAGTTAGCTCAGATCACATCTCTTTCTGACATTAGACAGGGAGCATTATTATTATTAACTTTCAATAAAAGAGTACTTTATGAGAAAATAGATGGGGCATTTTGAAGTGAAAGCTATATGCAGTTTATTAAAAAGTAACTTGAGAATAATTACATATAGTAAACTAAAAGTTGTAAGTGGCACACTCTTACATTTCCTTCCGTCTTTAGTAGTATCCGGTGAATCCATGGCCAGCTGGGAATGCTGAGGGGCATGGCTTCTGGTTTGGTGTACTTTAGAATTTCTTCCTTCCTCCTCTGAGCAGAGTTTGTTAATTTCCCTTGTGGGTTTCATCCTGTCTGTTCGCAGAGGCTGGGATGATTGCTTTTTGTATTACAATGTTTGTCATAATTTCTGAGATTTTCCCTCTATATAGCTAGAACCAGTAAGATATTTTAAACAGCAAAGTCTTTACCAGGTATTTCTAAGGATTTCTAAGACACAGTTCAGTTCAGTTCAGTCGCTCGGTCATGTTCAACTCTTTGCGACCCCATGAATCGCAGCACGCCAGGCCTCCATGTCCATCACCAACTCCCAGAGTTCACTCAAACTCACATCCATCGAGTCGGTGATGCCATCCAGCCATCTCATCCTCTGTCGCCCCTTCTCCTCCTGCCCCCAACCGTCCCAGCATCAGAGACTTTTCCAATGAGTCAACTCTTTGCATGAGGTGGCCAAAGTACTGGAGTTTCAGCTTTAGCATCATTACTTCCAAAGAATACCCAGAACTGATCTCCTTTAGAACGGACTGGTTGGATCTCCTTGCAGTCCAAGGGACTCTCAAGAGTCTTCTCCAACACCATAGTGCAAAAGCATCAATTCTTCAGCACTCAGCTTTCTTCACAATCCAACTCACATCCATACATGACCACTGGAAAAACCATAGCCTTGATTAGACAGACGTTTGTTGGCAAAGTAATGTCTCTGCTTTTCAATATGCTATCTAGGTTGGTCATAACTTTTATTCCAAGGAGTAAGCATCTTTTAATTTCATGGCTGCAGTCATCATCTGCAATGATTTTGGAGCCCAAAAAAAGAAAGTCTGACACTGTTTCCACTGTTTCCCCATCTATTTCCCATGTAGAGATGGGACCAGATGCCATGGTCTTTGTTTTCTGAATGTTGCTCTTTAAGCCAACATTTTCACCCTCCTTGTTCACTTTCATCAAGAGCCTTCTTAGTTCTTCTTCACTTTCTGCCATAAGGGTGGTGTCATCTGAATATCTGAGGTGACTGATACTTCTCCTGGCAATCTTGATTCCAGCCTGTGCTTCTTCCAGCCCAGCATTTCTCATGATGTACTCTGCATATAAGTTAAATAAGCAGGGTGACAATATACAGCCTTGACGTACTCCTTTTCCTATTTAGAACAAGTCTGTTGTTCCATGTCCAGTTCTAACTGTTGCTTGCTGGCCTGCATACAGATTTCTCAAGAGGCAGGTCAGGTGGTCTGGCATTCCCATCTCTTTCAGAATTTTCCACAGTTTATTGTGATCCACACAAAGTCAAAGGCTTTGGCATAGTCAATAAATCAGAAATAGATGTTTTTCTGGAACTCTCTTGCTTTTTCGATGATCCAGCAGATGTTGGCAATTTGATCTCTGGTTCCTCTACCTTTTCTAAAACCAGCTTGAACATCAGGAAGTTCACGGTTCACATATTACTGAAGCCTGGCTGGAGGATTTTGAGCATTACTTTACTAGCATGTGAGATGAGTGCAACTGTGCAGTAGTCAGAGCATTCTTTGGCATTGCCTTTCTTTGGAATTGGAATGAAAACTGACCTTTTCCAGTCCTGTGGCCACTGCTGAGTTTTCCAAATTTGCTGGCATATGGAGTGCAGCACTTTAACACCATCATCTTTCAGGATTTGAAATAGCTCAACTGGAATTCCACACCTCCACTAGCTTTGTTCTTAGTGATGCTTTCTAAGGCCCACTTGACTTCACATTCCAGGATGTCTGGCTCTAGGTGAGTGATCAGACTATCATGATTATCTGGGTCATGAAGATCTTTTTTGTACAGTTCTTCTGTGTATTCTTACCACCTCTTCTTAATATCGTCTGCTTCTGTTAGGAACATACCATTTCTGTCCTTTATCGAGCCCATCTTTGCATGAAATGTTCCCTTGGTATCTCTAATTTTCATGAAGAGATCTCTAGTCTTTCCCATTCTGTTGTTTTCCTCTATTTCTTTGCATTGATTGCTGAGGAAGGCTTTCTTATCTCTTGCTATTCTTTGGAACTCTGCATTCAGATGCTTATATCTTTCCTTTTCTTCTTTGCTTTTCACTTCTCTTCTTTTCACAGCTATTTGTAAGGCCTCCCCAGACAGCCATTTTGCTTTTTTGCATTTCTTTTCCATGAAGATAGTCTTGATCCCTGTCTCCTGTACAGTGTCATGAACCTCCGTCTATAGTTCATCAGGCACTCTATCTATCAGATCAAGTCCCTTAAATCTATTTCTCACTTCCACTGTATAATCATAAGGGATTTGATTTAGGTCATACCTGAATGATCTAGTGGTTTTCCCTACTTTCTTCAATTTAAGTCTGAATTTGGCAATAAGGAGTTCATGATCTGAGCCTCAGTCAGCTCCTGGTCTTGTTTTTGCTGACTGTATAGAGTTTCTCCATCTTGGCTGCAAAGAATATAATCAGTCTGATTTTGGTGTTGACCATCTGGTGATGTCCATGTGTAGAGTCTTCTCTTGTGTTGTTGGAAAAGGGTGTTTGCTATGACCAGTGTGTTCTCTTGGCAAAACTCTATTAGCCTTTGCCCTGCTTCATTCTGTATTCCAAGGCCAAATTTGCCTGTTACCCCAGGTGTTTCTTGACTTTCTACTTTTGCATTCAAGTCCCCTATAATGAAAAGGATATCTTTTTTGGGTGTTCTGAAAGGTCTTGTAGGTCTTCATAGAACAGTTCAACTTCAGCTTCTTCAGCATTACTAGTTGTGGTATAGATTTGTATTACTGTGATATTGAATGGTTTGCCTTGGAAACGAACAGAGATCATTCTGTCATTTTTGTTGACCATGATGGCTACTCCATTTCTTCTAAGGGATTCCTGCCAACAGCAGGAGTTGAGTTGAGTTAAATTCACCCATTCCAGTCCATTTTAGTTCGCTGATTCCTAGAATGTCGATGTTCACACTTGCCATCTCCTGTTTGACCACTGCCAATTTTCCTTAATTCATGGACCTAACTGTTAGGTAAAAAGACAACCAAGACACCAAAAAAGTGTCTAACAGGCTTTTTAATGGTGAAGTGCTACCGGGCGGGGTTCCTGGACCTGAACGAGGCAGGTCGAGGAAGTTCGCGCCCGGACCGTGTTAGAAGTGGCTTATATATGTTCATTACAAGGGATGGTCAGGTTAATGGATGGGGGTTCATATAGGTCACCAGACTGAGGCGTTGTGGGCTGATAGGTCTTTCTACGCGGCTGGGGTGGGGCGGCTTTAGCTGGCGAAGTGTGCTCTCATTGGTCCCCGGGATCTGGGAGGCTTCTTCCATTAGGGACTTCCCCCACCGGCGGGGGAGAGAAGGGGCGGCCCATCATGGCCCTGGGGTCCGGCCTTACACTGACTTTCCAGGTTCCTATGCAATATTGCTCTTTACAGCATCAGACCTTGCTTCTTTCACCAGTCACATCCACAACTGAGTATTGTTTTTGCTTTGGCTCCATCCCTTCATTCTTTCTGGAGTTATTTCTCCACTGATCTCCAAGAGCATATTGGGCACCTACCGACCTGAGGAGTTCCTCTTTCAGTATCCTCTCATTTTGCCTTTTCATACTGTTCATGGGGTTATCAAGGCAAGAATACTGAAGTGGTTTGCCATTCTCTTCTCCAGTAGACCACTTTCTGTCAGACCTCTCCACCATGACCTGCCCTTCTTGGGTGGCCCCACACAGCATGGCTTAGTTTCATTGAGTTAGACAAGGCTGTGGTCCATGTGATCAGACTGACTGGTTTTCTGTGATTATGGTTTCAGTGTGTCTGCTCTCTGATGCCCTCTTGCAACACCTACCATCTTACTTGGGTTTCTCTTACCTTGGATGTGGGGTATCTCTTCACAGCTGCTCCAGCAAAGTGCAGCCGCTGCTCCTTACCTTGGACGAGGGGTATCTCCTCACTGCCGCCCCTCCTGACCTTGAATGTGGAGTAGCTCCTCTCGGCCCTCCTGCACCGGCTCAACCACCACTCCTTGGATGTGGGGTGGTTCCTCTAGGCTGCCGCCCCTGGCTTCGGGCAGGGGCTAGCTCCTCTCAGCCGTTTCTGCGCTGTTGCAGCCTGGCACTCTCGTCCACCGCCCCTGACTTTGGAAGTGGGGTACCTGCATAAAGCCAGCCTGCCTGCTGTAGGTTATTCAATAGCCAGTAATGACCTCTCTACTGCTTTCCTGAGTCAGTCAGTGTTCTTGTTCTTTTGGCCTCATATATTCACTCTGTGTTCTGCCCAGTTGACTCCATGATATTCTTAAAGCTGTGGCAGTGGGTAGACTTTTAAGATCCATGACACTTTTTTTTTTTCCTTTTGGTATGCAAGAGGAACTTTCCAATTAGATCATTACTAAATATTGATTCTCCACTAAGTAGAAACATAAATATCACTTTATTTCCTGTGTAACACCATTAAATGCCCTCCCTGGTAATAGTAGTCCAAATTTTATGATGTTTACTATTTATTACCCAGTGGTCATTTGGCTGATGAAGCTCCCAGGATAGCACAGATGAGGGGAAAAAAAAAGTCAGTGGTAAATGGTCTATCACTAGGCATGAATGCTTACAGCTTAATGGTGAATAATGATTTCAATTTTAATTTTTAGGCACAATCCAGTCATTTCTTTCTTGGGAGCTTATCAGTAGCTTGACTAAAGATATTGATAAATGTGGAAAGCTAGAAAAGGTAGCTAAATACACAAAAAGTTGAATTGGAAGACAAAAGTATCTTGATGTTGGAATGATGAGTGGAAATCAACCATGTCAAATGTAAGATGGGTACATGTAAATTCCTGCACTGAAGTTAGAAAGCCTTCCATTCAGCCGCAGGATGGGAAGATGTGTCTCACAGCTGGGCATTTACTAGAGTCTGTCTCTACATCAGCTTTAGAAGTGGGTGGGCTTTCCTGGTGGCTCAGATGGTAAAGAACCCACCTGCAGTGCAGGAGACTCCAGTTTGATCCCTGGGTTGGGAAGATCCCCCAGAGAAGGGAATTGCTACCCATTCTTGCCTGAAGAATTCCATGGGCAGAGGAGCCTGGCAGGGTACAGTCCATGGAGTCATAGAGTCAGACATGACTGAGTGACTGACATACATACATGTATCCTTCAAAGCACTTCATACTCTCGTCCTTACCTGCCCATCAGGCTCAGATCTAATGACATTTTCTCCCAGCCTCACTCTCTTCGCACAGGTGATGGGGAAGTAGATTTTAGCTCAATATAAGGAAGAATTTTCTAACAATAAAGCTGTCCCCAAATAGCATGAACTTTCTCTAGAAGCAGCCAAGTCCCCCAAGCAATACCAAGTGTTCCAGCTGAGGCTTAATAAACTTTTGTATGGTAATTGGAAAGGGGATTGAAACAAGGTAACTAAGAAAATAGACTTAAGAATAAAGAAGTTCAAAGATGAATGATTCAGGGCAGAGTGGTAGTTTCTAGAGCTTTGTTGGCCTCTTTTCAATACAAGTCTGAGGCTTAGTAGCTATGTGACCTTGGCAGGTCATTAGAACTCTCCTGGTCTCAGTTATCTATAAAATGTAGACAAGGGGAGTGCCTCCCTCACAAGGGCTGTGCTCAGCATTGTGTAAGGGCTAAGAAATAAACATGCATAAAGCTCTTAGAACATTATTTGGCATATCATAAGCACTTAATAAATGTTAATTATTTTATTATTATTTATCCAGTTAAACCTATGTTTTCTCATTGATAACGGTAATATTTATCTCGCAGATTTCTTTTGAAAAAGAAATTATGTATGATCAACATAATTCTTAACATACAAAACATCTATGATTATTAGTTTGATGAAATTTTTTACCATATATAATATCATTTCTTACAAACCTGAGATTCTATGATTAAGTGACTCCAAGGGCCAGACATCAGAGGAATTTTCCCAGCATATTCTGTGGAGACAGATGCCTATAACTTATGTATAGAAACAAAACATTCCATCATTCCATCCAATTTAATACATGAATGATGAAAGAAGAGAGGGTGAGACAGAGAATATAAATGAATTAGGAAGAGGAAGAAAGAAAGAAAGAAAATGACAGCTCGAAGATTATAATCCTTACTCCCAATAATCCATGAAACAGCACATGGAAAATTTGGTACCAAAACAAATCTTTAAAAAAAAAAGAACTCCACTGGTATCATAATCTTTCTGGTAAGGAAGATATTTGTTATTTCTCATTACTATCATATTTTTATTGGGTTTACAAAATATGCATTTTTCAGGTTGAAGGATGGAAACTGATTTTGAAATTCGAACATAGTTTTTAACTATATTCTAAAAGCTATAAACTCCTTCTCAGTATAATCACCTAAGTCTGTAATTATTGACACATATGAATTGTGCTTCCTCTGTGAATATTTTTAGTGTATAGCTTTTGACACTAGATTTAAAGATGTTTCTGTCTTTTAACTTCTCTCTTTTATTCTGATATTAAAACGTTAGAATAGAAACACCTATTTTCATGGTTTGCAAACTCCTAACAATTGAAATTGAGCTCTTCCTACAACTGCTTTCATCTTAATTTTCCGATTGAACAGTATTCCTTTATATAATAAGCACTAACTTGTCTGCATGCAGTGAGCTCTATGGAATATACAAGGGGAGTTTAAGAGCTCATCTCCCATTTCTAGTTTAATATACTCCAGCTAGGGTGGTACAAGGAGGAGGAAATGAGAAGTGTACAGAATAGTTAAGTGATAAAACAAGCAGTTGGCTGTTTACAAGATGGACACTGTCAGTACTTCGGGGTTCAGATATATTGCTGGGGAGATGTGGGAGGAGTTATCACTTTTAAGAGGTCCTGCTGCAGGGCAAGAGAAAATGCTGGCTCCTGGTATCTGTGCTCTGTGACAGCGGGCAAAATAACCTCCCAAAGATTCTGCTGCTTCATCTATGGAATGAGCATAATGCTGCCTCCCTCTCTTTAGAAAGAATTAAAAACAATAATACATACTATACATATATATGCATATATAGTGTTATATAGTATAGTATATAGTATATATATACTATAGTATATTATAGTATATGTATATATATATATATAATGTATAATATGGTATATATATAGTATTCCATTATATGTAATAGAATACTACTCAGTCATAGAAAAGAATGAAATAATGCCATGTACAGCAACATGGATGGACCAGGAGATTACATACTTGGTGAAGTAAGCCAGGAAGAGAAAGACATATACCATATGCTATCACATATATATAGAATCTAAAATATCACACAGATGAACTTATTTACAAAGAAGAATCAGACTCACATACATGGCAAACAAACTTATGGTTACACGAGGAAAAAGGGGGTGTTGTTTGCTGTTGTTTTTAGTTGCTAAGTCATGTCCGGCTCTGCAGCCCCATGAACAGCAGCGTTTCAGGTTCCTTCGTCCGTGGGATTTCCCAGGGAAGAATACTGGAGTGGGCCGCCATTTCCTTCTCCAGGGGATCTTCCCGACCCAGGAACTGAACCCGCATCTTCTGCATTGGCTGGCAGATTCTTTACCACTGAGCCACTAGGGAACCCTGGAAAGGGGATGGGGGAGGGATAATTAGGAGTATGGGATTAGCAGATACGAAACTACTGTATATAAAGTAAAAAACTAGGTCCTACTGTAGAGCATGAAGAACTATAGTCAGCAGCCTGTAATAAACCATAATAGAAAAGAATATGTAAAACACACACATATATTTATATACATATACACATGTATATGTGTGTTCTCAAATCACTTTGCTGTTCACCTAAAACTAATACAACATTGTAAATTAAATATACCACAATAAAAAAAGAACTGAAGACAATATATGGATGATGCCTATCATATGAGAAGAGCCAATAGTTAGGAGTTTGACACGCAGTGTAGCTAGAATTCAAAAGGATAGATTAAATTCAGAGACACAAATTTTGAGGGAAAAGAAGTAAACAACAGGAATAGAAGTTTCATCTTGATAGTGATAGATTGGGAAATTTTGGAATAAACATGAGCATCCTAGAAAGGGTTTGAGTCTCAAACTAGTTGTATTAAACAAAAAAAAAAAGCTGGAGTGGATTATTTTTTTCATTTAATCTTAAAGCATACATAATTGAATACCCTCATAAGAGTTTTTATACAAAATTAGGTGAAAAATGAATGTTTATTTTGAGTGGGGAAATAAATCACAACATATTACAAATTTTTAAAGGCTGACAGATCTCAAAAACATTACAAAGTTTAGGAAATAGCATAATGTGATTGTGAACCAAAAAGGATCTATAGCACTAAATTGGATTGAAGTGTACTCTCTAACTAAAATCCTGTTATACAGATCCAAAACTTTTCCGCCACTTTGTCACCTCCGGACAAAATGAGGGTGTCAGCAAGGTAAAGCCAAAGCAGAACAACATGGCAGTCTCCATGGTTTTGGATTATACTATTTTACTTTTGCCAATTTTATAATAGCCTATGCTGTGTGAACATGACACTGAATTCCCTGCCAGGGACTAGTCCTGAACGTTAAGCCTCGTTAACGTTGTGACAAATTCACCTCAGCATGAGGACAATGGGAAAAAAACCACTGGAGTGAATCATCAGAATTATTGTTTTAGGAAGATGAATCTGGTGTTGTCATAGCTAGAAAAGCAACTGGATATGGAGAGAGCAACAGTCAGATATTAAAAAAAAAAAAATGAGAGATATCAGAGAGACTTCAACACTGACAAGATGTGGAAAATGACAGAAAAGGAGGAGCCCAAAGTGACAGAAAGGTGGAGCTCATGTGACCGAGAGAATGCACGCTAGAGCTTTTAGCAGGCAAACAGCCATTTGCTGGTGAGAAAGTCTGTCCACTTTATATTGGCCACGGACCTTGGGAGGTGAGGACATCCAGGGGTTGAAGAAAAAAATGCCCCTTTTCTGGCCTGCATGGCCACCTCAAACATGGAGACAGCACGACTAGTCCAGTGCTTAATGGTAGTTAGAAATCAGGAAAATATGGGGCTCTCCTATGGCAGTGTTATTGCGAGAGTCTGGGAGTACCCGATATAGCCTAGACCTAGTTCTTAGGAGATCACAGAGGAAAATATACTTGTAGCAAATAGAAGGCACATTATTCTTAGTTATTGTGGGTATTCTCTGCCAGTCACTGAATGAGAACTGTAGAAACTGGGATCCACCATGTGCAGAATCTCTGTTGCTCAGGTTAGAAATCTTCTCCTTAAGTCTGAGCCTAACTCCCAGTGCCAACCAAGATGGGGGCTGGAAGCTGATAGATAACAAGAGGAAGAGTGCTTGTCCCTAGTACCTATGCTGAGCCAGCCCGTGTAGGAGCCTGAGGACTAGCTCCACCTGGCTTCCAAGTGAGATGAAGAGTGAGCAGCTAGCCAAACCCAGGTAAAATGACTACTCCAGCCATAGAAGGGAGAAGCAAGAAGGGGACCACATCCGTGTTCTGCCTTAAGTAGGCAGCTGGACTCAATCTGCCATCTTCCTGGACAATGGCTAACCTAGAGAATGGTGCCAACTCCTTGGCAGCACTTTTATTTTTTCATCGAATCATCACCTTCACTAACAAGCATTGTTATTCTGCTTCACAGATGACCAGTAATCTCCAGGTTCATCTACTTTACCCAAGACTTTGTAGCTCTAAAGGCAGCACCAAGCTAATAATGATATGTAACACAGTATTGTAAGTAGTTTTGCTATGTTAGCTCGTTTAGTCATCACCGCAAGGTTCTAAGGTGATGCTATTGCTATCCCCGTTTCATAGGTGAAGCTAGTGGGGCACAAAATGTCAGGTAGCTAGTCTGAGGTCATAGCTGGGATTTGACTAAAGGCCTTAGGTTCCAGGATATATTATATGCACCATGTACTCTTCTGCCTCTTCAAGGTTTTAGAATATGCCTGCAATGAAGGAGACCTGGGTTCAATTCTTGGGTGAGGAAGATTCCCTGGAGAAGGGCACAGCAACCCACTCAGTATTCTTGCCTGGGAAATTCCATGGGAGAGAGGACCCTGGTGGGCTATCGTCCATGGGGTCACAAAGAGTCGGTCATGACTGAGTGACGAACACTTTCACTTTCCGATTCTTCAACCATCCTTCTGCTCATTCCATCACAGAAAGACAATGGGAAAATCTGTTCAAAGGACAGATACGAGAAGTAGGAAGAGGAGGAAGCACTGGGAGGGAAGGTGATTAGTCAAGTTCTGGAAATGCAAAATGGAGACTTGTGAATGCCCCTGAGGAAAGGGGGACTTTTGGTATTTGTCCTAGAAATGCAGATTTGAGAGGCGTCAGCAGGAGATAATAGAGCCATGAGATAGAATCTGCTCCTGTATAATTATGTAATTAAAATAATGATACCTTAGAGTCATTTAGTACTTGATAACTTTCAAAACACTTTTATATATACTATTACGTTTAATCACCTATGATATTTTTAAGTTTAAGTGATACGGAACCTGCTGCATATTACAAATATAATAGGGATGCATTTCTTTTGCAGAGATAAAAGAACAATATGACAGAGAAAGGCAAGGGAAACCATATTTATTGAACCCGTGTTGTGTGCCCAGAAATGGGCAAGATGTTTATGCCATTATCTTACTTAATCCAACAAGGAGTTTATGGGAGCAAATCACATCCTCCCTTTACAGATAAGGAAACAAAGGCTTGGAAAGTTTAGGTCACGTTTCCAAGATCACACATCTTGCATGTATTGGGCCATCCTGCCAATGACACTGTCTAAATATATATTCCCAGGTTGGTACTTCATAGCATTCTTTTATTCATTCATTTCTGTTTGTTCTGGATACATATCATTCACACATACAAAATGAATAGGGTGGCGATCAGAAAATCTGTGTCAACACATCTCCCACCGTGCCCACCAAAATCCTGCTTCATGCCCAGTTCAACTGCTTGCAGTTGTCTTCCACAGAGACAGTCTTGGCTCTGGAATCAAGCTGTATCCCCATCATTGCTGCTATTTCTCATGTAATAAGAATTGCTGAATTACATCCTGTCTGCCTCTTCCATTCCTCCTATATTCTTAGCTACCCATCTCTAGGGACTTCTGTTGACTTTTAGAATTAATCAGTTTTGACCCTGAGACCTGCTGTGTCTCCTGTAACCTCAATCCCCAGCTGACCAAGCCTGAGAGTTGACCACTTTTGCTACGAGATTTAGTGGTCAGGAAGACCATTCAAACAGCATGACATCATAGTAGATCCAGACAGAAAAAGCTCACCATGCCAACTAGCATAAATGTGTTTGTTGGATGGTCTTCCCTGGGCCAGACCCTTTTCTGGGCAGTCTCTAGGCTGCCATGTTCAAAACTACCTTACAAGTACTTAGAGCAATGAGTCTTGAGTAGGGGCAGTATTATATAGTGGTTAAGACTAGCAGTTTTTTGTTATTTTTTAAATTTTAAATTGATTTTTATTTTATTTGAGTGTAGTTGCTTTTCAGTGTTGTGTTGGTTTCAACTATACAGCAAAATGAATCAGCCATAATATACACATATCTCCTCCCTTTGAGACTTTCTTCCCATTTAGGTCACCTCTGTGCATTATGTAGGGTTCCCTGTGTTATACAATATGGTCTCATTAGTTATCTCTTTCATACATAGTATCAATAGTGTAAGTTAGCAGCTCTGAGATAAATCTTGTGTTCAGATCCTGCCTGCGTTCTTAACTTATAAATTTGAAAGATATTTGAGACTTAGATCCCCCATTTATAAAATTGAGGAATAATGTCTGCCTCAGGGTTGTTACATGAATTAATGAATGTGAAATATTTGTTACCTGTGGAGCACTCAATGAGGCTGCTGCTGCTACTATTACTTTTATCACTGGAAGTTACAGGCATGAAATTTTTGAGGATTTATGGCTTGTTCATAATGTTACTATAGCTGCCTAGGGAGCTAAGTGTGATGTAGACCAGTGGTTCCCAAACTTGGCTGCATATTAGAACCATCTAGGGATTTTTTTTTTTCAACATTCAGATGCCCATCCCATTCTAGTTTAATCAGAATATCTGGATAAGGGAACTAGGCATCCATAGTTTTCAAAGGTGCTTGGTGTTTCCAACCTGCAGGAAAGTTTGGGAACCACTGTGACAGACAGTTTCCTTCCGTTCTTCCAGCACCAGTTCCAAGGATCAGTAGGATCAGTGGATCAGTAGGGTCACTGATCAGTAGCAAGAAAGGTCAGTGACCCTGGCTCCCTCACTCTTATCTGCCTTCCTCGCCCAGTTACATGTGCTCTACCAACGGAATCATTGCTGAACTTTCTTCCATAAAGTGTTGAAGCCAGAAGAATGTGAACTGTTAAACAAGGAGCAGGTGGGGAAGTAAAGGCCCCTAGGTTCAGCAAAATAGCAGATGAGGAATTTAGGCCTTTGGGACTCCAAGATGATAAGAGCAGCTATTGAAATCCTAGTCAGTCTCTCTCAATGCCTCCAGGATCTTTGCACTTCAACTTTTGCTCCTGCTAATGGGCTAACATGGAAAAATGCTGCGCTTTCAAGGAAAGTATAAATGTCCCTTGTGTGAGTTAAGTCGCTCAGTCATGTCCAAGTCGCTGTGACTCCGTGGACTGTAGCCCACCAGGCTTCTCCATCTATGGGATTCTCCAGGCAAGAGTACTGAAGTGGGTTGCCATTTCCTTCTCCAGATTTTCCCATAGGATTTGAACCCAGGTCTCCTGCATTGGCAGGCAGATTTTTTACTGTCTGAGCCAATAGGGAAACCCATAAATGCTCCTTCTCAAAGGAATTAATCAATAGGGAGATTAAAGTTTCCAGAGTGTTCCTGTGGAAACTGTTGAAGAAAAAGCCAGACGTTAGAAGTGTAGGGACAGATTTTAGTTAGTAATAACTATGGCAATGGGAAGAGATTCCAGTGTGAGCCAAACTCAGCTTCTCACTTGTGGCTGTGTCTTTGAAAGGGAGAATGAAGGATTAGGACCAGCAGTGCTCAGTGGAGACAGGAAATGGAAAATGACAACAGGCTGGAAGGCAGCTGGTCCATGTGAAACCGTCTGGGTTTGCAACTTGGAGCTTATTACAGGTGGCTCCTGCCCCCGCCAACAGAGCCTGGGAGGCTGGGGACCTATCTTCAGATGTTGTCTGGAACAAACAATAAATTCTTTTAGCAGCCTTGAGTTTGCTCAGGCAGGCACTTTAGGAGGGGCTAGGGTCCACCCGGGCTTCCCTGGTGGCTCAGGTGGTAAAGAGTGTGTCTGCAATGCAGGAGACCTGGATCTGATCCCTGCGTGGGGAAGATCTCCTGGAGATGGGAATGGCTACCCACTCCAGTATTCTTGCCTGGATAATCCCATGGAAAAGGGAGCCTGGCAGGCTGTAGTCGATGGGTCACAGTCAGACACGACTAAGCACACAATATACACACAGGGTCCTCCTGGGGATGTAGCCTTGAGCTGTTAGAAACTACGTTAATATTTTCAAGTGTTTTTAGGCCAAGGTTCAGGCCTCGTGGAGAAGAGGACTTGGGTGACCTGGCTAGAGTTTGGTTAAGGAGGATCTTTATCAACACAGAGGATTGGTGAATGTTATTTATAATCTTTCCTTCCCCTTGGTGCCTTTCTGCCATGCTGCACAATTAAGGCCCAGAATCTGTGTAGCATGTGCTCTGCAGTCCACAGCAAGGCAAGTAGCACAGGCCTGACCCTCTCATGGAAGAGGTCCCCGTGCTTGATCTCACAGCTTTCTCTTGTTTAGCAGTGACTCAGCCCCCTTGTTCTTCTCCAGTGTCTTTTCTTCTTTTTACCAGTCATGTGGTTCTACTTGGCTTCTGAATATGCCCAAAAGAGAATGGCAGGTCATCAGAGAAACTCTTATGGTACTAATGATCCTGGCTTTTGAGGCCTCAGCCCATTTGTGAAGATCCTGAAGGTGAAAGAGAAGAATGAAAAAAGTTGGCTTAAAACTCAGCATTCAGAAAATTAAGATCATGGCATCTGGTCCCATCACTTCATGGGAAATAGATGAGGAAAAAATGAAAACAATGACAGCCCAAGAAAACAAAAATTTTCTTGGGCTTCAAAATCACTGTGGATGGTGACTGCAGCCATGAAATTAAAAGACTCTTGCTCCTTGGAAGAAAAGCTATGATCAACCTAGACAGCATATTAGAAAGCAGAGACAACACTTTGCCAACAAAGGTCCATATAGTAACTATGGTTTATCCAGTAGCCATTGGGTACTGATGGGTAGCCATTCCCATCTCCAGGGAATGGTTTATGGTCATGTACAAATATGAGAATTGGACCATAAAGAAGGCTGAGAATTGATGCTTTCAAACTGTGGTGCTGGAGAAGACTCTTGAGAGTTCCTTGGACAGCAACGAGATCAAATCAGTCAATCCTAAAGGAAATCAACCCTGAATATTCATTGGAAGGACTGATACTGAAGCTCTAATACCCTGGCCGCCTGATGCGAAGAGCTGACTCATTGGAAAAGACCCTGATGCTGGGAAAGATTGAGGGCAGGAGGAGAAAGGGGTTACAGAGGATGAGATGGTTGGATGGTATCATCATCTCTTGGACATGAGTTTGAGTAAAGTCTGGGAGACAGTGAAGGACAGGGAAGCCTAGCATGCTACAGTCCATGGGGTTGCAAAGAGTCAGACTTGACAAACAGCCCTAGGGCCATGGCAACATGACTACTCTGACCCTTCCTGGACTCAAATTCCCTGGCAGTATGTTTTTTAGGACTGTGAAAATAAGAAAGAGTGCAAACCAGTTTCTTCCATAAACCACTACTGTGTAGCCAGATGGGAAAAACGGTCACTTAGCCACTTTTTAAATATGCTCTGCTAATTTCTGGTCAGTGCAAGTGCCATTCTGAAACTGTGGCCTCATGGAGAAGAATGTATGTTTATTGTAAACTGTGGGTGGCGCCACAGCTCTGCTACTTACTAGCTGGGTGACTGGTCAGTGCTTCTCTGTGCATAAGCTTCCGATATGTAAAATGGAATAACAATTGTGATTATATGCAATTAATATGTATAAAGTACTTAAAATAGTTCCTGACATATAATAAGCACTTATTAAATATTTATCATTGTTATCCCAAAGTTTTCAATACCCTTCTGCTTGTCTTCCCCTTTGGTAAAAGTTTGCACTGTGGATTATGAATTTTTCTTGCAATTTCTTCATTGTGACTCAGACCCGCTTGTGTCTTTTGGTTTCTCTCCTCTCCATGTTCTTGCTTTTCCCTACTATCCATCCAAATTCAGCTACCCTAGCATTTTGTTTCATGGCCATCTTTCTGTTCATCTCTATATGTTCCCTTCAGACAATTTCAGTTGCTCCCTGTAGTTTCTCTCATGATAAGGTACATGATTCACAGCCTCAGTCCCTGCCTTCAGATGGAGCTTGAGATCTAGCCTTTTGGGTGGAACTTGTGTCTTTATTTATCTAGTGGTTGATTAGCTTTGGCATCAGAAAGCCTTTTTTTGGGTGGGGCTTTTCTAGATCAATGGTATAATTAGCAATTCATTTAATTTCTCTACTTCTTCATTTTTCTCCCAATAAACTGGGAGATAATAATAATAGCTTCTGGTACTCTTGCCTGGAAAATCCCAAGGATGGAGGAGCCTGGTGGGCTGCAGTTCCTGGGGTCACTGAGTCGGACACGACTGAGCGACTTCACTTTCAATTTTCACTTTCATGCATTGGAGAAGGAAATGGCAACCCACTCCAGTGTTCTTGCCTGGAGAATCCCAGGGACGGGGGAGCCTGGTGGGCTGCCGTCTATGGGATCTCACAGAGTTGGACACGACTGACGTGACTAAGCAGCAGCAGCAGTGCAAGAGTAATTATAAGCATTAAATGGATATTTTATAGCAAATGCTTGGCAGAGTGCCTGGTGTTTAGAATGTGTTCTAGCTATTCTGGTTGAACCCTCAAATTTCACATGTCTAAAACCCAGATTATTGCCCACTTCTCACAAAACCAGCTTTTCTCCTAAATTTGTTAAGACTGCTAATATTACTGTCATATTCTGAGCCAACCTGTTTCCATGAGTTGAACCATCCTTGACTCTTTCCTCTCTTTCATCTGATGGGTCAGCAAATTCTGTTATTCTGGCTCTTGCTGATATCTTCCAACCCATTTTTTTTTTTTCTTTTGAAATTGTCAGTTTCTCTCTTTATTCCGTTTCTTTCACATGCATGAGTTAGTCCATTATAAAATTAACATATGCTCCTTGAACATTCAAAGATATATTGACATATCAAGAAAACTCCTCCTCCTACCTGCTTTTTCCCCACTATTTTATTGTCACTCTCCTATATCTTGTTTGCTCTAATTCAGTAGTCTCTCAATAATCTCTTTGATTTTAGAGGCCCACTACCCAAATTCTCGTATCAGCAATTGCTCCTGGCATAATCAGGGTGACAGACGTTGAAGACCTGAACAGGATGGATGTGTGCATGTGTGTGTATTTACAATTTTCACATTGAATGTTATTATTTGCATTAC